>NC_063216.1:40928758-41233367 GCF_020740725.1 Corvus hawaiiensis
AAATCATTGAAATATGAAATATGGCAATATAAACCCTAAAACAAAGAACAGCAAAAACTTTATGGAGAATACTTATGGTAAATGAATTTATAAATTTCTGTTGCTGCATCTTAAGTTTATCCCACTTATTTTCCCTTATTCTTTCTCTCCACAGAAGGCCAACTGAAATTACATCAATTTAAGAAAAAAAGATGAGTCAGAATTACTGGCTTTTTTCCTTTATTTAAAAATATCTGTGTTTACACTGAAAGATATTAAGGCCATATTCTCTTCCATGTTAGCTCTCAGCTAAAGTTCACACAGGTCTTGGATTTTTCTTTTAAATTTGAAAGGATATTCTTAAAACAGCGTAAATAACTCTGTATGTTTTCTTCAACAGAGAGCTAACAGAGGGAGGAAGGGAGCTACAGATGCTTATGCCTCAGTCCATGATAACCACGGGACGAAAAACCTTCAGCACAGACAACAGATGATGTACAGGTCAAAAAAACCCCAGCTCTCCGGGTATTATAATATCTTTTTCTACCTTTTAAGTATTGTGACCCTTCAAATTAAGTAACTTTGTATTTTAGTTAGAGAAAAAAACCCCACAGGTTTGACAGTTTGCATCAGAGGCAGAGAAACATGAGAGAGCCTCAGGAACACAGTGCAGTGCATTTTCACAGACTCCAGCAATGATCAAGAGAGGTGACTACATCCCAGTGGTGGAAAAAAGGGGTTCAGAGGAAATTTTCAGGAAGGAAAATAGACTGATATCCTGGGTTTGTTTCTCTGGCAGCTTGTCTTCACACATGACAAATTATAATTTTTTCACAATAAAAGTTACCAATGTGCCAGCTTTTTAAAAAGTCAGCATTCAGAAGTGAAAGATGGAAGAGAGCAATGGTTCAGCTGACCAGTTATGTACTCAGGGATGCTGGATGGGCTCTCATATAATATGAGAACTCCTCTGGTCCTGTATGAAATGCCAATTGCTGTGTCATTTTCTTTGCACATTCACAGCACTGGTACCTTTGCTGGTCACTCCATCCTTTTCTTCTTGATGAAAATACTGAAAGTAGAAACTTCTCAAAGAAATAAAGAAGACAAATGTCCAGATCCATACTGGGAAGGGAATTATCTCTCTCTGGATGTAAAGAGAGAATTCCTGTGGCATCCTAAGGTCTTGATCATTTTCTGTAATCAACCTAAAGTCAAAGACCTGGGCCTAATCCACTTGATCCTCATGGCCTTGGAATCTAAAGCCCAGTCTAATAGCACAGTTGCCTTTTAGAAATATTTGGTTTCTGTTTCTATATAAAGACTTGACAAACCAGAGGCTGCTGATCTGGTATCATAGGTTGATTCCAATAGCAGGCTGTCTTTCACAAGGTGAGTTATAAGACATTCAATTAAAATAGGCAGAATCTGTCAATACATTATAAATAAAAACTCAGGCTTACAAATGTACTATTTGATCCAATTTCTGTGTAATCTTACCCTTTTTCTTGTGTGCTGTGGATACAAAACCAAAACAAAATGGCCAAACCCTCTTTTTGCTTGCTGCATAAAAATAAACGTAGTAAAGAGGTTACTTTGGTGGTTTAGGGAAATATGGTTGACTTAATGTTTGCAGTTTCTTGCTTAGCTTTAGTTAAGTCCATAGTTGAGGAAGTCCAAAGTTCATCTTGCACGGTAAATACTGGACTGTGATTAGGCAAGCCTGCATGTGGCAGAGGAGGAAAACCACATTATAATAATATTTCAAGTGGCAGAACAGTGAAATTCGAGTGCCCACTTTTAAAGCCATTTGCCACAGAGTGTTAAACTACATTTGGAGCAGCAGAGCAGTGTGTCAGAGAGATGGAGACAGAAGTGGGTAGCTATGTCCTAGATGATATTTTCACCTAGAAAGCAATTGAGTCCTGCTCAGAAGCTCTCCCATCACATCTGGCTTCTCACCTTCCACAGTGTGGCAACCCTCAGCCCAATCCTGAACAGGATCTCTGAAGGAAACCATGTTGGGAGGTAGAAAAACATCTAGATTCAGATGGGCTCAGACCTCTGTTTACCGACCTCAGTCTGACTGATAGTGTAGAAATGTTTGTAAATTCATTCACTGGATCTAACCCACCTGCACATCAGAAGCACAAAAGCTTGCTGAGGTCGAAAGACAAGCCAGAGCTATTATGCAGTATATCAGTATATCAGCCTAGGCTTTACTCTGAACTAGTGTGTAGGACTAATCTGCTTTCCAGGTGAATGAAATTCGATTTAAACTTACCTATAGTGCTAGAGTGAAGGGTAGCCGTTAAAAACAGAAGGATAAAGAGAGTGTTACTGTCCGTGCAATGAGTATTACAGTATCAGAATGGGGTATCACTGATGAAAAAGAGTTCAATACCTTCCAGAATGTACTTGTGTTGCCTTGTGACTGATTAAAACCCAGACAGTGAATAAAGCAGACCTTCTTTGGACACTGGCGCTGTGGCTTTGGATGTTTCTCAATGCCAGAAAGTGGTAGTAGAGCCTTAATTCCATAAAGGCTCCAAGGTCTACTTATTTCATCCTCATGGACAATCAAAGAGTTACTAATCCACGAGATCAGATCACAACCAGAACAGAGTTTCATTTCATAGTATCAAAGTGGTTTGGGTTGGAGGGGTCCTTAAAGAATATCTAGTTCAAATCTGCTTGCCATGGGTAGGGATGCCTTTCACCAGACCCGATTGCTCCAACCTTGCCTTGAACACTGCCACTCTCAAACTGTGACACTAAAGGCTGAAAATATACAGCAGTATTGATCAATAATAAACAACAATTTCATTTTTTAAATGCTAGAAACTCCACTTCCTGACACATATAAACATGTTTTAGCTTGGAAGAAAATGCAAAAACATTAAAATATTTACTTCAGAAGGCAAAAGAATTGCAGTAGATTGATGCAGAGACTGCTAGCCTCAGAAAAATAAGGCAATACATTATCCCATTCCTTCTCTTCTTTGGTGGCAGCCACAGGACTCATCAGCTAGTGACAGAAACATTTCTAGTGACATCTGGCTCCTTGGCTTATTCCTCTGGCAGCTCTGGAGTCGCCTTTGGGCTTGAAAGGTAGTTAATTTATTGATGGACTGCCTACTACTCCAAATTACTTGATAAGAATCATTATAAAACACTGGATGCACATGAAAATTTTTACAGTTGTATCATAATCCCTTTGTCCAATACAGCTGACATTTCTAAGCTTGAATGTTGGAATGTTGGAAAACTTTGTGTACATTATGTCACAGATCTGTGATGAAACATGGCAGATTTTTGTAAGTACATTTCAGCTGTGTGTATCAGTTTCCTCAGCCATGCATTGCTCTGAAGCCAGTATTTTTGTCTAAGAGCTCTACTGCACAAAATACAGTGGAGACAGTATAATGGAAAAGCTTAAAGGGACTACACTGCCAAGCAGCTAGAACAATCAAGTGTCTGTAAAATAACTAGCTGCTATTTTAATTTTTGAACTTCAGAAGGCACTGGGTTAATCAAAAAGGCAGGCACTATGGTAACTAACATGACATTTACTGTTATCTCTGTTGTGTTCTTTGGTGAACACAATTTGTGAATTTTCCATCAATTTAGATACCAACACAGGTTATTTGCTCATGCAGGAGCCACACACCCATTTTATCATCTTTTCCCTAAATTTGCATCCTCCTTTGCAAGCTTTGATGAGTTTCATTAATTCCAGGGACTCAGGGGGAAAGAGAGAGACCTTCTTGAAGCATTTGCTGGCAGCTTATATGTCTGAGATTCTCCTGAAGCAATTGCGAACAACTGATTCAACTTCCTTGGTGTTCTCTAAGTCAGTTGTTCAGAATTCTTGATCCTAGCCTTAGGACTGCAAAGATTAAACCTCTCTAGCTTAGAAGGAGCCAGGTAGGAATATTGGCCTGTTATCAGTGCCTCACTGGCTGAGGAGCTTAATCTTTTTTTTTTTTTCCCTTTTTAAATTTTTTTCCTTATTATTCTCCCTAAAAAAATACCTCACTTAATTATCCCTGTGCCATCTGGCAAAATACCACCACACTGATTAACTCAGTCTTTGGCATAATATGTTGAAGCCCCTGAAGCCAGTGATCTGGAACAGGAACATTGACATGTTCCATGCTGTACTCCTTGCTGCACCTTGGGTATGTGCTTTTTTAATATGTATGTTTGGAGATAAAGTCTTGTAAATGCACGTTTGAACAACACTCTCAGGCGCACATTGTGATTATTGGGGCTGACCTGTGCAGGGCCAGGAGCTGGACTTTGATGAATCTGGTGGATCCCTTCCAACTCAGAATATTCTGTGATTCTGTATTTATTTTTCCTAGAAAATGATATGGCTTCCATGTAGTGGATGTGCAAACTGCAAAGTCTCTATGCTTTCAAGATATGCAAGGAATTTTTAAATCTACTCAATATAATTAGTTTAACCCTGCAGTCCAACATAAAACAGGTTAAAAGTTGAACACAGTCAGAGCAAGTCAACTAAACGTAGCACTGTGTCTACTAAGGTAAGAATACTGACTTGCTGACAAATCCGTTCTACACGGCAACATCCTCAGGAATTATGATACTCCTCACAACAGTGATATGCATCCCCAGTCCCCTGTCCTGTCGTCCCTGCAGTCCCTAGTATTTCACACTAGCATGGATACTGAGGGCTTGAGCCACTATGATGGCACCCAGTGAAATACAGGCTGGGAAACTCTTGCTAGGTAACAGAGTTCTAGGTAACATTCTGCCCAGGGAATTAAAGTCTGTAGGAAATGCTACTCAGCTCTTAATTCACAGCACATACTTCCAAAAACAGCATTTAACAGAGAGCCGTATTTGGGATTGTGCTCCAAAATTAACTGATGCAAAGTAAATCCATGCATATATATTAGTTTTGATTAAACTGACAGCCACCAATGTTTTCAGTAGTAAGAGTTCAAATCTGAAACTTTACCATAGTTTAATTATGTTATATCTGTTTCCTACTCGTCCCCAAATCCATGCAAAGCAGCATCATTAATTAGCCTGCCCACTGCAAATGCTAACAAGGTCACTGATTGATAACAGAGCCTTCTCAGTGTAAGCTGTGAAGTCTGAAACATCATTTCAGGTAAGATCAGATGGACTATGTCCCTCACTACTTTCAGAATTGTTCTTTGTCACTGCTCTTTCCCACCACAAAAATTTCAGTAATTTAAGAGATTCAGAAATGTTTCAGTAATATACAAGACACAAATCAAAGAATCACACAATATACTGCATTGGAAGGGACCCACAGTGATCATCAAATCCAACTCCTGACCCTGCATGGGACCATCCCCAAGAGTTACACCATGTGCCTGAGAGTGTTGTCCAAACTCTTCTCTGTCAGGCTTGGTGTTGTGACCACTTCCTTGGGGAGCCTATTCCAGTGCCCAGTCACCCTCTGGGTGAAGAACCTTTTTCTAATACCCAACCTGAACCTCCCCACCACAACTTCAGGCGATTCCCTGAGGTCCTGTCACTCGACACCAGAAAGAAGGGATCAGTGTCTGCCCCACCTCTTTCCCTCACAAGGAAGTTATAACTGCAATGAGGTCTCCCCTCAGTCTCCCGTTCTCCAGGCTGAACAGACCAAGTGCCCTCAGCCATTTCTCATATGGCTTCCCTTCCAGACCCTTCACCATCCTTGTTGCTTCTCTTCTGGATGGTCTCTAATAGCTTCATGTCATTTTTATATTGTGGCACCCAAAACTGCCCCCAGCACTCAAGGTGAGGCTGCCCCAGTGCAGAGCAGAGCGGGACAATCCCCTCCCTTGCCCGGCTGGCGATGCTGTGCCTGATGCCCCCCAGGACAGGGTTGGCCTTCTGGAAAACAGTTTCATGAGCTCTCTTTCTAAAATGACACTTTTTCATTTTATGCAGTTCAGACTGGTATGTTCTGATCTTTGGAATTTAAATCAGATCTTTTTGAAAACATACATGAAATTTTCATTCAATAAAACACACTAAATGGATGCTAGAAATGTATTATAAATTTAAATTTTCATTTCTAGCATATGAGAATATACTTTACTCATAGAAGACATTGCAGTCACTTCTAAATTTGTGAAAATTGACAATGTGCTTGAATTTGGTACCTTATCAGAATAAAGGGACAGAAGAAAGAAAATGCAACCTGTGAAACAAATGTCCTTCTATCTCTTTATGTAAAAATATAAGATGAGGATTCAGATGAGGATTAACATTAAAATCCTAGCTTGATTCGTACCCCCTGTTTTCCTGATCAAAGGAAAATACCCTCATTAAATAGGCAGCAACCCTGGAGATTTGCTCTTTCCAGCCCCTTGCTCCATGTATTTCTGGCATTGCTGTGACCAGAAGACATGAAAGCATGAAGGCTACTCTAACTGATACTCAACTAGTAATAAGTAGTAAGAGAAGCTGCGATTTTAATTAAAATTTAACTCTCATCAACAATCAGTATCAGGTACTCACAGACAACATCAATCAATCGATCACTCATAATTGGTGTTATTCTCAGCTAATTGCTGTACAGTTCTCGATGTAAAAAATAAGCAGATTCATGAGAACATGGATGTTGTGGGATGCCAACCAATAATCTTCCAGGGAAATGGTGAAAATATTCAGTGGAGCAGTTCTACAAGTGATGATGGACACAATAATAAGTGGAAACAATAAAATTAAAAGCAGTGGGATAAGATTTGACCATTATCTGTATAGAAACATAGGCGGCTGTTTAGCATGCCATTCTCATTGAGGCTCAGCAGTGACTTCTGACAGCAGAGAGGTTCAGAATGTTACATTTCTGGTAGGTCTTGACAATTTTAAAAGTATTTATCTACCTTCAAAGGTATCCATTTTATATTAGTTCTATTTAAGTCTTTTCTCCATTGATTGCAGTCTCACTGGCTCACACTAAAGAAGTGTAGTGCTTTGCAATCAAAATATGGAGCCATAAAAAGGTCAAAATTACAAATAATTACAATAATTTGCAAAATTACATTAAAACTTCAAATCCTGATGACCTACTCAGTGAAAAAATAAATTGTAATACTAAATGTAAAATGCACAACAGGATTCCACTCTCTTGACAAGAGGCCCAAAAAGATTTTCCAAAATGATCCCATAATTACAGAGTAAAATGTAGTACAGAGTTTTATGTAAGAGAAAAGTAAACTGGCAAAGTTGTTAATTTAAAAGTCGAGAAATAGAGTTATGTTCCTGCACGACCCTGGAGAAACAAACTGTAATTGACCCTTCCCTGAGAAATTGGAGTGGACTAGGTGACCTCCAGAGGTCTCTTTTAGTTTCATCTATTCTGAGATTTCAAATACAGCCCCTCTGCACAAGAATTATATATTTTGAGTTAATTACAAGGTTTCATGCTATTATTTTCCCCAAGAATCCCGACCTGTTCAAGAGACTGATCTAAAGCTCATTGAAGGCCACAGCAGTTTTTCCAATGGACTTCAGTATGCTCTAAATAAAATCCACAATTCATATGATGGATGTTGTCTCTCAAATGAGGGAAATAGTCTGACTTTTGTTTTGAAATAATAATTATCACAGCAGTACAGAGCAAGACAGCAAGGAGTACAATTGCTGTCAATGCAAATATTATTTATCAACGGATAGAACATTAAACAAATTAATTAATTTGTAGTTAAACAATATATTAAATACTTTTAAAATTCATTTCTCAGTATGTGAAGCCTTGCATTTATATCTGTATTCAATATATGACATTATCTGATCTTCCCATTGTGAATCAGGGCTTGTTCTGCCTTACTACAGTAACAATTTAAAATAACTTCTTTACCTTCAACTGAACTATTCCCAATTTATTCTGATATGAACTGGGCCATAATCAGGGAGGAATCAGCTGCACTGTTATCTCTGTCATCCTGGTTTAGTGCAGAAAACATGGAAGTTGGTCCTGGGATTTGTTAAAGATTTGCAGTGCTTTGAGCTGCCAACAGAGCATTCAATGCTGAAAAAGCTTTGCTTCTGTGGAAGGCAAAAAGGAATTGCCTCTGTGAAAATAAGGAACAATAACGTATTTATTCTTTGATAGCTGCTTATTTTTTTACTTTGCCTTTTGATTGTTTTGCTTACATTACAGTTCTTTCTCTGCCCACTGTACTAATGTGACATCTGTTCCATCTTTGGGGATCCACCTCTGTCCAGAAATTATGTTTTTCCATCAGTTTTTGTCTCTATTAAAACACTAGTTTAAATAATATTCAGTTAAAAAAAAAACACACCAAAAAGCCAAGGAATTACGGATTCTAGACTGCAGGAAACTGGGCAACTGGAGAGCAATTACTGAGTCTTGAAAAAAAATTCTTTACTGCAGAATCCACAGTTTACTTTCTGGATTTGAGTGAAATTAATTTGTTTTTATCTTTTGGCTTTGTAGACATTTTGTGGAAAGTCTGAGTGAAGTGTCAAAGGTAGAAGAAAGCACCTTAGCTTGCTTCAGACTCATCTCCTTCTGTTTCCTATGATTCCTTACATTGACTAATTGAGCTTAGCTCAGCTCAGGTGTTCTTTGCAGAGAGACCATTAATCTGCCCTGTAACTTTGTAGTCAAAAGCAACAGACCCTCAAAGCCCGACTGTGGTCTCTGGCGGGTATGTGGAGTGGATCTGTAGTAATGGGAGCAGCTGCTACTGAGTGCCACTTTCACAAAAAGCTGGCATTTTCTGAGTTTGTCGACGACTTAATTGACCATTACAAAAGCCTTCGGAAATAAGCTTAATGCTACGTAGAAGCACCAAAAGTATGTTAAAGCCTCAACTGAGGCAATTTTTAAAATTTCAATGTGGTGAGGAGGCTGTGCATCTTTTGCTAGAGGATCAAGGCTTTTTTTCTTGGAAAAGAATACAAGTTTTTGTCTTCAGGATATCGTGAATCTAGAAGTAATGAAAGTTTTAAGGCTAATGGTCTTTTGTCTAGAGGGAATATATTGTATTTCTGTCTTGTATAAACAACACTTATATGCCAGTTATATAATAACTAAAAATTTCTGACCAGAAGTGTCAATGCTCGCTAGCTTATCTCACTTCTGGATAAAGAGATTAAGATACTGAAATAGAATTCCCTGAGTAGCAATAAACTAAAATTGCATCACATTTTATTTTGATGACACATTGTATTATTTCAGTTGCCTTTTCACCTTCCTAGTGGAACAGTTGCCTTTGAAAGACTGAATCATATGATGAAAAGCAAGAAACATATGACCTCAGACAGAAGATAGTTCAGAGTCAGAAAAAATAAACAAGAAACCTCATTTTTTATGAATTACAAACAATAAACTATTGCTGGTATTAAATAGTGTAATCTTAACCTTGAACATGTACAGAATTCCAAGAAAACTAAGAGGTAGAAAAACTGGAAAATGTATTCGTATTAACTTTTGAATAAGTAAGTTCACAGGTCCACTGTAGTATTTTAGCTTGCTGTCAAAACTGCAGCCAGAAACAGAGCTGTTAGCCCAGGAGCTACAGGAGCCTGCTAGCTCATCTTTTGATTTTGTTCCTAAATGAAATAACTTCTATTACCAGGAAAATTTAAGTCAAATTTCTTAAAATAAGAAGTGTTAAGTCTACAATAGGAAAAAATCATGAGTTGTTTTCAAAGTGGTCTAGTAATGGGTTATATTACTGGCACTTATGCACTATGTGTGATACTTGCTCTGTGCCTGATTTTGCATCATCATGTCACAGCAACACCTTTGCAGAGACTTTCCATTTGTAAGAAGAAATAGGAGTGGAAATGGCTAGATACTGATCTTCAGCAGCTCCCAACCTGTCCAAAACCTTCCCGATGGATTAAAAAAGTTCGAAAATCGTCTTTACATGGATTGCAGCACAGTCTGTGTAAGGTAAGTCTTCATTTGGTTGAAGATCGTAAGTAGAGCTATCCAAGAAAAACTATAATACATATATACATCTGTTTTTATTAGTTTGGTCCTTCCCAACCGCTGTGGCAGACCTCAAAGATAGGGCAAAAGTCAGGTGAAAAAAAGGAAATCCTGATCTGTGTTTGCACCATGGACAAGAGCTAATAAGTAGCAGTCTTGGGTTAGTAAAGAAAAGAAGAAAGCAAGAAGTTGGAGACAGTAAGGTCTTCTCCAATCAACCAAGAGCTGTGATGGTTGATATAATTTAATTATTGGTTTAGACAATCACTGGACAGAATTTGATTTAAATTATCAGTAATTTAGAACATACTATTCTGCTGTATCTTCTCTTTCTCATTAACAAATCTGGATGCAGGGATCATTCATAGCTTATTGGCTTGCCCCCAGGAAAGGCATGGTTTTCTGATGATCCATGCTGCTTGAAATTCTCTTTTTCTTCCATGTTATGGTGTGTGGATAAGGTCAGGAAAAGTGTTTTTCGTATAGCAGGCTCCTGCATCTCATTCCTGAATGGGAAACATCTCCTAAAGCATAAATGAGAAACAAGGATCATAGGCTGGCACTGCACAGGACTACCATGTCCCATCACTTCTGCTCCACCACTTTTGCCTGTTGGAAATACCAGAGTCTTAGCAATGTGTATTTCTTTCTCCTGTGAAGGATTTACATGCAGTAGATCTGGTTCTCACAGGTATTTCTTTGGTAGTGCTGACTCTCATGAAAGAGCAAGAGCAGTTATTAGTTATCATGTATATTAGCTCTGCTAATCCATGCTCTCTAGGCATTCCTAAAATTGGTTAAACTAGTAACAATAGGTGTGGTGCTGCTGCCCAGAACCTGAAATTCTTTTCTTTTCTCAGAAGCTCCGTGTCTTCTTTTTAAAATTGTGTGGAAATGTGGGAAGTCTTTAGTACCATTAAGTCATGGATGAGGATGCCTCTGGCTAACACATTATTTATAACTTTTGCTTAACTTTTTGCTTAATAAAATATAAATCAGAAAGGAAGGCAGAGTATGACGAAACCAGCTAAATTCAGTCAGACTTCTTTCATTCTGCCTTTTCTAGAGGAAACTTTGCTAACCAAGTGAAACTGGGAGACAAACTAAGTATTGAGTGGTATGTTTCTCATTTCACCATCCTATGCCATCCCATTATTAATGATTTCCTTATCGAATGAAGGTAAAACCAAATTGGGTATTTCCAACACGCTAAGCTGAACAACTTTAAAAAACAGCAGAGAGGGGGGAAAAGAAAAGAAGAAAGAAAGTATGCTTCAAATGAGATATTTCTGTGCTTGCTTTTTCAGTTGCTGAGGCATTTTCACTATTGCCTGCAGCAGGTACCAAGCATATATGTATAATATGGTAAGCACACCTTAACTCCTCCAGACCACTTTTGATTCCTACACTGCATATCACAGGAAGTCATGAAGTTCCATTATCATTGCTTTGATTTCCAAAGACCCCTCAATTTTCAAAAAAGTTGTTGGTAAATTAATTTCATATATAATGTATATATATTATATATGAAATAGACTTATCATTAAGCATTCAGTAAACTTAAAGGAGTATATTTCACTTATATGTTCTGTTTGCCAGCACAATCTAATCCTAACGTTGCACCAAAATATAACTTACAAACTTTTATGGGATTGCTCCTGCTTGAACAAGAACTTGCTATATGAAGAACAATTTTCCAAGGAAAAAATGGTTGCAGGTCTGTTTTATAAAGATGGTGGCATGAATATGAATGTATGTAATCTTTCTTGCTGTAGAATTCAAGGCAATCTATACACCAGGAAAGATAATTATATCTTGAACCTAAAATCTGAGAACTGACAATGATCGTAGACAATACTTTGCTGTCATGTGTCATGTGGCAGGCTCTGAACTACAGAATCATTTAAGCTGGAAGGGACTTCCAGAGGTCACTTTATTCAGCTCCTGCTGCTTCTTCAAAAGTAAGGACAACTTATATCAACTTGCTCAGAGCCACGTCCTGTTGAGTTTTGAATATCTCCAAGGGTAGAGATCATGCAACATCTCTTGACAAGCTGTTCCAGGGGATGATCAGCCTCACTGTGAATTTTTTGTTTCTAGCATCTAATCATAATTTCCCATGTTTCAACTAGTGTTCCTTTTTATTTTTTTTTTTTTTTGTTTTGGCAGCAAAGACATCTAAAATGAGTCAGTCTTTTTTCATGTCAGTTCCTTCAAATGTCAGTCTGCTACTACTTATAGAGAAAATGTTTAACACTGGAGATACTTGGAATTCCCAAAGCTAGAAAGGAAAAGAAAAGTTTCTAGGAAAAAAAGGAAACAAGAATGCTATTAAATCCAGCTCTGTATATTCAGAAATGAAATATATATTTTCTGTGAATGAACAGTCTTGAACATTTTTTCAGTGTCTGGACAGAAAGACAAAATATTCAAAATGCTGAAGCATTCCTGAGGGATCCACAGGTATCACAAATGATAATTCAGAACCAGACTGCATCAGGTACATGGCTTTCTTTTTTACCACAGCTGGCTGATTACTCAGCTTTGTCTGTCAGCTAAGAAAAAGGTCACTGAAGATGGTTAACACCATTTTGGTTTGACCAAATAAATTAAGGGTTAGTGTGGTGTTTGGTTTTTTTTTTTGTTGTTGTTATTGTTCTTTTTTTTCCAACGAAGTAAAATCAAAAGTACAATTATTTTTGTAGTTCCAATAGAGGAAGCTGACAGCAAATATTTTTTCAAATACTTCATTTTTTCTATGTCTTATTCAAAAGTGGCTTTGATCCAGGTGACTCAGCTACACAAGGGCAAATGTACCATCCAAGCCTAAAGATGCTGCAAAAAACGTTATTTATTTTTGTCTGAGCAAAAATAATTACAGCCTTTTCAGATTAGTAATTTATTCATGTTCATTCAAATGCTTTAATAATGCAAATGTTTTAGTGACATGAATATATTTACCCATGCTTTAACAAAAGAGAAATAAATTACTTATCCTTTTCCAAACTCAGTGCTTATGGTTGTAAAATTAAAAATTGCAGTACCTGACCTCCAGTCACCCAGGTCTGGCAGAAATCAAGATTTACACTGGCTTTTCTAATGACTCTGCTCAACCTTAACTTTCCATTAGGTTTTTGTGTTGTCACAACAAGATGGCTGGGCACAATAAAACTAAGAATCTAAGTAAACACATCCACTGTGTTATTAACTTCTTTTAAGAAATGAAATGGCCTTTGACAGAGTGCTTTGCAGGTTGAGAAGGACCACTGCTTACTAAGTCTGCCCACTGTAGGATCTAAAGGTGAAGGAGTGACCATCTGCACATCAACCACATAACAGGAAGCTACTTGCTGAGAATAAAAGGACAGTTCCTGACAAACGAGAAAAACTATGAACAGTTATTTTTGAGAGGGATGTAAGATTAATCTCTTATTGATGCACGCTGACTTTTTTTTTTTTGCTTCTTTTGTAAAATTAGAAGCTGAGCTGGAAATAAATAAATCATAAACCAAAGGGTTCCATACTTCATGCTGATTTTTTTAGTGAGTTGCCACCAGTTTTGAGGATCATGGTGGATGTAGGTGGATATAAGGGGCATATGCACTATAATAGAAGCCAGAAATGCTGAACTGGTCAATGGGATGTGATAAGCCACAAAATGATTTGGGTTGACCATCCAAAGCTTCTCAATCTTTTATGAACATCTGGAAATGCCTGCTCCAAACAGCACTCTCCAAATGTCCATTGACAGGCTGTCTAGTCCAGCTGCAAATATCCTAAGCATAACCTCATAATGTTTTCCAGGATATTTCCTATGGATCTACGTGCTATTTGCATGCATGCTCTATCTGCATTGTCTGTTTCTCCACCTAAGATATCTACCTTAGTCTGTAGGGTTCTCCCAGATTAAAAAGAGAAAGCTAAAGGGAAACAGTGTCAAAGCACCACTCAGAGATGCAGTCACTGGCGCAGGGTATGGCTGAGTTCCTGTCTAGACTGCATCTTTGCCCTCCTGGAAAACTCTGGCAACCAAACTGTCAAAGGGACTGGAAATTCTCCACATCCAGCTTCTCTTTATTTCTTGTTTCCTTTCTCTTCTTGTGTGGGAGCAACTCATCTGGCATAAGGCTTTCAAGCAAAATTAACTTAAATAGTTGTCTGAACTCCTGAACTCCCCAATGCACCTCCCAGGAAAGGGCAGGGGGCAAAAGGCACTGCTTTTTCTCTGTTTTGCCTATAGTGCCACCTCTACCTCAGAGAAAAAGAGATTTCCACAGTGAAAATTTCCCTCCCACAGACTGAAGCCCGATCTTAGGATACAGCTAGGAATTAGCTTTTTGGCCTGAGCTGTTAGTCTAAAAGTTGAAGTTTAAAATTCAAAATTCTCAGAAAAGCACTGTAGACTGGGGAATTGGCAAATCTAATTCTTCCTGCCTGCTAGGAAGAAAAAAGCTTGCAGCATCCTTACAATGTACAAAATTTCCCTCCTGAATGTAGTGACTATGCCTCATATTGCTTTCAGTCTACCAGTAGGTTAAAATACCACTATAATAAACCCAAAGGCCTTAACACAAGGGAAAAATAGATGGATTCCAGCTGAGAGACTTAGATTTCTCAGTTCATTACAGGACTAGCTATTTGCACTTGGCTAGCAAGTGCTAGGTTTTTCTTATATCTGTTTCACCTCCTGTGAGTTCTCTTTAATATTGCGGACTCACATTGTATGTGACAGGGTCCAAACAGCAAATTGATTGAAGCTTTTGCCTATCCAGGTATCTTCATCTGTGTAGAGGTAGAAAGTGATACAGGTCTAACAGAAGAAGACTGTGAGTGCTGGTGATCACTCATTCATATGGAAGCACTGTTGGCAGCTCTGCAGAAGAGGCAGCCTAGGCAAGCATACCTGTAACTAATCCATCAGTCAGCTGGCAAAGCAGAACACGGGGTTGTTTGTCAAGATTTTTTTCAAAGGCCTAAGGCTGGTTGTTCTAGACAGGAAAAAAAGACAGAAAAGAAATTAAGATGTGGAAGAAAAATTCTGCCTAAGTAAAACTTGGATGATTTTGATCCGTTCCTTAACAAAGCGCCATAAGAAGCAAATAAAACCACCCTGGGCAGCAGAGGAAGGTAGGAAGCTGAAACAGGGAAAGGCATATAGGCATTTTACTTTTCTGTCTTATCTACTGTGAGTTCTTTTCCAAGTTCACGGTTCAGATTTAATAGGATAAGGTCTCTTGTTTGACATGGTGGTCTGGATTGAACTTGCAGACTGGTCAATATATATGACACCATTGACAGCAATTTCCAGTTGTTGCCAAGGCTTCAGCTATACAGCACATGCATCCCACTGCCCCTGAGAGCATTTGTCCCACTTGCCTTCTCAACCCCTTACTAGAGCCCACACTAGCAGCACTCATACTTTCTCTCCCAGAAAAAAATTATAGTGGGTTTTCAGGGCACTCGAAGTAGTTGAAAACACTAGAGAAATCAATAATCCAGAAACATATGCCTTTGTAACATGAATGGTGAGCTCAGCACCCTCTTTGGTCACACACCAAGAACCAAATGTGCCACATACAGCGTACTGAAGTCCTAACCAAGCTCCTTTCCATCCCAAACCAGTGGCAACGGCACAAATGGGAGGCTCAATACAGCTTCTGGAGAATCTACCACATCTCTCTCTACTTTGTCCCCAAAACGGTGAGGCTCTTCATTAGCTGCTACAGTGCAGTGCCAGTAGCATGTGTGGTACCAAAGCCATTAACCTGCAACAAGAGATAGGAAAGAATTGCCTCTTTGCTCCCCCTCTGACATATCTGTGCCTATATATTAAAGTGTCAGAATTGGCTGTCTTACGGGAAAATAAGAACTTGAAGGTTTTGGATTTCTCCCATAATCCATATGACTGGAATATGCTCATCATCCCTATGTTGGTCCTTCTGTTACTTTAGAATCAATCTATTTTCTTTTATGTCCTTTTCAGAAATATGAAAAAATGGGGAAAATAAGCTTTTCAGTGAAAAACTCATTTTTAGCTGCCTGAAAAAGGATTTAGCTGAGCAAACTTCAACTTCTTTCTGGATTCTTTCTGCACTGTACGGGTGCAGAGTTAATACAAGCTGTTTCAAAACCTGACACTGTTTCAGTAAATGTCTACCAGGTATAACATGTTGCATTTATACTATGCTCTGTTTTCCCTACCTATTAAGTATAAGCCACAGCTCAATGCAGCTAATACAGACTGAAATTTGGATAGTCCACTGAATTTTTAGTGAATATATTTTAAAAATACATATACTTTCATTAAGATACTTCTTAGACCCCCCCCAAAAAATCCAAAGTGTATCTGGACTGGTAATCGGAGAGAATAATTTCCTCCTGGAGTATCAGTTCAAGTCCAGCCCAGACTGGGAGTAACCTGGTATTTTTATCTTCTAGAAGTTACCTGATCACGTTATGCCCTATAGACAAGTGTGTCCATTAGAAATATGCAACAGCTGGCAGAAAACGGCTTCTTGCTGGCATTCCCAAGAGTGAGGATGGGGTGCGAGTGTGGTTGGAATCTAAATGATTCCTCCCTCGAGGTGGTCTGGCCAGCATGGATAGAAGCACTTTAATTTGAAAGGGAAACTTGAACTTTGTAGTTAATGGATGAATAAATGGAAGGCTTCGGTCTGCAGGACTGTCAGATTGGTAGTTTTCACAAACACTTAAATCAAATACCACATCTGAGTGGAAGAAATTAAGATGTAAATATCCAGGAGACAGTGCCAAGACCAGTGAAATCAGAAAACAGATTTGCCCTATTTTGCTTCTGTGCCTCAAAATATAGCAATACATGAAGACCTTGTTGCCTACAAAGATGGTTTGTCATGTTTTAAAAAAGATAAAAAGGACATAAAATTTTTATCTTGTGATCTGCCAACAAAAAACCCCAAAATAACAACAACAATTACAACAAAAAAGACACTTAAAAATGGCTTTTCTAAAAATTCATATTTATGTAGAGAGGGGTTAATTGGACACTACCATTGCCATCAACAGCAATTTCTCTCTGCTGATGATGAGCACTTTCCTGAGAATTATAAGCAGCCCACTCCTGTGTCTACTGTGTATACTTACTGATGAATCATGCCAGTCAGGCAATTTATAGAGCGCTCTGAGTGACCACTGGACGAGTCTGAAAACAAATATTGGACATTCCAGAAGTTTATCCTGAACTATTTTTAAACGCAATAGCCAAGATGTATTTATACCAGTGTAATCTGAACATGCATTGAACCTCCTGAGCTGGTAAGGAAATGAGTCCATTGCTTTCTGGGCTGGCTGTGCAGGGCAGAAGCTGTGACTCCAGCAGGGTCAGCTGCTAGCACAGGCTTCACTGACATGCAGGGCACTTCATGGTTCAGGAAGGCGAGCTGCATTAGTCTACACTGTGGACATGTATTCTATACTCCTAACTGAATATGGAAAGCACCAGCTGTAAGGAAATATAAATTGTACAGTTGGTTTGGTTTTGCATATCAAATATGTGCAGCATATCATTCACAGATTCCATTAATTAATCCTGATGAAATCATAATGAGAAGAACATTAACACTAATCGATTTGGATGAGATGAAATTTCAGACCTTCCTGACATTCTCATTTGTGACACATACCATAATGAAAAACAACCAATCAGCTTTCCCCTTGCAATGCAAGCATTAGCTTCCCCAGTGGTAAAACAGAAGGTTAGCATAAAAGTCCCATTTTCTACAATGAACAGCAATGCTTTAAATGCCATAGAAGAGCATGCAAGTATTAGAGCTATTGTTTTCATAAAGCTGTTCTGCTGGTGACTATTCATAGCCACCCTTTGCCTTTCCTGAGCAGCTTTTCAATTTAGGTTTCCATAGGCTACGGTTTGACAGAGTAGCTAGAAGAATTCATGCATGTATATTATGAAGTTTCATTACCCTTTTTTCTTTCATGAACAGCATTCCTTACAGGATATGTTCTATTGGTGCTCTGTGCCAAGGCAGCATTATTTGCGCTTCTTGGCTAACGAGGGTTCACCACAGAGAAATAAATCACAGGGTTGTGAAAAGTTCTTTTCAAAGGCTCGACTAAAGGCAACTTTTGAAAGCAAACAGTTTGACCTTCATGAAAGTCCCCCTGGCAAGCAGTAGGAGCTACCATGTTTCCTGGGCTGGTCCCAAGCTGGTCACTGAGGCCCCTGGGAGCTCACCACAATTCCCTACTTGCAAGGCCCCTGGGAGCTCACCACAATTCCCTACTTGCAAGGCTTTTGAGCAGCTGCCCATGCCAAGCATCCGGATTGTACAAACAGAAATCATAACCCAAGGCAAAGTCAAGCCCACAAGACGTTATCTCTCAGCCAAGTTGGAAACTATTGTGTAATTCCTCACCCAGATTCTAATAATATTCATTTAATCAATCCTTTCCTTCAGAGTGTTTAGGTAGTGCTGAAGTTAGTGCTGAAGTGCCTTTTATCTCCTCTCTCTCTCAAACAAGATCACATATTTCTATTTAAAATGCAAGTGACAAAATAAAAATGTACCTCTAGCTTTTCATATCTGCAGTTTTGATTCTCTAATACCTTCAAATGACTAGGTAAAGTGGTGAGCACATCAGAAGAGGTTTTCCGCAGAAAATGTAAAAGATGCAGTTTCATTATGCAGAGGTAACGCACTGGTTATTGCAGGAGGTTCTGTAGTCTTCCGGAAAGGAAAGAAAAGCAGAAAAGTAACCTCGGAATAAATTATCTACCTCCGACTACCCTAGAAGAGAGTCCTCTTTGGTCATTTTTAATGTCTATGAAAAGGTGTCCACTTTATACTTTCCTCAAGTATGCACAAATGGGAGACTTTTATCACAGTTTATCTTTTGTTTTCTTGTATATTTGTACTCATGCCTTGTGAAGGCCTAGAAATGAGTATGTATCATGCCCAAGTTTATATCCATCTGTCACCAGCACTAGAGGCTGCTGCATTTTAAATCACTTCAGCATACTGCTTGCACAGTGACTCAGCCCTGACAAGGGGTGTCCACCCTGAGGATGAGAAAATGATTCAGTATTCATTAGTCTAACTTAATGCAGTCTCTCCTCAGCAGGAGAACAGCCAATCATGCACCTTATCTGTGCCTGCTTCTGTGATTTATCCACTGAGGACTGACCTACAATCAAGAACTTTACTTAAAACCTTTTGATAGGCAGCTAGCTGCCAGTCTGGAGATAAAGCTAAGCTAAATACACCCATGCTAAATTCAGACTTTGCTTTTCTTTCAATCTGAGAGCTCTCCATAAAGTTTTTGAACAAAATAAGTCAGAGATACTGCTTAGGCATGTATATTATTTTCATAAATCAGAGGTGTTCTGCTTTCTAAACTGATCTTGTGGGTTTTTTGTTTGTTTGTTTTTTAATATTGGAAGAGTGACACTGCTCTTAGTATATCGTTCCAGAGATGTGTGCTCAAACCTGTGCCGGATTTCAGGATGGTGTTGTAATGTAAAATGAAACCACTAAACACCCTGAGCCTTCTGAACTTTTTCATTTGTGAAGGTGGAATAACAGAGTCTGCTTGGCTAAAGAACAGGGAGAGAGTGGGTCTCATTCCAGCACATTCTTCTCAAATAAACCTGAAGTTGAAATATTTGGAAACTTCCTGGAACACGAGGCAATCTAAAATTCTTTCCAAGGGTGTCTGATTTGATAACAAGATGCAAAGAGGGGGAATAGAGTGACAGACCTGTCAGTCTACCTATATAAAGTGGTCTTATTTCTATTCCCTGTGCTGATTTTTCCTTGTCCAACTTTCCTTGTGTTTGTGGGTAGAAGGGTAGAAGAGCAATAAGCTGGTTTTTGTTTTGCTTTGCTTTGCTTTCAATACACTCCCAAATATGATTTTTTTTCAGCCTAGGTGAAACTACAGTTGTAGAAATAATACTCCTAACAAACATTCTGAATCTCATTAGATTTTCCCCTGTATCTGTACAGAGCCTTTAATTCAGTCAATATGTGACGCTTAGTTTCAGTTAGAGAAGGTGGGACAGAATGCCTCAGACCACAGTGAAGGGGAAAGCAGAAGCATCAACCCCGAAGAAGGCCCATTTTTGAAGTATTCTTAGGCCTTTTGTAAATTTAAAAACAGAGAGAGGAAAAAATATTACATTTTTTTCTTGCCTAAGGGTGAAGTTACTGGTCTCCCAAGGAAGCTGGATAGATTGAGAAGATTCAGGTGCTTTCAAACACCTAGTCAATTTATAGATAGCAGCTTTTCATATAATCCCATGATTGAAGAATGAATGAATCTCACAGCCAGCATCTCAGTAAGGTAAGGAATCAGACTAATTTTTTTTCCAGTGTCAAGTCAGTGTCATTGGGGGGTGGGGGAAGAAATAGCCCTATTTGAGATCAGTTTTCTGAGTTACTGCTGGCTTCAAGAGAAAAAGGGAGAGGAAGCAGCCCATAATTAATATAAGCATAAACATATTTTGATTTGTTTTAGTATGTCTTCCTTCTGTCAACTGCAAGTACTATCAGATGCGAGTTAGCATTAGTCATGAGATAGTTCTCATAAATTTTTTTCGTCTGCACATCATGTAAGTTGTGAGATGTTTTTCAATAATCTTTTCTTAAACTTGGCAAAGTTCCCCTGGCTCAAGAGTAATACAGGGGTTTTGTTGTTGTTTTGACTTTGATATTTCTTTGGTGCGTTAGAGTATGAAGGTTAATGATGGAATTGTATGTGCACTCCACCAATTCTCTCTCTTTTTTTATTTTACTGAATTGCTACTAAGTGTCACACATTTGAAGTAATTTAGGATGTTTCCTTTCAACTAATAAAACTTATGTTTTAAGTAGCTATTTTAATTTCCCTGTGTCTCTGTGTGCGTGTGTGTAGAAAGTCATTTTCTGAGTTGTATCAGATGGAGAACTGGTAATTCCCAATGTCCTGATAACTTCTTGAAGCCCTGGTTCTGAAAAAGAGCTTTAAAAATCTTGTTTAGCAAGAGTTTACTTCTCTGTAAAAGCAACAGATGATTTGTATGCACCTGAACGTTACCATTTTTAAGACTGCCAGACAAAGCCTGTAATAATGGTTTGTATGTCTGGTATGTATTGGTATTTTTGAACCTTCTGCTTTTCAGATAAGCAGATGGGAAATGGATGAATGCTGTGAAGCTCTATAGAAGCATATGAAACATAAAGAAACATAAATAAAGTGGTGTAAACCAATGTATTTAGCTAGTCTCCAATTTTAACTCCTCCAAGCACTACAGCAAAGAGATTGGTAACATAAACTGATTAAGGCTCAAGGGCAACAGTCAATCCATAAACTAAAACGAACTATGTAGGATTGGGATTTTTATTTTAAATTAAAAACATCTCATAGGCAGCAGTTAAAGCCCTAGCAATATTTGAGTCAAAATCCCAAAGTTAAGAAACACCAAAGCAGCTTTGTGCGTTGCTAGGTGGCTTGTCCTTGTTTATATGTAAGTGCAAACAGTACCTTTTATTTTTAAGGTTGGTCAAGAACTGAGACAATTGGGGTTCTTCTTATGCATATTTCACCTTAGGATTGCAGCAAGTTATGGATATTTGATTTTTTAACTCATGAAGTAGCAGAAAATCATGTGTAAAATCATTTATGCAGTACCTTTCACAAATACTTTCTATCACTTATGTCATGTGACAGTTGCTCACAAAACACTGCAGAAAAACATTGAAACTGCCAGTACTGCAAGGTCAGTCTGGATCAAGAAAGAACAACTACATTTTACCTGCTTTACTTTCAGAGTTTTGGAGATTTTTTCTTCTCTTCCTGGGATTTAGTGTTTTGTTTTGTTTTTTTAACCTGACAGGAGAAAATCAGACTGTGCTCCTTCTACCAATATGTGAATACTGGAATGGAAAAAAGGATTTCAATAAGAGTTTTAAAGGGCCCACAAACTTTTACTTTTGTATGTGAAAATTAATTAACCATGTGGGCTTTTTCCCACTTTAAATTTTTTTTTTTTAATTTTTTCCACAGCTGGAAGTTATTCAGGCTGTTATTTGAGTTTTTATGAACACTGTCTGCTTTCTGAACTTCATCTAATATCCACTCAACTTACCAGGATATCTATGGATGCTCGCTCATCTCAATTGACTTCAAGACACATATTTTATCCACCACACCGGTGAAGTTGTGTGCAGTATTTCTCCTTGCAAATTACTTTTAAGCCATTTAAGCCATTTTTTGGTGCGTTTGGTGCTTCTTCAAAAAAGAAGATATCACTCCAAAATCTATCGAGAAATAAAATGCTGACTGATGTAACACATCTCCTCTCTTCTTGTGAACATTCATATTTAAATCAAAACAATTTCCTTGTCACATTTTACTGAAACTTTCCACTCATCACATGACTTTCTATCCTGTCTGTCTGTATAAAATATTAAGGTCACCCACAATAACTTAGAAGATCGTGCAATTTTGCAGTGCATTATAGAATCAATTTTCATGGGTACTAGTTTAGCAATATTCCACTCTTTACTCTGAACACTTTCATTCCTGCTGCTTAGGAGGATGAGGTTTAATTCTATCAGAAGCAGAAAATGTAAAGGGATTTTGTCATCTAAAAGCTGTGAAGGTCATAACATGTGTCTGTATTCAAGTCAGTATAAGAATATGATGTTAAAAATTTTCAAATGGTGTTATGTTGAAAGTAAAACCAAAGATGTAGAAATAATGTTACTTTAGCCACTTCTTTTTCTCATAAGAGGAGGATAAAAAGAAATATTACTTGACCCAAACTCCTCTTTTAAATTTTAAAATATTAAATATATATATATATAATATTACATTAAAAAGATAAACAGAAAAAAACCTAAAAAAATATGCATTCAAAACAGATTGGAAATATATCCTGTGAGTCCTCTGACCTCACTTTGTGAGTGCTGGTAATAGCACCTGCTATCTTGACATCCATGTGAAATATTTTTCTGTGTGAAATCACATTGGCCCTACCTAGCTGCTTTCTGTAGCATATTCCTGTCTAAAGCGGGGAGGAAGAAAGCCACAGATGCACCAAAACTGCAACTTTACCTTATGAAGTATATTCTGTTTTCATTATGGATGAATTGCTCCTTGGAGTAGGAAGTTCTGGAATGTGCATTAAGTTGCAGATTGAAAAGGATCCGTTCAGAGTGTATTCAGCATTATTACATTTCCCATAGATCTGTATATAAATATCAATAACTATCAGTGGCTCTCTTAGATGCTTGTAACTTCTTCATGACTATTGATAAAAAAGTCTAGTATTCAAAATTGGACAGATACTTGATAAACTTTTCCATTTTCTTTTTACAAGGATTTAATTTCCTTATTTCAAAACTTTCAAAAACTTTAAAGGGAGACTCCTCTTAAGAATGGATTTGCAAAAGCAATGAAAATCACTTCAGCAAATTTTGCATTAACCTGATGGAATGCAAAGGCACATTTTTCAAGACAAAACCAAAAAATTCTTTGCCTATAGCTATTCTATTTGATATCTAAATGTTAAGAATTCATCTACAGCTGTAGGTCAGATTTACAAGAGTCCATCAGCAGCTGTTTGGTCTTCATAGGACAGGGGAAATTCAAAGTCACCTGATGCAACTTGACAAACTACCATGATGTCATACAAATGGGAGGGATTGTCTCCTTTCCAGTAATAGCAGCTTTTGAGCACTGTGAAGGCTGAAAAGTTTGGATCCACTTGTCTGTGCAAAACAGTTCTTTTGCAGCAATACAGTCTCTTTGCAGAGCAAAGATGTTGTACAAAAACATTCTTAACAGTGGATGAGAGTGTTCTGAATATAGGTTTTTTGCATTTTTGGGTTACAAATTCTTTATGATAGTGAACAGAATCTCCTAATAAATGCCAAGAAATCACATGGCTGCCATATAATTTAGTGGTTAACAGCTTATGACAGTCATATAAACATCGTGGTTCTCTTGATTTTTATAGTTATTATTGGTGAAATAGCTGAAACATAACCAAACTGATAATGTCATATTAATAGAGTCAGAACTAATGTTACACTATGTACTTTCACTCTCCATGGTAACCATGAATAGAATGTATAACTTCTAAAAAAATTTTTAATTAATTGGATTAAGAATAAAAATTAAGAACCAGAAGTAATAGTTTATTGATGTATCAATATCTTCTGTGTCATAAAAATGAGTCATTACTTCTGTGATTAGATGAAGGGATGATAGGATGTATTCATGGACATTCTATTTTATTCAGTCTATTTTTGATGTGTAACTCATATGCTGAAAAGTCTGATTGACTTTTAAAGGGGGCTTTCGTTTCTATGAATTCAGACTGTGTACAACCTAGATGATAGCCAGCAGAGATACAGAAAAAAAGCAGTGATGGAAACACTTAAAAGGAGTTTGAATTTGTTCTACTGAACTATGTGATCCTTACTGACTCTTTTCTCCAGACTGATTTTTTTTCCTGTAAATTTTGCTACAGCTTATCTACACCAAGAAGATTCAGACTTTCCATTTCCTCATAACCCATTTGCAGAACAAAAGACATGCCATCACACTTATATCATTTTAATTAATGATATATCTAAAATATGTAGGGATAAATAAGGCAAAAATAATTACAGTCTCCAATTCTCTCCTTTCTTCTTGCATGTATGTTCTTCCACAGTTGTCTTTCCACCTTTGACACCCTTTTCAAGATTTATGTTCTGCTCTTTTGCTGTTATGACTGGCTGTAAATAAACTAGATCACTATATTACTCTCAGAAAATGACACCTGTCTTGATGACTTATAACTCTCAATTTTTGTTTCCTATAGGACATGTCGTGTTCCGATCTTGTACACACAGACAAACACTTTAGAGGTGACCAGCTAATGTTGGAGCCACAGCCACCACTTCAGAGAGCACAGGGAACATGGAGTTAAACACCTGCTAGTTTGACTGGGCTGGTTTGTGTCTATTTTTCATTTGCTCTGAGTGCCAGTCACCACTGTCTAACCTTGCTATCAGAGTTACTGATGGTGTTCCAGTCTCCTCCTAGGCTGCTGCCTCTGTTGGTCTCAGCCAGGACTCAGTCTGCCAGGAGGAGTGGGAGACATGCAGGCCTCCTCAGCTGTGGCAGGCACTGCCCCACGGTGCCTGCAGGACCCAGACGAGGCAGGCAGGCATCCAGCACTGGCCCCTGTGTTTGCTGCAGGAGCTGTTGCATGACAAGAGTTTGGTATTGAGGGAGCTAGAGGAGTGGCTTCTGTGAGAACCTGCCAAAAGATTCCTCCATGGGCAACAAAGCCATTTCCAGCCAGCTCCAGGATGGCCTTGCTGCTGGCCAAGGCCGAGCTCATCAGCAATGGTGGTAGTGCCTCTGGGATAACAGATTTAAGAAAGGGAGGGATCTTCTGGCCAACAGCAGCCAGAGAGAGGAGTGAGACTATGCAGGAGAAACAGCTCTGGAGACACCAAGGTCAGTGCAGAAGGAAGGGCAGGAAGCGCTCCAGGCACCAGAGCAGAGCTTCCCCTGCAGCCCGTGGTGCAGCCCGTGGTGAGGCAGGATGTGACCCTCCAGTCTGTGGAGGTCCATGGGGGAACAGAGATCCAGCTGCAGCCTGTGGAGGACCCCACACTGGAGCAGGTGGAGGCCTGAAAGGGGCTGTGATCCTGTGGGAAGCCCAGGCTGGAGCAGGGTCCTGGCAGGACCTGTGGCCCCACGGAGAGAGGAGCTCACACTGAGCAGGTTTGCTGGCAGGACCTGGGACCTCACGGAGTACCCACTCTGGAGCAGTGTGTTCCTGAAGGACTGCATCCTGTGGAGGGACCGACACTGGAGCAGAAGAGCTACAACCCCTGGGAAGGACTTATATTTGAAAAGTTTGTGGAGGACTGTGTCCTGTTGGAGGGACCCCCACACTGGAGCAGAGGCAGAGTGAGGAGTCCTCCCCCTGAAAAGAAAAGAACGGCAGAGACAATGTGTGATGGATTGACCACAGCCCCAATTCCTCATTCCCCTGCTCCACTGGAGAGAAGGCGATAGACAAAATCTGGACTGAAGTTAAACCTGGGAAGAAGGGAGGGGTGGATGGTTTAAGATTTAGTTTTTATTTCTATTCTGATTTGATTGGTAATTTCCCCAAGCTGTTTTGCCCATGACGGTAATGGTGAAAGATCTCTCCCTGTCCTTTTCTCTGTCCAGGAGCCTTTCATTATATTTTCTCTCTTCTTTCACTATATTTCTCTCCTCCTCTCTTCTCTGAGGAGGAAAGGGATAGAGCAGCTTCGGTGGGCACCTGGCACTCGGCTGGAGTAAACCCACCACACACCATTGACACAGAAACCACTTTCAAAGCAGAAGCCCTCCACTGTTAGCAGCCACTAAACCAAGGCAGATCTTCCACTGCTGGATATACAACTGGCTGCATAAACCTCTCACAGAGACCCAGCACACTCATTCCATCTAGCTGAGCTGCCTAAACCCATCCCAGTGAAAGGGGCTGGTTTCCAGCTTGCTGTTTTCAGAGGGACACCCTGGCTTTTCTGGGCACAGGGAAGCCTATCTGTCCCAAGGCATATTCACCTGCTGAAAACCCAGAGATATTCGAACAGGATCTATGGATGGGTGGGAGTAGGTGGTGGCACAGCCAGATGTGCTGGTACAGTGCATGAGAGTGTGCTGGATTCAGGGCCTGGCTATGACCCCTAGCAGAAGGGATTTTATGAGAGGACAAAAACAGTACCTGCTTTCTGGTACAGTGCAAAAATAGCAACCGGCAGTAGTGTTAGCTATCTTGTTCTTCCACATTATTAACACTCTTCATTTTTCTCCTATAGCAGGAGATTGTACAAATGTGAAGTTTGAATAGATTGTCTCACTGACTGAAGTAAGGAAACCAAGTTTCCTACAACCCTATTACAGTCCTGCTATGACAATGATCTAGTCCTCTTTCTAGAAAGGGAATGCACCATGCAGTGCTTACACTGTCTTTAAAAAGATAATACCTACTGTTTTTCTGAATTAACACTAAAGAAGAGGATTTATCCAGCTGTGGTCAGTTTCATTTTTTTTCCCGAGTTCACCTTTACCATTGTCCTAATTCTTCCATTTGCTTTCACTAGCGATCTAAAGTTGTTACATCCAGAGTAAGAAAGGCCCAATAAAATCAGTGAGAAAAATAATGATTAAAAATGTGTTGTGTCCTTGACATTTAGAATTACGTTTCTCCAAAAGCACGTGACCCCTTTTGCTCTTAAAAACCCTTATTATTTTCTTGATGTTTTAAACTTGATTCCTTTATTGACTTCATTCCACTGTATTTTGCTCTAGGATAGAAGGGCTGCACAATTGCATAGAATGGTTTTGATGGCATCTTTGTGTAGAAACAAAGTCTTTGTTCTTATTTTTTCTGATGGAAAAAGAAAAAAAAAGCTTTCAGGCTTCCTGTACTCCAATTGGCATATTATTCATATGTTTACAAAACTTTCCTCTCACGATCTATGAAAATATTTATGTGCCTCACTTCCCTATAGAAAGTATCCTTTAATTCCATCCAGTAGGTATAACTTACAGCACTAGCTGAACAGGAAATTATTCAAAATTTCAATTTTGGATGAGCTAGAAAAGCAAAAATGAAATAATGGTTCCAGGGAAATATTTAAGAGTTTAAAAACTGATTTTGAAGCACCAGATTTTATTCCAAAACTTGATATTCATATGTAAGTGAAATCAATATGCTAGGCTGGAGCCTCACATTATATTGCTATCGTCACCTATTTTTATTACCTGAGACCCCTGGAGTCTCCATTCTAGGTTAATCAGTGTGTAAAAAACAGATGTTCCCTGCCTCAAAGGATGGATGCAGATGGGATGCTACAAAGAAACAAGAGAATAGTGTTCAGCAGGAGACGTGATGGTATCAGCACAGCACCACCAGATGGATATGATATCAGTAAAAGAACTTGGAGGAGGACAGCAAATTAGATTTGACTCTGCAGAAGATTCACCGAAGTCAAAGGGGGAATACATGGACTAAGCCAGAAGTTTGAAAGCATTTTGTGTAGAAGTTGTGTCAGATGTACAGGAACAGCAGAGCCTAGAAAAAAGTCAGAACAAAGGTACTCTCCAAAGTTTATGTAGCTTAGTAGTGATCCAATATAAATTTAGAATGGAGTTCAGTGCTTCTTGTTTTACTCAAACACTATCAATTCTGATCATCATCAATACTGGGATAATCAGTTAGAAGAGATCACGGAACTACAGAATGATTGAGGTTTGAAAGGACCTTTGGAGGCCATCTGGTCCAGCACCCTTGCTCAAGCAGGAACACTGACAGCTCTTTGCCCAAGAACATCTCCAGATAGTTTTTGTATACCTCCAGGGATGGAGACTCCACAACATCTCTGGACAACCTGTGCCAGTACTTGGTCACCCTCACAATAAAAAGTGTTTCTGATGTTCACAAGGAAACTACTGTGTTTCAGTTTGTTCTCATTGACTCCGGTCCTGTCCCTTGCCACCACTGAAAAGAGCCTGGCTCCTTCTTTTGTATACCTTCCCTTCAGGTATTTACACACATTGAGAAAATCCTTATGAGTTTTCTCTCCTCCAGCCTGAATGGTACATAATATCTCAGCCTTTCCTGGTATGAAAGATGCTCCAGTTTCAGTCTATTAGTCTTCCTAGTGGTGACACACTTGACTCTTTGCCCTGTGTCCAAGTCTCATTGTATTGGGGAGCCCAGCACTGAGCACAAAACCCCAAGTGCAGATTCCCAGTGCTGATTAGAGGGAAAGGATAATCTCCCTTGACCCACTGGTAACATTTCTAATTCAGCCCAAGATACCACAAGTTGCCATTACAGCGAGGGCACGTTGCTGTCTCATGTTCAATGTTTGACAGTATGGAAAAAAAAAAAGCTTAAGATTTTTACTTTTAAACTTGATTTTTTTAAAGAAAAAAATTATTATTTTTAAGTGAGTTTGTGAGGGGAAGATATTAAATCTGTACCAGACCAAGAGGAATCCGAGGTCCTTAGATATAGGATTATAAACCAGTCTTTTAAAGGGCCATTTGATAGCAAGCTGCCACTCCATAATAGGTTTTTATCAACAGTTAAAATATAGAAAAGTCATAGAATCATAGAATATGCTGAGTTGGAAGGCACCCACAAAGATCGTCAAGTCCAAATTCTGGCCCTGCACAGGACACCACAGGAATCAGACCATGTGCCTAAAAAGCGTTATCCAAATGCTTCTTGAACTCTGTCAAGCTGGGTGCTGTGACCTCTTTGCACTGTCGCAAGTGCTCAGCCACCCTCTTGGTGAAAACCTTTTCCTTATACCCAACCTAAATCTCTCCTGAAACAACTTCTGGCTGTTTCATCGAGTCCTGTCACTGGTCACGAGAGTGAAGAGATCGGTACCTGCCATTCCACTTCCCTTGTGAGGATGTTGTAAAGTGCAGTGAGGTCTCCCCTCAATCTCCTGCTGAACAATTCAAGTGTCCTCAGCCACTCCTCATACGGCTTCCCCTCCAGACCCTTCACCATCCTCTTGGCTCTCTTTTGATGCTTTCTAAGAGCTTAATGTCTTTTTTATATTGTGGGACCCAAAACTGCCCCCAGCACTCAAGGTGAGGCCGCCCCAGTGCAGAGCAGAGCAGGACAATCCCCTCCCTTGCCCGGCTGGCGATGCTGTGCCTGATGCACCCCAGGACAGGGTTGGCCCTCCTTGCTGCCAGGGCACTGCTGACTCATGTTCAACTTGCCATCGACCAGGACTCCCAGGTCCCTTTACCTGGCACTGCTTTCCAGCCTCTCATTCCCCAGTCTGTCCGTACATCCAGAGTTTTCCCATCCCAGGTGCAGAATCTGTCACTTTCCCTTGTGGAACTTCATATGATTGGTGATTGCCCATCTCTCTGATTTGTTGAGGTCTGTCTGCAGGCCTCTCTGCTCTCAAGGGAGTTGACAGCTCCTCCCAATTTAGTGTTACTGGCAAACTTACTTAGTATTCTTTTGAATACTAAGTTACATTAAGTGAAAAAGCAAAATTCTGCTTTTGTGATCATCCATGCTGTTCTTATTCTCAACTATACCAGGCATTTATCATTGCATTAATCTCCTGTGAAAGGAACATAGACAGTGTGTTAAAGGGTGAAGCTGATTATTCCTGATACTGAAAAATATTTTCAAGACATTTTTGAAATAATAAGTGCCTTTCACACTTCAATGACCACAGCTTTTGCAAGTAAAACTAGTAGCTCTTAGGTCACATGAATTAATAGTCAGTGGTAGCTTTTAGAAGTTTTTATACTTTGCCATATTTCTCTCTCCAAGATATTTCAAAATGTAACACATTCAGTTGTAAGTGTTAATCTCTGTTTAGTCAGAATGATTAAATGATGGTCATTGTAGCATGACTCATTGCTTCTGAATAGGAACATTTACACAATATTATCTTTGTTATGAAGTGCAGTTATGATTCACATCATTCCAAGCCTTCTTCAAGTGAGGATAGTTATGATTACATTGGAATACTTCATGCTACTTGGTGATTTACTGGTAATGAGCTCAGTACTTACGCTGATACTTTCTAAAAGAGGAAAATAAAAGAAAGGTTGACTGCATTCCTTAGAGATTGGTGCTGCTAAAGCCATATGTTCTCATTAGATGAAAATGAACCTCCTTAGAGGAAAATTCTTCAAAAATTCTGTATTAGAATCTTTTCACAAAGAACAGGAGGTTGCTGACTCATTTGGTCTTGTACAAGGTTCTGACAAAGACATAGGTTAAAGTCATAGGCAGAGCTTCACTCTTCAGTGGAGCTTTGATTTTACATATGTTACTAGCTCTGCAGGAAGATTGCAATAAGAGAGTTACTATAAAACATGTCCCTATTAAGCTGAATTATTTCAACTGGTGTTTGAAATAGAGCAGCTGAGCCCAGCTTGTGTACTAATACTGATATCTGGGGCTGTGTTCTTGCATGTGTATGTGACCTAACCTAGATTTTTGCTATGTTGACCTTGCACACTACATTCAGGGTTTCAAAGGCAGCTCAGTATCTAATCTGACTATTTCTATCCCCTCAAAATGATCCTAATAATAAAGAGAAAGAAAACCTTTTTAATTACTTGTTTTTTAATCATAGGGCTAACTAAAGTATATGTTTCAGACAAACCTAAATGGATTTCTTTTGATTAGTCTATTAAAGTAAGACATAAATGTGAATATATTATCATTTTTAGAGCATACTGATCTACACTTTTTTTTTGCAAAGTAAGAATGTGAGTCTTGAAACAATCAAAACATTCCAGGTGTGCTTGAAAAGGAAAGGTTTTGACCTTACCAAAAAACAACACTTCATCTTTTTCTTCCTCAAAACAAACAGACACATTGACAGACATCAAGGGAACTGCTGAATTTTAAAGATGTCATATTCTCTGAGAGAAAAATAACATTCTTGACTGCAATTTTGTGACCGCTACTCCTTCTGATTTTTTAATGTGCACTTTTTAATGTCAGAGAGATGCCTCTGCTTGCCTTATGTAAGGCATGCCTAATATACAAGTTAGCTATGCATTAGTTCTGCCTTCTACATAATGAGTCAATCAAGAAGGAGTTGTATTTGTCATTTATATGTATCAGAAGGTATGAACACGGACTGAACTGTCTTTCACAGAATCATGTTCACCCTCTCTTCAGTCCACTTCCATGTCACTTGGGCTGTAACAATTAATTTTTGCAAATTTCATACTGGGCACATCTTACTTAACCTTAGTCAAGTAATAGGGAGCTACCTAATCAGTTTAGCTGCCTCAGACTTCTATGGCAATGAGAATATTATGCTTCTTCAGTTGTTTCTATTAATTAAAAAAAAAAAAAAAAAAAAAATCTCACTTTTGAACACACAGAAAGAGACATAGTCGTAATGTTGAAGCAATCAAGAAATGCTTTTGCCATGCAGTTTGACAGCAGGAAGTCCACAGCTTTTTTAATAGCATTCAATCTGCAGAAGGTATTTCATCTATGTAGGGCAATAAATACAACTATACCTGCAGCCGCTCTGGACATCTCATTACACGGGCACAGTGACAGATTGAAAGAAATCCAAGGTAGCAAAACAAAAGTGATAATTCACTTGCAAAACAGACTTATGAAAATATTAGAAGGGCTAAATACATACCAGTTAAGCCAAAGAGTAAGTAAACAGAGACAGAATTCCACTGCTATTTGAATAATGCAGAGACAGGAGATGGACACATGACATATTTGTTTGCCTGGTCTTAACCCTGACATAATCACATTGAGTTTAGAGGCACAAATAAAATATTTAAGACAATGCCAGGAAAAGTCCTCAGCTGTATCACTCAAAGTACTAGGCTGTACTAAACTGGGTATACCACATCAAGGTGCAGAGCTACAAAAAATGGACTGCAGTATAACCAACTAACCCCCTCCAACCTTCAAAAAACCCACCACAGCTCAGAAGCAAATCAAGGAACTGCCAGAGTGTACCTACTTAGCTGCACAATGGGGGCAATTTCTTGCTCACACGAATTAATTTCTAGCACCTAAGATTTTGATATAGTTGTTTTCTTAATACATTGCTCAGCACGGAAAGGTATGGTAGTGATCTTTTCTTCTATTGGCTGAATAAAGCTCCCTTCTCAGGAGGGACTGAAAATAAAACAGCAAGTAAGGTTTTGTTTTCTGGAGAACCCTCAAACTCTCATATACAGAGTAAAAAAACCGCATTGTTGGGACATATACAATAACAGAGCAAATATCACTGCATCCTAAAAGTTTATCACTTCACGTTCCAAAACTTTATTCCTTCCAGTCCAAATGCTAGCTGCGCTGAAAAAATTGTCTTAGTACAGAGATGCTGAGAAAAGTTTTGTAATAGGAAGATACTAAAGCTATGCATTATTCCTTATACACAATTTATCGAGGAGTCTTTCTGGATCCTGAAAAATTCAGAATCTTTACCAGGTTCATCTCCAGAGTTCTGGAAAGATCTAATTTTCAAAACTTCATCATATAGAATGTATTTGCTGAAGTATAATCAGTACAACATCAATAAGAATATTTTTTTCTAAAAAATGTTTTAAAATATTTTCTGGTAACAGCCATTACTTGAAAAGAATTCTCTCATCATGAGGACATGATTAATTCCTTCTATGCTATCTCTCAGGGAATAATTCATAATTTCATGTTTCTTCTCAGGGAGTCAGAAAGAAAAAGACCTAAATCCTTCTGATCTTATTGCAGTCGTGGGACTGGATGCACCAGGAGGGTAAAAATCAGTAGTGGTGCTGATTCCTTTTTCTGCAGGTGGTGTCTCTTTTGTGGGATCTACTGAAGGTAATCAGTAAACATTACAGTGATACTAGATTAGTTTTGTTTATTGAGCTTGCTAGGTGAAGCATAAATACCAATAACAATTAAAACAATGCCCTATTCCAATCACCAGTTTGTAGTGACAGTGGCATTTATTCAAAGTATACAGGAATGTGACTCATTTCTCCTTGCTGAGAAGTTCTGCCGTGATTATTAATGGTTACTATAACATGACAGGAAATTTAGCTTAAAGCAAACATATAAATTAAAGCCCGGATGTCATAAAGGAAGATGTCATAATGATAAGAGAATTGCACTTAAAGGCAGGCAGATGGGAGATGCTCAAGGGGGCTGCTCAGCAGGACAGTGTACAAGTGAGTCCTGCTTGCACAGACTGGACATCTGTGTCTGGCAGCCCAGTTCTGTCTTTCCAGAAAGGAGGCCCTAAGCTAATGAAAACTGCTGCCAACAGCAGCCTACACAAACCCATTTGACTGCCAAAATGTGACAACATCAGGCTGTGAAGTTGTTTTTCCCTGTTGTTGCCAGACTTATGAAGGGACTATCACTTTAATGCCTTTTTTTAAATTTTAGTTTTTTGTAATGACAAATTAGCAAATACCTATTTTCTTTTAATTTACCGTGACAAGACCTATGGGGCACTAGTGCCAGCAACACATAGAGCTCTACATCTGCATTTTTATTTTACAGAGGAATAAAACCCAAACAAAAATAATAATCAGTGAATACATATTTTCCTGTTACAAGCTAGGTTGGCAGTGGTCTTGTTTTCTATGACAAGCGTTCATAAACAGTCAGGAGAGACAGCTGTGCTCAGAATTGTGCACCTGTAGCATAAGTCCTTTCCCTCTTCCAGCTGATTTGGGATAAGAAGATTTAAACAAGGAAAAAAAATACTGGCAACAGTTTTTAATTCTGTAGAAAAATAATAGAAACATTAAACATTCTGAGCACTGTCTTGAAGCTTATTAGAAAGAGTTATCAACTTGAAAGCAATTTAGAGGCACACACGTTATACAGTACACTCACTGACAATGAGCAATCATGCTGCCTCCAGTTGTGAAATCATAGAAGTGGAGAACATCAGGTGAGAAGTGAAGCCAGCTAGAGCCAGGATGAGAAAGGAGGAGAGTTAAAGTCAATTTATAACCCTCTTAACTGAAAATTCAACACCTGCCTTCAGCTGTAAGATGTTTTAATGCAAATGCCATTGGTTGGTAGCCTACATTCTTTTAGGCTATGACTGTAGTATCCAAAGAAGCACAAATATGCCTCTGTAGACCTAACTTTATAATGGTCATTATCACTATTAGGTGACTGAAGTGAGATGCATGTGAATTTTTTTCCCAGAAGTTCTATTTTTGTGTCATTTTTAAAGAAGTGTGTATTAAAAACTTGTTCCCCTTTATAGGGCCCCAGTAGAACTACCTGTGGTCTTAGCTTTTTGGGGGAATAGGTAGCCTATTTAAAAAGAAATTTCTCTTGCTTCAGTTAATTTCCCATATCCTACAGAGTTTTCTTTATGCCTCTTAAGAACTCACATGATACTTTTAGTCCCTGGACTGCACCAACTTGTCTTTTCTTAAGACTGCCTTAAATCTGGGCTTTCTGTAGGCTGACTATCAGACAAGGCTCTTTTGCATTTTCCATGTGATGCTCGCATATGACCCTAAGTCAGCTGTGAGCCAGACATGAGCAGGCAAAGGCCAGGTGACTATGCTGCTGAGGTGCTGCCACCAAACTCACACAGCCCAGCCAGCTGCTCTGCTCCTGGACTTTTCCTTGGTGCAGCTGCTTTTTGTGAAAGGTTGGCAGTGTGCACTGGCCCCAGATGACAAGCCCTCACTGTTAGCCTATTACCTGACTATGCAGCTTCTCAGACGTGTTGTTCCAACGACTGCTAAACCTCCACAACATTATGCTGTTCCTCATACCAGCTTGGCAAGTCAGAATGCAGCATGTTAGCTTTGATGTAGCAGAAATTCATGGTGCTCAGGTAATGCAAATTGTCACTAATAAGCACAGTGGTACCTTCCAGCTCTGCGTTCAATGACAGGTGAATAAATGTTTTTATGTACATAGCAGAATTTTTAACTGCCACTTCTTGTCACTGGAGTTCTTCTGAGCAGCAATGCTGGAAAACCTTTACAGTGGGATCACACCTCCACGAGTTAGTTTCAGCTGTGGCCGCTGCAGAGCTGTGCACCATCTGTCATGAAGGCGGCAGAGAGGAGCATTGGAATTGCAGCCCAGACTCATATGGGAAACACTGGCACTGGCTATGTGACAGAGCAACTGGGAGCTTCATGAGGCAGGCAACAGCTTCCTATTGTAGCTTCCAGAGAAATGCCAGGCAGAGCCATTGCACAAAACAGATCTGGGCTCTCAAGGAACTGAAACAGCAGCACAAGAAAGAAGTTGTGGCAGGCAATTCTCTAGTCTTGTGTGAGACCCCTAATCTGCTCTTGGTAGCAAGGGCAGAGCCTATGCCTTGCAGTGCTTTTTCTCCCAGGACTCTCATACCCTGCCATTAACAAAGATGACAATATGTGGGTGAAAAGTATTTTGGCACAGAGCATATGTTTGTGAGCAACAGTAACACACTCAGATGCTCTTATTATTAATGGAATATGAGAGAAATCAAATGTGCATCAAAAAGATAAACATGAAGGGTTTGTGGTAGCTTTAAGCTCTATCTACTCGGAAATTAAAGAAAATAAACAGTGAATTTACAGCTATTGTCTCAATTTAGTATGCTTCAGAAAGCTGAGATTGAATCTCACGTGCTGTGTTGTATATACATCAGGATTCATTATCTATGCAAAGGGAAATTAGCAGCAGCTACTTAGTGCCCAGCAGGATATTTGGCAGCTGTTTGAATCGGAAGCTGATCATCAAGTTTAGAGAGTGGACTAGAAAGGAGAGAAGACTAGGAAAATCCTATAGGGCCACAAGCAAAAAGGCTTAGTTCAGAGCCTTGTGAAATCAGTGAAAAAATTTCAATAAATTTCATAGTGAGCTGTATAGACCTTTGGGAAAGGTTCATATGATCTGAGTAGGAACTGACCAGGAGAGTGAAGTGGATATGAACTCTACAGGATTGGATAAAATTCTTCTTTCCATAAAGAAAGAAGTCAGCTGGAGAGACTCTGGGGTTTTGTGGGGATTGGAGGAACAGCTGGAATCCTCTCAAGATTCACCAGAGGATGGTAACTTTACAAACAGGATTGATTTTTATAAAGCTTCTTTTAGTGAAAGATAAAGTACTGGCCAGTCATAGATTGTTGTCTAGGTTTTATCTATAGTCAGGAGCAGCCACATGGCAATTCAGTCCCTCTATTTTCCACCACCAACAAAAGAAGACAAGATGGGTATCTTACACTGCAATTCTTGAAGGACTAAGTTTATGTACCAAGAATGCAGTTATCAGCTGTTATTAACCAGTGGCACTTGAAAGACTGCTTTGAAGAACTCAAAGATAATCCAGGGTCTACGTCTTGGAACCTGTTGAACATTGTCTTTTTACAGATTGAGTTGCGATTTTGTAATTGTATCTCTTTTAGAGAACCGTTTACTTAAAAGAACAAAATTACATTCAATTGCACTTTTATTAGATAAAAGGAAAGCCATTTTCTGCAAAAGTAGCTATTTAGAAAACACTGACACCGTAATCGTCTTTGTGTATCCTGGCTGGGCAGAGCTTGACCAGGTGGAAGCTTCCGAATGCAAATAGCTGTGATGAGAATTGCTGAACACTTCAATCTAGGCAGTCCTCATAACTTGTCCCTACTGCTGTAAGAAGGTGTAGTGGGAAAAAAAATCTAATAAATGTAAAGCTGGGCATTTGGAGTGGGGGTAGTGGAAATTACCTATAAGAACTGGTAAGAAATGCAAGGGATTTCTTAACATTATTGAAGTGTCTGCATTGGAGATTTTTGGAAATTACATGTTATTGGCAGCTGATCCTAACTTTGGACAGATGGATGGTTCTTTAAGGATCAGAATCGTCCATCAGAAAGGAGCACTTTGAACTCAGGATAGTGACATGGCACAGAGATGTACAGCCTTGATTTATTTTCCAAGTATCAGCCAAATGTATATTAGACAATTGAGTATACAGATAAACCATTATGATGTGTTACACAGAGCACTTATATTGTATCTAGAATTAAGTTGTGATAAGTCTTGGATAAACTAAGATTAACCTTGAGTAGGCAGTTTGAGAGTTTTCTACCACACTTTGGCAGATGGTTACCTTGCTAGCCTCTGCTTGACCAGCTCAGGTTATCAACTATATCCAACACTTTTTTAATAGTCACAACTGGTTGTTTTTTGTCACAGGCACAGACAAATAAAGGGGTTTGACATTCTCCTACTCAGACACTAAGACAACAATAGAAAAAACACTCATCTTGGCCAAAAATTATGTCATCAAAAATGGTGTAAGCATTGAGAGATATTTGATACTTACACTTCTTTCAGATGATCTTCTAAGTATCTTCTTGCATTTATGGTCTTGAATATGCAGGACATCTTGCTGTTAAAAAAGCCCTTTAACAAACATCAGTGTAAGGAGAAAAAAAATACTGTGTCATGTTTAAAGACTTTACTAATTTACATGAATGGGCAAGAAAATGGAAAATATTATTTAACTGTAAAATAAAACAGTGGTGTAATGGTTAATAGTTAAATTATGTTTTAAAAAATTGTATGAAGTTGAATGCCTTGTAAGGCTAAATGACTAAATTTGAGCTACTAAGTGGTTAAAATACTAATATAAAGCAAAAAATGTCTGCTGTAATGAAGGAGGGCAAGGGTTAGGAATTAAAAAGAATCTCATAAAATACAAGCTGTTTCCACATGATATGATGATATTAGGCTCTGTGAGATATAAGGTGCTCTGATAATCCTTGAGGAGTGATTCCACTTAATCCTACTTTATGCCACTTTATTTATATATTTTTTTGCTTCACCTCCTTGTAGCAAACATTAATACTGATAAAAATCAATATTTTTAATGCAGTGCATCATGATCAGAAAAAAGAACACTGCTAATAAAGTTCTGTGATTGAAATAGCTTCTAGCAGATAGTACACTTACTTCTTTTTCCAATGTGACCTGTAGCATATACTACACTTCTCAAATTCAAAGATGCTGCAGTGTCTCTTCCTTACACCTCTTTTTAAAGATATAGTCACTGGAATGATAAGGCTCACTTAAGGATAACATCTTCCAAGAGAGGTAAAAATTCTACATTAAAAACAGCTTCAGAATTCTGAGGACAAAGCTTGTCACAAAGAAAGAAAATTAAAAAATCAGCATTCATTTTACCTGTGGATCTATTTTGGAAAGAAAGTCACATTTTTTTTCACCAACATAATAAATCTTCATGCAAGTACTTTAGTGTGACCATCAGAAAATTGAGAGCAAATGTATCTGCTACACTGAAAAATGAAGAGCTAACTGGACTAAACTATTGGGAAAGTGAACAGCTGCCAGTTTCAGAGCATCATGCCTACATGTCCTTTTTCACCCTTCCTGTACTCACAGATCTTCAGTCTGTTTATTCCAGACAGCTGATGACAAAACTCAAATTTCACTCCAACAAAGTGTTTCAGGCAGCTGAACATGGCTTGCTGATATCACAAGGGAATAGAAAAATGATGTTTTTCAAGCCTCTCTTGAAACAGGTAATTTATTTTCCTTCTTTAATCTGAAATTTAATCAAATCAAACCATATTAATGGGGATATCTTCACCAGTTCAAAAATTGGACATGAAGACAGGTGGTTTTCCTTAGAAGCATAATACCAAAATAGACACTCCTACTCAAAGATTTTTAAAAAGTAGAACTTTTTCCACATGTGATTTTGTTATATAAATCATGCAATATAATTACATTAAATAAGGAAATCTAAGACATTATTACATTGTTGGAAAATGTTGCTAGAGAATTTTTAAAATTTATATCTCTTGCTAAAGCAGAAATTTGATGAAAATTTTGCCTGGTTGTTATATTTCCAACCATTTATTTTTGATAAAAATACCTCCTGAATCCTATCAGTCCTACATCTTTCCATATCTGCATAGATAAACTAAATACTGACATGACCAGGTTGAGCTTGCATGCTTTTAGGCCAGGATTTACAACTCCAAGACAGGTGGTGACCTCATCTTGAACCATGCAGAAGCATAAGTGAGATCAGAGTCCACAGGTTATCCTCCAGGTAGTATTTTTGGTAAATTAAGACATGCCATAGCACAGAAATAAGGGTGAAGTGTGCTAAGCCCACAGTAATTAAATTGGTCCATTTTCTTCTTCTTAAAAATCCTTACATGAAAGGCCTGGTAGATACTGCAGGTACTTTAACAGTGGTGCAGGCCTCTCCCTCCAGGAAATTCTGATCTTTGGGTACAGCCGGACAAATGTGTTACTGCAGGAGTCATCAAGGAGTTAACTTGTAACACGGTAAAAATATATGTGACCTATATTAAAACCTACTCCATGGTAATTTATCATGAAATTTTCTTCTTCACTACCAGTTAGGAGCTCTTCAGTGTGTAAACTGGCAATTAGTGACATGCTGGTCTCATGACGTGTGTCTAAATCAGCTTAGTCTGTGAGACTCCTGTCTCTGTGCCAGTGCCAGGCACATACCGGATGCTGTTTAAGTGCTAAAGAGAGTCTCACAGATGATATTTGGGACAGTGATCTGCTTGCTATTTATATTTCAAACTGAGTCAAACTAAATGGATTTCTGAAAGCCTCTTAAGGAAGATTTAAAGAAAGAAAATGAATAGAAGAAACAAAACAAAAAGAATAGGAAAAAAAAATGCAGAGAGGTGGGAGGGGTTTCATCTGAATAATAGTTATGTGCCACAGTTTACCTCTTTGGTATTACATTGGACAAAAGAACAAAACTTAAGGATAAAAAAGGAAGGAAAGGGAAACTCTCTCCACTTGGGTGATTCTCACTTTCCTGATTCCAGCAAGGATAGCATGATTATTTTGCCCTAGGCCTATGCCTCAGGGTTTCCAGCAGTATAGACACGAAGGAAAGATGCTAACTAACAGAAACTGTAAGTGAATTTCTAACAAAGCGCTAGCAGCTCAACACTGTAGGAATAGCCTTATGGCCCCACATCAGATACAGGGTCTGAATTGTGCTAAACTTACCAAAAAACAAGCAAGGAAAGGAGATCTGTGAATTCACATGGCCAAGGACAGCATATACTTCTTTAGCCACTGCAATTCTTTTGACTGTCATATCTTCCTTGTGACAAAGCTGAACAGTGTACATTTTGTGTCCACTAGGTAAATTGCTTCTGTTTATCCGAAAGTGAAGTAATGGACAGCAGGGCTGAAACATTAGTACAGCATTAGCTCCATTTGTTAGGAGAAAGGATGCTCTGAGAGTCTGCAGGAGAGCAAGATGTAGCAAGCTATCTTCCCTTGAAAAGGGCAAACACTAACTGAGAGTTTAAATCTTTAATGTGGCCAGCTAACTACAAACTATCTAAGACTCGTTGAAAAGATGCACCAGCTATCAATTTGAAGAAAAAGCCAGTGACATGCATAAGATTTCACAACCTGAGGCTTTGGTTTAAAACTTCTTAAATAGATATCAAAACAGCATCTCTTGAAAAGTGCTTCTTGAAAAGAATACTGAGAAGGAAAGTAACTTCATTTACAAGTACGATTGCTTGATGTTGTCAAGAATCCTGGATGCTGTACCTGCAGATCTTATGCTTCATAGTAAATAAGGTTCATGTGCTGCTAAATGCATTCTTATTAATTGGTATTCTTATTCTGTGTAATATTAAATGTATCTGGAACATCATTCTGATTTTGCCTACATTTTTTTCCCTGAGTAAATGTATTTAAGTATCATTGTGAGTCAATTCCTGTGAGATATAAAAGAGAAAATGATACTCAAGTAATTGATGTTAATGTACCTGAGTCTTCACCTAGAAATTCCCTAAAAATAAAGATATTGTAAAGCCACAATACCTTATCAATAAGATATTGCAATGGGGTCCTTTTTTGGTTTAAGACTGCATATAACATTCTATTGTCAAGTTGGAAATTATCTTTTCTCGTTACTTATTCCAAATGAGTGTCTGTAAACTTTTCTATCGTTGATTCCTCTCTGTCAATTCCATTTCTTAAAGAGATTCAAGTTTCCTCAGAACACTTAGCTTATTTATATGATGCTTAAATGTCATCCACCCACAAGTCACCTTTTTTCCTAAATCCTTAAGCAAGAGTGATTTTGAGGGTTTTTTTCACTGCTCTGTTTACAGAAGTGGGCAATGTGCATTTAACATTATTGTCACTTAGTCTAAGATTTGCTGAAGCACAGCTTTTGCCTGCTGAAGCGTACACAACCTTTAAAGTTCAACTACCAGCTTTTGGAGACTGTTAAAGAGTTAACCTGCTTAGCAAGGGTATTGCTTAACATCTCACATTCTTCCCCATTTCTTTCCCTGACATTCCTAATTCTGGATTTCATGGAAATAGTTCTGTATATCAGTATTTGAAATAGAGTAATAACCACAGAACCAGCGTTAGAGCTTCAGACAGAAAATAAATAGGTGGAAACTTGTTTTCTTCTGTTAGGAAAGAATGGAAATGTTGTGCATATTGTTCAACCAGGCACCTATGAATACAACATTGATATAAAATAAAATAAAATAAAATAAAATAAAATAAAATAAAATCAGCACCCAGCCATTTCACAAGATATTGCAAAATGCAGTATTTCTACTGTTAAATTAGGATTAAATTTTTGAACAACATCCCCTGTGAACTAAAAAACTAGTTCAGCATCTACCAAACCCAATGGTCTGTCTTTCTACAGGTCAGTGCCCTGTGGGTGATTGTTGTGTTAGAAGGTACAAGAAATACCAAAGCATATGGAGGCTGTTTATTAGACCAAGCATTGCTTGGTGAGCTAACATTAGCCTTTCTTTACTGGGCCTACTACAACAGTGTCACAGCTCCATAAGACTTGGCAAAGTTAATTAATTGTGAGAGCTTCATTTTTCTGCCAAATGTAGTTGAAACTGGTAGCTACTACTACTACTACTACTGCTGCTGCTGCTGCTGCTGCTGCTGCTGCTGCTACCACTGGTAATGATAACAAAAAGGTTGAGATTTTTAGTGTGAGAGCAGGTATGAAAGACAAAGCAAAGGACTATATACAGTTTTCTAAAGAAAATGTGATTTAATTCCCCTTTCCTCCATCTTCCCACCAATGTCTTAAACTCCATCCTGAATGATATTACGGTTAATGTCAGTGATTTTAGAACTGTTAACAGGCATGGAGATTTTAGCTACTTTGAACTCGTACTGTTTGATTCCATTAGCACACTTTATCATCACACTGTACCTAGTAGAAGGTGCTGAAATCTCTTTCAGTAATTCCTCATAATTTTTTCCCTTATGGAAATAAGAATGCATCTCCCAGGTGAAGCAGTGTATCCATTTTCCCATGCATCCTGCTAAATACAGTATTAATTCTCAGCTGGTCTAAATACTGCACCACTTCAACTTACATGCAATTATTTGCAGGTATTCTTGGCAAGTAAGTGCTGCAGACTTTTCTATTTATCTGACTACATGGTATGTACTTTGTCTTCACCAGCTCATATTAAAATATAATCTAAAAATTTATTTCCAGCTCTCAAACTGACATTCCATTAGTTTTCGTAGACACCTGAGCATATATTAAAATCTAACTTCGTGCACAGTGAATAGCATTTTTCAGCATCTCAGTAATTTTAAATTTTATTTGTAGCTTTCCTCTATTAGAGCATGTAATGCCATGGGGGCTGCAATGTCTTTGATTGTGAAGCTCTCTTCGTATGTTGTGATCTTTGCCGGTAGTACACAACACACAAAACCTGTTAGCGCCTTGTCTCAGATGAAAACTTGCATTTCTGCCAACAAATACAGGTCATATGTTTAAATAAGCCAGGAATGAAATGACATGGGCATAGATTAGGGTCTCAGGACTCAGAAGTGAAGGAAGAAAGACTCCTAGAAATGTACTTACCCAGACCTCAAGGTAAAAGAGCCACAACATTTGTGCAAGGCCCTTTGCAGGCATCAGAGTGGAAAACTGATGTGTAGACAGAGGGAGATGCAGTGAGAAGCACTGGGGCAGAGGCCGAACAGCCCCATGGGGACAGCGTGTCTGACACCCCTGTGCTGGAGCTCTCTTCTTGCGCATGGAGAGCTGCTCTGGCCTGGCACACGCAGGATGGTGTCACACCTTGTCCAAAAGAAGGCTCTGCCGAGGTTACCAGTTGTGGCTGCTGAGGTGGCCCCAGCTGTGGGTCAGGTGACACCTGAGCAGCTCAGCTTAGCGGTTGTACCTTCCCTTAGCCATGTGAAAAGCTCCGGAAGTGCCGTCTTAAGTGAAAAGAGTTTCTTGTTAGAAAAAATGAATTTCCTGACAGGAATAGATATTAGAAGACTAGAGACTAGGTGTCTTCTTGTATCGCTCCTCACTTTACCACCAAACGTTCCCAGACTGGAGGTGAAGGTTTGTGCAGACATTAAGTGCACTTTGTGTGGAGATATACTGGCCACACTCTGATGGTGTCCTTCTGGCTGGCAGGAACAACTGAAGGCACCCAATAAACATCATGTCCAATTTGTTGAATGTTACAGGTGTGACTTGGTGTTAGGAATCTACAGTGGAGCCAGCAAGACTGAAGCCTTTTGCAGAAAATGACATGTTTGTGGAACGGCTTGAAAGTAAGCCAGGTACACTGTATGTGAGGCACTAAATGGAGAGTCAGAGGTAGAAGCTGGGCGCAGAGTGGAACAGGGGCTTTTTTCCCTCTCTGTCTCATTATTGCTTCACTAGGAATTGCATATTCTAGTCAACATCATGGGTTTTAGTTTAAAAGCTGGCTCTGAAAGAAAAGTGATATTTGAGAATCTAGGATTCTCAGCTATAATAGATCCTGTACAAAAACTTCATCAACAAGCCTTCCTCTGATATATTTCTGACATTCTCTAGTTTTAAATAGAGATACTTTTTTTAGAGAAACTAAATTAGTGTCTCTAAAATTCAGTAACAATGTTTTGGCAAAGATGCAATGTTAGAATGACAATTCTCCTAAGTTGACTTTATGCCATATGCCCATTAAATTGAGGTGCTGTGCTCTGTGAAGGATCACTTTAGTACTTACTATGGCCATTAAGCTGAGGGAAGAAAAAAAAAAAAAAAAAAAAAAAAAAAAAAAAAAAAAAAAAAAAATCACAATTTGATCTCAGTATTTCATTGGAATATAGAACATTTTTGTGTATGTTTATCTGTGTTTAAAAAGAAATTCAAAGCTTGTTTCTGTAACAAATCACAACTGAAAATACTTTATGTTAAATCATCCTTCTATGAGTGACATCAGCATGGATTTCCTAGAAGTAGACAGCCTCCAACAATAAAGGAAAAAAAGTTATTTCATCTTGAGATTTCCAAACTAAGATAGCATGCAGAATAAATGGTCAAAATATTCTGACAAATTCACAAAATTCTAGAGGAAAATCTGCCTAATTTTTAAAAAACAGTCATAAATTGATACGTAGTTTATCTTCCTCTATTTTTTCAAAGTAATCTTGAAAGGAAAAAGAGATTAACTGCAAAATAAATCTCTTTTTTAAAAGATAAAATAAATATTGCTAAGAGCTTCAGCACCTGCATGTCACTCCTGTTTGACCACTGTCTTTTATGACACACTCTAAAAAGAACTTTTGAACATCCATATTTTCAAGGACAGGAAAAGTACTTAAGTGATTTAAAGGTCCATAAATACATACTCAGCACTAAAAACACTCATTTCTACTTTGTTCCCCTAAAAAGTAACCTTTCCTCATTCAGCCAAGGAGATTTGCAGCATTTTTTTTCTCTCTGTGGAGATCAAGAAGATATATGAATTAAAACTAGCTTATGCATGGCTAGAAATTCTGGGTGAAATATTTGAAATGGGCAGTTTTTCTGTTCCTGTCATTTTGATTTTGTTATAAAAATTTTAATAAACCCATCTAAGCTTAAACAAGCCCAAATAAAGTATTAATATTTTCTTCACTGGACTGACATAGAGTTCTGCATAGGTGAGTCAATTGATTGGAAATGTTTGCTTCTCACATTGCAGGACCATAAAATTATTTAGATTGGAAAAGACCTCCAAGATTATCAAGTGCAAACTTTGATGAAAAACTACCATGTCAACTAAACCACGGCACTAAGTCCCATGTCCAGTTTCTTGAACACATCCAGGGATAGTGACTACACCTTCCTGGACAACATAAAGACAACAAGGATTGCCACCACCTCAAAGCTACAATCTTTCACAGTGACCCTCTGTGGACAGGCATGTTCCCCAAAGTGAAAGATCCAAAACTGTGCTCTGACATCCTTAGGCTGCAGGTTTCTGAGGGTCAGTTTGGTTCCTGGGTCAGCAAAATGCACATACTTTAAAATCCTTCCATATATTTAAGGAAATTTTGCACATATGCATGCAATCCTGCCAATGCTTTCCTGGTCTCCTGTAACACAAAACAAAATGGGTCAGCAAAGAGCATAACAGGAAACAGCTGTGACAAGAGGTGTGCATGTGGATCCATCAGATGGACGTAGTCGTCCTGGAAAGGAGAACATGAACACCTATCTACTAGGATGGATATGTTTCCAGGAGGAGTTCTCTTTTCCTTCTGTCCTACATAAATAAAATTTTAAAAAATAAAATTCACTAGGACCATAAATACAAGTTGCTGCTCTCATTTTTGTTGGCAGGAAGAGGAAGAGTTACTTAATCCTTTTTTTTTTCCCTTTAGAAATCCTGATAGCTCACAGACTTGGAGAAGAAGTGAAAACTGGTTTACTATGAAAGCAAAATATCATTGCAGTACTGCTCTGCCATCTACACAATAACAAGAACAGGACAAAGCTACAAATCTATTCCCAAGGCAATGTGGATTCTAAGCAAGAGCATGTGGGAATCAACCCCTCCAAAAAAAGAGAAAAAATCATAATAGGAAGGTATAGGATACATATGGCTTAAACTACAGTTTTTCATAAAGACACAAAAGCTTTTAATGGCATTGTATTATCTGAAATCCTTGCAATACCTGGCTTTGAATTTAAGTCTCAGCAAATACATTAAGGATGATTGTGTACTAGCCAGAAAAATCAAACTGTTCCTTCTTGGCTCTTGATGAATCATGTGAATGATGCAGTAGGACAGATAGTGCAGTAATGGTCAATACTTTGTGGGAGGCTGCCTTGAGATGACAGCTGTACTCCATAATGTGTGTATTAGTGTTCAGAAGATTTTGAGGAAATACAAGGGGTCTCCAAAAAAAACCAGTCCTCAAACTTTAGAGTGGGCCCAAGCAGATATTTCTAACCTCATTCCCAAACAGCTGTAATTTTCAATTAGTGTCTCACAAGTGCAGAAATCAACACAGGAAAAGTAAAAGGAGGAAATAATTGCATAAATTCAGGTTAAAATATAAGGAGATGAGGGTGCAAATAGACTCACATAATGAAATCACATGGGTGTTTTGCAAGTGAATGTCATGAATGATAAAGAAGTTAGGGCAGTTGTGCCTAAATATAGCTGACTTATCAAAGTATTATTTCAATTATTAAAGACAACATAGTAATAGAAATTCTATATAGTGTAATAGAGGACATAACACCTAATGTTATATATTCTATGGCTGTTAACTTACTGCTGACATTTGTCTCTGTCTACTTTGGGTTACTTTTGTGTACCTGAGTAATGGGTTTTTTTTAAAACTCATAATCTGAAATTTTACATTATCACATTCAAGAATATTTTATGGAGATTTCTGCTCACCAGAATATTTCAAATTGCATTCATTCCTTCTGTAATTATTTTAAGTGGCTTCTAATCAGGATTTGAGGACCATGCCTATACTCTGGTTTCTAATTATCAACTGAGGTTTGAGGGACTTTAAGTTGACTTATGTATCTCTGATATATGCAGCTCACGACTCATTCATGCTAGCCCACCATTATTCCATTGTGGTGAGGGAAGAGAAACCAACCTCTCTTTTAAAAGAAAAATCACAAAAATATAACACTTTCTAAATGGCGGTATCTTGAAATCTGTATTATATAATGTGATGTTTTTGGAACAAGCCAAAAGAACAAATAATTTCAACTAGGTCTGCAAGTCAATGCATCTGATAGTGACAAGTTTTCATTAATGAGAGACATTTTACTGATTAAAGAAAGATCTCTTTAATTTCCAAGTTAGGCTACCTGGCAGAATTAGTCTTAAATTAAAGCTCTCCAGGAGTTGCATGCTATCAATATTGAATTTGGAGGCCATGAGACTGTGAAAGTTACATATGTTCCAAAGACTAGCTTAGGCCATGGGTAAATATAGACAGAAGAGACTGCTCTTTACATTCAATGTATTTCCCTCTGGGCTCAGGGAGCCAGAGCCTGTCAGACACACCAGAAGGTTTGGTGAAGAGAGGGACTGATGGAAGGCAGGAGGAGCGCACAGCCTTGCCTCCAGAGCACCTCCACGGCCACTGCCAGCCCAGAGATCCCAGGCGCTTTGCCCAGACCCTGCAGGGCAACTCTCTCAGGGCTGGCAGGAGTATTTTGCCTGTCTAGGCAGAGCATGAACACAGCACTTTTCCCACCAATCTGAAGGTCAGAGTAGTCAAGATGTTTAAAAGCAACCCAAATTTCTTTTAAAGCAACATTTTGCACACAAGTCAGCTAATAAATTTCCAAAGTGTTTTATCTTTTTCCATGCTCCAAATATATTTTTAAAGTTATACATTTTCTCAAAAAATTATTAATCCATCAAGAAATTCTTGAGTTTGGGGGTAAACCTGATAAAATCTGTGGAACTGACTCAAAGTCGTTACAAAAATTGAGTGATCTTGAATTTTCTTTCACCTCATTATATAACAACCTGAATTAGAAAGTCTGTATAAAGAAGACAGAATTGTTCCAGGACTTGTCTCCTTGTCTGTGAGTGATTAATATGTAAAGGCAGATTAAAAACATTTTTTTCTGGCAGGTGAAAACAGATATCAGGACCAAATTCATCTCCAGTGACAATTCATTAGGCTCAATACAATTACACTAGGACAGCTTTTAACATTGTTTGAAAAACAAGACCTAGCAGAAATCTCTCTGCTTTTCAATGAATAAATATTGAACAGGTACTTCTGTCTTCATTTATCTAGATTCCTTTAAAGAAAGTTATTTGAAAAACTGTGAGACATTTTCTGTTTATTCAAACAAAGAAAGCTTTTATCCTACACACCTGTGTCTTCTAAGCTAGGAAATTAATCAGCTATGTTCTGCTAAAGATAAAGTAGTATGTTTTTAACTAATTATGCTGAATGATCCAGCAAAGTGTCTCTGAATAGGAGAGTAAAGCACTATCCCATTTAATATGATAATGAACAGAAAAATCATTTACTGTCACTGCAGGAAGACACTGGGATACCTTTATTCTGCAGGGCAGAATGAGGTTGAGGATCAGGACTCAGGGCTTATTTTTTGAGTTCTTTGAAGAAACTCCTCTCATATCCTGACTGGATAAAAGTGTCTGCTTGAGCTGTCACAAAGCTTAACTAATAAGAACCTTATTTCGATAACCCAGTTGTTTTTGAGCAAACAAAAAACATTTAAAAATGTGGTTTGGATGCTTGCCACTGCTCTAAAATTTTAACACTCTTGCCTATCAATGTGACAGTGAGTTATGTATTTTCCCACTGGTTCAGCTCAGTTTTTGTTTGAGATATTGGGAAGACAGAAGTTCTAGTAAGAGTCTCCGTGAAATTCTCATCCCAGCATCTCAAATGGAGGCACACCATGGTGAGCCAACAAAATTCCATTATTCCCAACAGCACCCAGAGCAGAGGTTCTTTTCAGCCATAACAGAAAAGCATCCTCACTCATTCTATGCTCTCACATGGGGTGAACATGGGGTTTATCTTCTTCTTTTAAGCGAACAAATCAATAGTTCAAAAAAATTGATAGCACCTGCAAGTCTCACTTGGTATAAGCTACCCTTTACCATCTAGACACTCTAATAATGCACTAAGGATTATGCAGTTTAAGTTCATCTACAGCTGAGAATTAGTAGTGAAAATCTATAGCATAAAACTGTAAAACTAGAAAACCATAGCAAAACTATATCCCCACGGCAGGGCATTTGGAATTAGATGATCTTTAAGGTCCCTTCCAACCCAAATCATTCCATGATTCTATAGCGTGTTACAACTGTACTTTCACTAGTTCACTTTAGTTTTCTGAGGAATTCTCTTAACTGTCAGATGGACATTGAGGGGGATTATTTTCACAAAAAACAGTTGACGCTCCCATCCATTCTTATCTGTTATGAAGCATAGAGTATTACCTATAAATTCTTCCTATTCCTACATATGCGTGAAATTATTAGGAGAAGTCTCAAGAGATTATTAGAGTCTCTTAGTTTAAATAGGCTCTTTGATGCTATGAGTAGTCAGGGAAGGCACAGACCTGAGGACTGGCCGAGAAGGGATTTCTGCTGTATCATTGCCTAGTCTCAGAGTCAACATTGGTGTCCTTTTCTCATTTCAAGAGTCATCACACAGATGACTACCCACACAAGTCACAAAAGAAAATAAAAATCTAATGTGCCAAAGGAGAGATAGTAAAGGGGGACTTTTTACCATCTTGTCCTTTTAAAGAATATTTTGCATGTTTAGAATATGCCAGAAAAGTTGAAATTTCAGAATTCCCCTAGTGAAAATGCAGTTATGCAAGTGTTCAAGCCAATATATTAGCTCTGTGAAGCACAGCAAGAATGGTACAAAGAACCAGCACATTTCTGCACTGATTTTCACAACATGATTAAGAGCATATACATATCCTATCAGAATATTTGCCTTGATAAAACTTACCTGGCCTGAAAACTAAAGGATGTCTAAAACCAAAGGCATTGCTATGTTCATTTTTGTGGTGCTGTTGAGCTACAGTAGGTCAATTTGAGCATCCTAAGAATGAAGTAGGGGAGGAAAATTCAATAGACAATGTGGTTGTGTTTGTACCGACCTTTTTGGCATAGTCAGTTTTCTTATTGCCTCCACACTAGATTTAAATTTTAAAACCTATTTCTTTGCTAAGTAATGGATATTTACCCCTCTTTTCTAACAACTGGTCAAAGCTATGTTCTTATTTATATTCAGGTGCTCCACTGCCCTGCTGGAAAAGAGAGGAAGGCAGCAAGCACACTTCTTTTCCTACTTAACTTCTAAAAATATTGAACATTTTGATGTTCATGTCATTGTAAAGCAATAAAAAGGTGCCTCTTAGAACTAAAAAAGAGAAATGAAATTTCAAACTGCTCCAAATTATGTTAATTGTAGAGTATACAATTTTATAAGCAACTACATCAGACACAGAGAGTAAATTTTGGTCCTTTCCAGTTCAGTCTGTAATTAGAAGCAGTAGTTTTCATTGTTGTTGCTGGTGGTGGTTTGTTTGCTTGTTTTCCTGTCTGCTCTGACTCAGCTGAACAATTCCCCTTAGCAGTGAGATGAACCTCTCTGAGGTTATACCATCCACCAACTTACTGAAGCTGGGATACAGAAAGGTGAATTTAACTGCATGACGCTCTGTTCTGTTCCTTCTGTCTTTCAGGGACATATCTGAGCTCAGGACACTTGAATTCAATTAGGATTCTATAGAAGGAAGCTTGTTTAGAGCCCTTCTAGCAGTGTTGCCTTATAAAAGAAAGCAGCACCCCAAGGATAACTGGTTGTCATATAGAAATCATTCTTAAGAAAATGTAATATTTTTTCAAAATCTTGTGTGTGTGTGTGTGTATGTTTCAGTCACTAATGCTATGGCCAGGAAGTGGAGGAGAAAGACACAAATTATTCCATTTCTTATTCTGAATACATATTTCCCTTTTCAGTCATTTGAAAGACAAAAAATGCCCCATAATTTTTATAATCATTAATTTTTTTCCAAAGTTCTGAAAAATTTCCAATCTGAATAACATACTCTTTTCTCCAGCACACCAAACTCTATAAATTGTTTCTGAGAACCACTTTATTTGATGTAAGAATTTTAATATCTTTGTATACCATTTACTAATCCTCAGTATTTGTATTCCACCACTGTAATCCTTATTGTCACAGTCAGACCCCCTTCAAGCACTGCCCAGTACTTCTTCATGCTCTTAAAATATACATCTACAGCATTAGTTAAACCTAAACATCTCTTAAGACCTGCCTAACTGCAGTCCTAAGACTCCTATCATCATCAACAACCTTGTCTCCTCAAGTTATAAACAGGGTCTCTGGAAAAATTCAGAAAGTTAACTAGTCTAGAGAAACTTCCCCAGTCATGAGGATGCTCTTATTATGCACAGTTAGAAGGAACTGCTACCCAGTGAATAACTGACCTAGGGAAAAGGCAATGCCCTTATATATTAACTATCTTGTGGTGTTTTGTAGCTGTACATTTCAAAATCCAATCATGAATTTTGCCTTGATCATATAATTAAACATAAGAATTTATGTGTATTTTCTATTATGAGTCAATAGCATAAGCAACACAAACCCAAAAAATGTAAAGCTGTGTGAAGATTACAGATGAAAAATATGAGAGAAAGGCAGAACAGATATATTACGGAAAAATAATACAGCTGCAGCTTATCTGTACAAGACCTAGCACAGTTTTGCTTTCAGTGCCAAATCCTTCTGGGTGATCAGCAGTAGAAATGTAGTGAAACTCTTCCCCTCTAATCATTTCCTATTCTCTACATTGTTTCATTTCCCCCCACTCCAAATCTTACAGTCTGCATTAATATTCATCTGTATTTATTGATACAGGCTCTGTTAAATGTTTCCATTTATTTAATTGGTTTGGTGTGTTTCAACACTGATTGACTCAAGTCCCAACTTCCATTAATCTTCCCTGCTGACCATGACAAAGCTCTTATAAATTTATCCCCCAAACACAAGTGACAGATCATTTTTCAAATTCATTTCATGTTACCTTGTGCAGGAGAAGCTTCTTGTTCCCTTGACCAAGGGCAGCACTTGTTAAACAACAAGGCAGCATTTAAGGAGCGACTGCTTCAGGTTTTGTTAGATGAGGTAGCCTCCAAAATAACTTGATATAGAGCAGTCTGAACTACACTGCCAAACAGAATTTGGAATTTTGGAACAATTGCAGAAGTGTGTTTCTTTCTTGCATAGATTTCTTTGTTATTGACTGCAATATTAAAGCAAATTTGCAGAGGGTTTATAGGTATTTTTCTTCTAGATTGGAAAGAAGAAGTGAGCTCTTCAAAACCACACAAGAAGAGTTCTCAGCCTGTCAGTTGAATTCCCTGATAAACACTATTTTGCAATAACAATACTAAATGGTGTTTTGAGGCCAGCAGACTGAGTGGTATCATTCATGGTAAACACATTTTTGGCTGGTCCGTTCAGGGGAAACTATTTCTTGTCCTCCCTTCCAGCTTCAGGAAGCTGAAGAAAAGACAGAGCAGATATATGTACTCATGTACATGGCAGAGAGAAGTTTGAAGACAAAGGCCAGACAACAGTGTGCCTTGGGATGAAGGGACAATGAAACCCACAAGGCAGCTCTTGATGAAGACTGTGGAGAATTTCTAGGACAGAAAGCAATATTATTGCTTCATTAGGTTCATCTTTGTAACACTGCTTTTGTATAGACAAGTTTTATGCTGTTGTAAGAAGACAGAACACAGCAATGGAGACGTGGTTAGGACAGTTAGACTCATGACTGGTCATTAGCCAAGTAGTAGATACCTAGTCCTAACATGCAGGGTATTTCTCCTTTAATAAAGGAAAAGAATAAATAGTCTGTCTCTATTAAATCAAAGTGATCAAATTTCCATCTCCAACTTTTCTTCTCAAGTTGTAGAACACTGTTTTCTCCACAACACCATATCCCTCTACATGATCATTAGCAGAGGGCATTGTGAAAGTCTTTAGCTTTCATTAGCTAAGCAGGGTTGAAGAATGACAAGCTTCCTTGCTTGAAGCTTCCATAAAGCTACAAGCACCAGAAAACAGCATCAGAATGATAAGTGTTTTCCAAAAATTAACTGGAGTAGGCATTACACACATTCCTGTAGTTAGGAAATACATTATTTCTAGAACAGGTAATCAAAGAAATCATGTCAAATTTCACAATGCTAGTAGAAATTATTTTTGCCAAGATTATCCCTTGCTGGTTATCCTGTTCATACAGCAACACTTTTTTCCTTCAGGCAACTCCAGGAATATCAGGAGGACTGAGAACAGTTCATGTATCAGCAGTCCTGCCAACTGGACCAAAATCCAAATGTGCTGAGTTTACAGAGGAAAAAAGGGTCCAGACACATGCTACAGAGAGACTGCACCTGAAGATGGAAAAGAGAGGGAGAAAAGGAAGGGAAGGGAAGGGAAGGGAAGGGAAGGGAAGGGAAGGGAAGGGAAGGGAAGGGAAGGGAAGGGAAGGGAAGGGAAGGGAAGGGAAGGGAAGGGAAGGGAAGGGAAGGGAAGGGAAGGGAAGGGAAGGGAAGGGAAGGGAAGGGAAGGGAAGGAGAAAAAAAATCCCAATCATACATCACCATACAAATTGAGATGCTCTCAATTTCACTGCTTAACTCCAAAGACAATGAAAAGGCAGGGTCAAATTTTGGGAAGCCTGATTCTCTCTGACTAACCTGGTTTAGGACATTATTTCTGGAGCTAGGCAATGCACGTTAGCCAAAGGAAGATTTTTCTGTGTGGGATGTTTGGTGCCCCGGGAAAAAAATGCATTTGATTTCAGAAGATAAACATTTACCTTTTTCCTTTCTCCACATCATCTAGAGTTTAGAAGTTAATCCTTAAGCTTTTTACTAAGTGTTACCTTGTCTACACTGATTAACTATTTCTCCACTCCCACTGATACAACCATTTTATTAAAGACTGGGTGATTTTTTTCTCTTTACTGGTCAGATAGTATCTCCATAATCCCTAGTACCATCTGTATTGTACACAGTTGTGCAGATGGTAGCAGAGCTGACTGACTTTCTGCATCAGATGCCTTTTGATCACACAACGCAGGAACTTCAAATGTGATGCTGGGAGAAAGGGAGAGAGACACAGTCCAAATGAAAATTAATTTATCCTGTCTAAGTCCAGTCTTTCCCTGAGGCAGAGCAGCAGGATAACACAGAGAAAAGCTAACTTGCTTTTCCAGAACCACACAAAGCACAAATAGAAAAAGCCCTGTGAAGTCATACGGTCCTCTGACTTATCACTATAGAATTGTCCTTTACATTATATTGTATGCTACAGTTTTAACTTACACAACCACTGAAACAACCAACATTTCCCTTAGGCATGTATTCCAAAAACTACTAGGACACATTCTGAGGAAATAAAGGGATAATAATTGTAAAAGCTTGCCATCTGTCAGATTTTAAGTCGTGTTTAAAAAAAATAAATGCAGAGCTACATTAAAAGATCATGAAGTCTAACACTGGCAAATTTAGAAATTAAGAAATTAATACTAGAGTGCTCAATATCATGCACATCTATGAGATGATATATTATGCAATTTAAGAATTATATACTCTTTTTTTTCCCCCTACCTCACTTAGTGAGCTGACTGTGACTGTTTTGCCTTGTCCACATTTTTAGGTTTCTGATTCAGGCACTACACATAAAATAAACTCTTCTGAAGTTTAATCTCCTTAAATGTTTTTCTCTGGTGCTCTTCAAAATACAATTTGGATGTTTCACACCCACGATGCTCAGGGCAGCCTTGGGCACTGTCAGGAGTGGTGTTAATTCCCTCTGACAGCCAAAGAACCCAGGCATGGAGCCCTCACAATGTTTGGGTGCTCAGTCTGAACCCCCAGAGACTAGATGTTCAAAATAGTCAGACTTATGCACTACTATATCCACCCCAAGTGTAGCTGCTACTGCATCAGATATAGTGAAGTGCATATGGTACTCCTGGAAATCAAAGCATATGTCCCAGGTCAGGCTCTGGAAGCCAAGAGATGAAAGCACTGAGTATCAGTGCAAAGCAAAGCCCTGGTTTAAAGCTGGATAGACCAACACCCCTGACTCCATACACTGGACCCAGTCCATTTGTGGGTTTCTATAGCCTCACATTCCCTGCACAATATCTAAGAGCAGAATTCACAGACTTGCTCATTCACAAATTCTCAGTGGAAACTATTTCCCATTGTGTGAAATAAACAGGTATTTGTTGAAGTAGAGAACCAGAAGAAGCTTCAGACTTAACAGATGGGCATTCATGGACCTGAACTTATGGGTAGTAGGTGCAAAACCAAGGGAACAAGTTCTGACACTGCATCAACTGAATGTTTTAACTATTTTAGAGATAATGGAGAAGATTCAGCAGAAATCACTGAATTTTTTCAGCCAAAGAGTGCCATTCATTACAGTTATTACAGTACAGCACCTGGTTTAATAATTTAAGCTGAGTTTCCCATATCTAAGGGGATATTCTAGAGACTGGAATTCTGGAAATGTACTTGCAGCAGTGCCTCTGCCAGTGGCATCCTCTGTTGTACAAAGCTTAATCTAACAGTCTCTGAAGCAGCTACCTAACAGAAAAAGACAGGCAAAAGAATGGCAATTTGTGAATCCTGATAATATTTAGTTGTAAGATAGACAGGTAGTTCTTCAGCATTGTCAAGATTTACAAGACTTAGACAGAGTAGGAAAATTACTGTCACAGGCATGGGTGTCTGGGGGCTAAGGTTGAGGTTCATCATCAGGGTGGGGAAAAGAGGCAAAGTTCAACATGGTATTCAGGTTGACACTTGCCCATCCCACCACATCTAGACCCGTTGGACAGCACTCTCCTAATACTTTATTGGAAGAAATATGTTTTTGTGTATGTCATTGTGGTGTTCCCTGTTTTATTGGAATTAAATTCTGTCAACAATCCCAACTGCATATGTGTAATCCAAATCACAACTGGACCAAACTTTTGACTTCTTACATAGAGGTATGGTGATTTTTGGCCTGAGAACTGGTACTATCACAGACTGCAAAAACAGTGTGTATCAAAGACACGGGTGTGGAACACACCGTAGTGTATTTATATACTGTAGTATGTTGTAACACATGAGCTGTCATTTAACCCTAATGTATATCTGGTGTCAGAGGTCTTGGTATGAGTTGAGCCCTTCCTGGGTCTCTGATCAGGTACAATCACACCTAAAGGAGATCAAACTGCCATATTCTCATTACTATCTTGTCTAAATAGAGAAAACTGACATAGGTAACAACTGTTGCAAATTCATGGACACCTGGCCCTTTATGGAAACAGTAGTATGGCAAGAGGCCCTGGATCTGAGGTCCAGGGCCAGGCTCTATAGAAAAGCGTGCGTTACTGGGAACAGACTTTGATGTTTTGCTCCCCAACTTCTCCAAGCGTGATTCAGTGTGCCCATGATCTTCAACTGCCTCTGCTCTACTCCTGGTTGCTCCTAAGACACATCCTCTCACTTCATTAGTCCCAGAGAAGTACTCTAATTTCTCATCCTACTCCTGGTTCTTTTGCATAACCAACCCTCCTCTACTTTTCTGCACTGCTGCCCACTCACTGCCTTCTCTCTCACCCAGTAGTCTTGTTAACTAGTCTCATTTTGCCTTTCTTGTAGCTTGATTATATTTTTCTTGTCTCACTAGGTATTCAGTTGTCTTCTAAACTTTGTATCTGTTCCAGTTGCCTCCTTCAGCTCTGCTCCCCGCTATCACTGCCTAAGAAGTTCCTGCTGTCCTGCTGGCACTGAAGCTTCTTTTCAGACCCATTTCTCCCTTTTTCAAATTTCACGAGTTCCTACATCACTCTGCAAGCTGCTTGAGAGACCAAGAGCATTGGCTACTCTCAGAGGTTCCTGGTCTTGCCAAAAACATTTTAAAGTCTCTGACAAAAGCTGTACGCCAAATTCCCAATTCCCCCCCCAAAGTCCAACTCACAGTCTAAGTTTCTCACTTTGTTTGCCATGCACCTTTCAAGTGTCTTTGTATCAGTTTTGCCTTGTTCCCTGTGCATAATATCTAGTTAGCTTCATCTTGCAAACTGCTGGCAGGAAGAGAACTGGAAAAGCACACAACTCATCCAGTGTGGGGGTGTAGACCATATACAGTCACAGCAGTACAGAGCTGCAATGGCAGGAAGATCTCTCCCTCCACTCCACATTCAGAGAAAATGACAGGGCATTTATATTCTGGAATTTCAAAATGTGTGATCTGTCTATATTGACTTATCAAGTGTGTGTGGGTTTTCATATATAAAAAAGTTGCTCCTCACTAAATGTAAAATTCGCCTCCAAGCCAAGAACTACTGGAGTTTCTAGGCAAAAAGATAGTTCTGACAACGTATATTCCCTCCAAACTTTCTCTGCGCTGATCTCCCTCTTTAAAAACGGGAAGTTAGTGGCTTATAAGAGCCTTAAACATTCTTCTTAGCATTCTTCCAAATTCATCTACAATACAAAAAAATGAGTTACAGGGGAAAAAATTCCGTCAATCTGCTAATTGCTTTCCACAGAGAATAATCATTCAAGGATTGAAACTTGAAGATCAAACTAGAGAACTGGATATAAGAAAAACCTCCCCTAACGTGCCTCAGGAGTAACCTGTTATCAGTTCAATGGACCAGCTGGTAGCTTGGCAGTATGATGAATGCTCGAAACAATGGAAACCAATCCAAAGCACAAATGCTGGAGAAGTAAAAAATCAAGTAGCTACTGTCTTTGATTTGTTTTACCCCATTCATATAAATTTAGCACTCAATGGCAAATATGAAAGTTCTAGTTCAATAGAATGGCCTGTGTGCTGAAGGTGTACATGCGATATCTTACATCCACAGACATGGTTATCTAGCATTGTTTCTACCTCTATAAGGTATATACCAGGCTATTTTAAAACAGTAATTTTGTTTCCCTTGTAACTGGTTTTTTCACAAGTTTTAATTAAATATAACAAGAAAAATAGCGGTTGGATTAAATAATGTGCTGTGAGAGTAAAACTACCCAGTAGTCAAAGATAAATAATAATATATGACCAAAAATGCTAATGCCATACTATGAGTGCAGCAATCAGCTGATTAGCCACTTAATTTCTCATTTGAGATCAAATTTGCATACCTAACTTATCAATTCAGATGTGACAGTAACATTAAAATTAAATATGTGTTTTGGTATTTCAGTAAATGACAGCCATTGGTTAAATAGCAATAATACTAGCCTTTGGGACAAACATGTAGAGCACATTGCCTAATTCATTTCATTTTCAAATGAACAAAGAGTGATTCTGAATGCCCTGCTTCCCTAAAAATATGCCTGGAAGGGTTTGTTGCTAACTCTGGAGACTGAAAGGTGGTGGCTGCAAAAAATAAGCCCCATTTATAATGTCAAAGCCCAACCTCTGAAGCAGAAGGGTACTGTTCAGACATCAGCTCCCCAGACAAGATAAGTGTTTCAGATGTGGTTTGGATATAGCTGCTCACCAGACATACTAGGTCTCCATGCAACAACCTTTCTAGCAACTAATATAAACCCTCAAGAAGGAAATCTGGGATTTCTAAGGCTTTTTAACTGAAAAAAACCCCCCAAACATCCCAGACAAATAATAGCTTATGTAATATGTAATTAATCATATTCAGAAAAATGACCACCATAGATCACACATCCATGAAATTTTGGTCAATGTCTGCTTTACTGATGAAGGTATTTGACCAACTTCAGGGACATCAAGAGTAAAATTTTGCAAAAAATTGAAGAGATCTCTTCTGATGCATTTTTCAGTACTGATAATTAATGCGCTGTTGATTAGGACCATGTGTCTGAGATAACTATATAACAAATTTTGCTTTATAAATTCCTATTTATGAATCTGGGAACAAAGACACGTTGCAATCCATTGTGGATGGATTATCACTGCCTTTTAAATATGACTGAAAAACATTAAGGAAAAGTAAAAATTTTTTCTTTTTGACCAAGTGACAAGAATTGAATTTCTCCACATACTGGTTACCTTTTCTTACATTTTCTGTTTCTGACAAAGTTACTTCCCTGGAATGTTAATTCACAGAGGATAGAGAAAAGAAAAAGAAGAACCTGGCAGATTGGAACTCTATCTGCTACTGCACATTTGGAATGATGGCAACACAGCCTAAAGAGATGTAGAAACAAACCATAGCGCAAGCTGTGTGGCAAAACCTGCATGCAGAAATCATAAAACTATAAAGACTGTTATATAGGGCTGTGGATTACCACATGATTATCTCTGCTTACAGCACATATATGTTTATATATATACATGTATATATACATATATATACACACACATATATATATGTACTTCCCAGTCACAGGCAAGGGTGGAGAAAATATTCTTTGCCCTATGATGCTTAAGGTTTTTAGTCACTTCTGTTGTATCATGGTTATTTGTCCCGTCTGCTTAGCAATATTCTGTGTGTCAATTTGTGAAAACTATAGGAGATCACCACCTACATAAATAAGTATATAAATAGAAACATTTATAGATTGAAAAAAAGAGACTGAAATGCTGCATTAGTTTTGTCTTTATTCCTTACTGCATTTCACATACCTTTTTTCCCCAGAATTTACAGGCTTTCAGCACAGAGCACTTTCTGCGTTGTCAGTCTCACAAGCAGCCTGCAGTTTCAGAGACAAGGTTTTTTATAAGCTTATTTCCTTTCATTTCTTAAGTTCTTAGAAAAACCCAACAACTTTTCTATCTGTCAAACATAAAAATTAGTCTGGTGGATGTGGGAATTAAAGTGCTTCAATTTTCTAGCACAAATTTATCTCAAAATGGTCCATTTGCAGTAAAAGACCAAACCTGGCTTTGCACAGGTTTGGAGGATTAAAGGAAACATTTAAGAACAGAAATTAATGCTGCCCAAAGCATGCTGAATACCCTGCCTTCTGGGCTCTGCACCAGCCTTCTTCTAATAGCAGACCTCTGCTTTTGGCAGCAATTGGGAGGATAATTTCATAAAGAAGAGTACTGTCAGGAAACTGTAAGACTAATGTTTTTTGAACAAGGTGTTGCTCTTGGAGAATATTACACAGGACAGAGTTTGGTCTTCTTGCCTACCCCTCTGAACAAAGAGTTTGGAAAGAATTAATATTCTGACCATCAGCTTCTCACCTAACAGCCCTGAAGGGCATTAATTAGTAAATCTAAAGATTATAGTAGAGAGAATGTTGGTGGCACATATTTCATTACAAAAGAGTGTTAAATCTGGCAGCTAGTCTGTCATTTCTTTGAAGGGTAAAGGAAAAGCATGTGCTTTGTTTTCCAAGAATATTCAAATTTGGAAGTCTGTGGACACAGGCACGTTTGTTAAACCAAAATTCAGTGAGTGCATTTAAACTCTCTCAGATGACAAGCCTCAGTTTCCAGTTTTTACTGGCTTAATAAGCAACCAGCTTGTCACCATGTCATAAAAGATCCATGGTTACTTCTGTGCCATGCCACCCCTCCAAAAGCTAAGCCACCAGAAATTGCTGAAGAGTCACTCCATTCATCTTCTCTCCAGCAGCCCCAGTGGCACTTCTGGAGTAGGCAGACAGCATGAGTGACAGCAGCCCTGAAGCTACTTTAATGTGTTTCACAGACACAGGCTGGCATTTGTTACCTGAGGTTCAGGGATATGCTTCAGTGTCTTAATGCCTCTTCCTTCTAGTTCAAATTTGCTCTAAGCACTATTCTGCTATCCCAGAAAATCAAGGCCAAACTGCAAGCTATTAGTTACTGGCTGGAGTAGGAGCTAGCCACAAGCAGTGCAGAATGGAAACCTTAGTCTTGGGATTATTTGTGACAGCACTGTATTCAATTGATTTTTGCACTGAAAGGGTTTTTTCCCCACTCCATTTTTTAACAAAACTTTTGCTATTATATATCTGCCAATGCTACCTTTTTAATAAATAAAGAGCCCCTGATGGATTTGAATACAGAATCTGAGATAATTCTATCCAAGGAAACTTGTATCTCTTGCAATGACAAAAAAAATTAGACCTAAATATTTGTTAGTAATACCAGGTAGCATCACCATTCCCACTCAACACTATCAGATGATGTGCAGAGAGATAAACATAACTGTTGATGAATCCTCACAGCAAACAGAGATAGGAACCAGCATCCAGAAGGTGATTGATTTCTTTAAGGTACTGTGATGAATCAATGTCTTTGCTTCTGTTAGGTTTCTGGATCCCCGGTACCCAGGCCTAGAACTGAGGAACAGAGCCACACTGTAATCATTACCTTTTGTTCCACAGCAAGATCAGAAGTGTTGAAGTAAACTTGGGTTGAAGGACAGTTTCTTGGTGTATTAACTGAGAAATAGAGGACAGCTACATCCTTTTACAATGCCAAGGATTTTCACACATCCTAAGACAGCCGTGTTTGTAACAGTTAAGCTCCTCATCAAAGTCATAGCACTATCCAAACTCCCTAACCTTTATTTATTTATTCATTTTATATCTTCATTAAAAAACTGGGAGAGTAATAATTTCTTTTTTGGTCACTGATTTTTTTACTTACATATCTCTATGACCACAAGATTCTTGTGTTGCTATTTCCTCTTCTAACCCTATTGCCTTCTATTTTGACAGCATACATCTGGTTGCTCATTTTTTAATTTGTCCTGGGATTTTGGCAATTCTTTGTCTTGTGTCAACACCTTTTGTTGCTGATACGTCACTGATCATGAGTCAGAGGAAAAGGCTCAGAGGAGGGTCTCAGATGGAGGGTCTCAGACTCAGTGCAAGTGGTCAGTGTTGCAATTTTTAAGTAATCTTATAGTACTGACTGAAATGACTTGGAAAGTGATTTTCAGGGTTTTTTGCAATGTAACTACATCTGCTGCAGGCTCACAGGAGAAGGAAGCAGCCCAGGAGATAACGCTGATGGATTAGTGGAATGAGAAACTTGTTCCAAATGCAGCTTTGCTTCTGATCTTGTTTGTCTCACTTGCATGAAAAGGAGGTGGGAAAATATTATCCTTCATAATAGCTGCTACAGGTGGGCAAATCATACTCTAGATTTGGGGGTTGTAATAAACTGGTCCCTGATCAAATTTCACTGTAAATCTTTTATCATTATTAGTATGCTTCTCAGTTTCTGTTTCTTCATTTTGCCTAATCCATCTTATTTTTGTATTTTCTCCTAGTTCAGTCCCAGCTCCTCTTTCTGTTTTGCAGCCATTCTCTTCACCATTTAAATTTGTCAAATGCAACACTGCAGGAAAAGTGAGGAGCCAAAATGGGAGAGAACTGCTCCTCTCCCCAGCACTCTGCCAGTCCCAGGGTTGGTGGCAGTGCCTACGGCAACTGCCTTCTTCCACTTGCTTGTGACTCATGATTTCTTTTGCATAACCACAGTAAGCAACACCCACATAGAGCCATCAGTCAGTTCAGCAATGGCAGCAGAAGAAATTTCTTTATTTCTTAGGAAATATTACATTTTTGGAAAAAAAAAGGAAACCAAAACAACACAAAACCCTAAACTACTACCTGACAAAGGCTTAAACATTCAGTGTTCTGTTTTCAAGGACTATTTAAATTCATTTTTCAGAGAAATTCTCTTGCATAGCTTATTGAGGAGTTTGCAAAACAATTTGATTTTAAGGAATTACTGAGATCTTATAGATTTTAGGGAGTCAACTTCATTGTAACCTGCTAATGGCAGATTTACAAAGAATAAAGAAGATTGAATGTCACCACAGCTAAATAACTGACATATCCTCTATGCCAAACCTTTTTCTGTCTTTCCTAGCATACATTACTCTAACTACTTCAAATGAAATCAAAAAAACAAATTCATAAAAATATAATTACTTGAGGAACTCTGAGAAATATAGATATAAATTACCAAGACAACAGAACATGCCTTGCAGTCAGGCTTCAAAAAAGAAGCAACCATGATTGCTGGTTTGAATACTCATGACTAGGTCTTTTGGTGTTCTAACTTTAGGATGTATATAAAAATGAAACTCTACTGCATAAAGACCATGAACTCTCAGTGATCAAACGATTGTCTTTTGGAATTGGAAGCACTTTTTTTTTTAACTCTTTACTGAAGTCTCATACATGGAAGCTAAAAGTTTAGATCACACTTTCATGAACACACTGCTGTATGTTTGTGAAACAAGGACAGTGAGTAAAGCAGAACTTTATCTTCTGGAGTAGCTCAGAGACGTGGGGCAAAGTTACATATTTCCTCCTTCACCCAGCACTTCACTTTATTTAAAGAGCCGGTAATGTACAATCAAAGTGACAAGCTTTTAAGAAATTGGAATTTCTAATTTTTTTTTTTTGCTATTTTGCTTTAGCTTCTAAGCAACTTCATGTAGAAATGGGAAATTGCATGATAAAGCACCTAAAATACAGCATACACAGCATGCATTGCTCCACCTGACTATTTTTTTAAAATAAAATCAATTTTCTTTTCTATTTTTTCTTGAAAAAAAAATTAATGAAATGCATTTATTCTCTGGACTGACTGAGATACCAAAGGTTCCAGTTTAATTTACTTGATAATAAACTTTAGCAGGGCCACAGTATGTATGCTCAAAGAGGAAATTAGCATGTCACTTACTGAACAAGATAATATTCACTAGATGTGTGGGTATCTTTTGTATTCTTCTCATTTCTTGGCTTTTTCACCTCTATTCTCAGCCCTTTATACCAAGAGAGAAACATGAATACTTATCCACAAACACACCTTTGTAGCTCTCATTTCCCATATAAATCAACAACTTGTAACAAGTGACAAGAGCTGGCAATATTTTCATGATCCATGCCCTCAATTAACACCATTCCAGTGGCATCCATGCTGGGATGCATTTTTTCCGGTGTTTCTGTTAACAGGATCCAGAGTCACAAACCTGGGAGGTACAAAGTCGCAAAATGCTTCTCCCAAAGCTTTCAATTGGCCTTTCAGTGACACTCTCCAAAAACCTCCATTAGCATTTAATATTTGGTATCACTTGTAGCAGTATCATCTACGGGGCAGAAGGAAATTCTTAAGGCTGAGGTTTAGAAACAGCTAAATCTGGAGGGAGAGGATTCCTGAGTTTGCTCTGTCAATGTTCCCAGTCTTGAAATGCAGCTTTTCCACAACACAGACTGCTGCTGGTGCTTGTGCTCTCTGTGTAGATATTCCCCATCCTGCCACTTAAGCCAAAGGATCAAGGATGAGCAGTTCAGTGCCTGCCTGCATTGCAGGAAGCCTCTAGTGGGACAAAAGTTTTTCACAATGCACTAGATGTAAAACTAAAGACCACAACTACTAAGGCACTTCCAAGTACAACTACCTCTAAAACAATCAGTCTTCAAATATTTTCCTAAAATAGTCTTTTAAAAGGCTCTATTAGTTTCAAAACTTTATGGCTCTGTGACTGTTTTCAAGTAGACAGTCGATTATTTTGGATGAAATTTGAATTACCTTCTTTGCATTAATGCCCAGAAATAATTAGCAAAAGCACCCTTAGCATGTGACCTCACTTACAGAATGGTTTTGCTGGCTTGGTGATTGCTATTCTAAAGAGACAAAACATTTTTCTTAAGACAGCCTTAGCTGCAGAGGTCATGTGCTGATCCATGCAGATGAGGGGATGCAGAAATGTGTTCTTTCTTATTCCCAAGGACCTCTGAAACATTTTCAGGCTAAACTGGCAATTAATTTGTTGAACTGAAATTCATTAAATGCTCAAATTGCAAACATGCAGCTGAGTATTAACAGTATATGAATCATATTTTTCTGTTTTATGCAACAAAATAAATTTCCAGTTGAACTCAGTAGGACAAGTCACACTGCCTAAGGGAGAAATTTCTTAACTCAGGGGACTGATTCAGATTCCTTTATCACCATTATAGCCCCAAGAGGGAAAAACACAGAATGAAGTTGAGCTGAAATGTTGATTAAAATGAGAGTTCTGGATTATTTAGTAGGGGAATTATTGTGTATGTGGTGACTTGTCCTCCTAATTCAGGTGTCTAAGTGAGAAGCCAAAAACTGGTATGACTGCACACAAATTACAGTCAGCTGGGATAAATACCTCTGCACATATGGGCATGGCCTGGCATGAGATTTACACTATCTCCTCCAAATTGTCAAGGAGCAGCAAGAGCTCACTGTATGCTGCCATGATCATGGTGCTTTCCCAGGCTCAGACCCTTCTGTCATGGCAAAACAATTCCAGGATACCCTGCCCTTCACAGAGAAAACACACAGTTCCCTGGATGGTTTGCACAGTGGCACTGGGTGCCATTTCTAAAAACAGCAAGAGCAAGGGTCTGGGGACTTACAGGTCAGCCAGGCTCACCTCAGACCTTGGAAACATCACACAGATTGTCTTTTTGGGATGCATTTGCAAGCATGTGAAGAACAAAAACTTCACAGTTTTAATCAGCAATCCCCAGATTTACCACGGACAAATGATGTTCAGCAAACCCAGGTGCCTCCTACAACAAAGTGAGGTTTGCGGATGTCATGCATCTCAGCATTAGGAAAGCTTTTGACTCCATACTCTGCCAGATGGCAGCTGAGGAATTGTGGACTGGAAGAAATGATGCTTAGATGGACTAAAAATTAACAGTACCTCTTGGCTTAAAATTTATCAGTGAGTAGCTCAGCATCTGCTTGGTGGCCAGGAGTGAGCAGAGCAGTGTTATGGCTGCTCTTTCTCACTGTTTAATATCTTAATCAATGACCTAGGTAAGCACCTTGGATGTATAACCTGCAGATTTATCAATGATGCTAAATTAGAGGGAATTACTTGCACAATGAGTGTCATAGCTTGAATCCACAGGGATTTTGATAAACTAGAGAACTGGGACAACAGAAACTTCATGATGTCCAACAAGGAGACAAGCAAACTTCTGCTCTTGGGGTAGTTTAAGCTCATATGTGATTAAAGAGTTAGCAGTAGTCTTGCTGAAAAGAAGATTATTGTTGGACTCTAGCTTGAATACTCTCTATTCCTGTGAATAAGGTAAAATGAAGATCAGCCTGTGTTGAAAGGTGTTGCCTAAAAGATATGAGGAAGTTGTTTTTCCCATTGGCCTGGAGCTTGGGGGGGGCTTCACATGAAAAAAGTGAATCAAGTTTTGGACAGCCTACTGGGCCACAAGGAAATACTGAGAGATCCTTAGACTGTTGAAGAGTCTTAGGCTTGGTCTAAAAGCAGGCAACAACCACTTCAAGGGCAGTAAAAGAAAAAGGACTTAACGAGAAACTTTTCACTAGGAGTAAAACCTTTGCAGTGTAGCCCTGTCAAGCTGTGCAGGTAAACTCTGAAATTTCCATCTATTTTTTGAGGTTTTCAAGATGCAGCTACACACAGTCATGGCTGATCTGACCTGGTATTGGCAAGAGTCCTGCCTTTTTGAGTGAGCTGCCTCAGAAGTCCTTTTGAAATCCTTCTGTGATGAGAGGCTTTTTGTTTACCCTCCATTATTCCATACTGCTTAAGGATTTCTGCATCTACACCAGAAATCCTGGCTGTTCCACAGGATTTGAAGATTAATAGCTTGGAAAATACCTTTTCCATGGTTGTCCAGAAATCCTTAGCATTCTCTCCTTTGCGTACAGAATGTATTTTTACCAAGACCTGGCTCCTGTGATGAGAGCTCTATGAACTGTAGCTGTCCATACAAATTTGTATGTAAATTAAGATTACACAGACAAGCTAATTACAGGAACATCCTATATTTCAGAACTTTGGCCTTTCAATTTAAGTATGGCATACCTTTTCATAGCAAACCCAGCATTTAGTATGAGGACTGCATACTTCCAGAGAAGACATCTTACAGCATAGCTGCTCACAAGCAGCTGATAAAGGAAAAGTCTGTTGTTCCAAGGTGTTATGCTCCAGTTTTAAGGTTCTTAGAAATGCCTCTGCCCAAATTAAGGTGCAAACAAGACCGTATGCCAGTGACAATAGTAAGGGGTTTATTTGATGGTAAATATGAGAGAGTAAGGAAGAAAGAAGATAGGTGGGGAGGACAGAAAGAGTGACAGGGACAGAATAAGGAAAATATCACCACTCTGTGGATCCCAATGATGTTCATTGATCCTCTCCAGCTGGTCTCTTGGTGGTGAAGGTTCCCCCAGAAGGCACAGAGTCCCATGGGTTTATATGCTCAGGCCATGTCCCCCTGAGGTGGGGGTCAGTCTCTCACAGCAGACTCTGGGTCTGTTGCACCACGTGCAGTCCTGTGGGGCCAAGCCTCTCACGGGAATGTCCCATGGATGTGCCCTGTGGGGTTGAGGGTTCCACAGCTGGGCCAGTTTGTGTAATCAGAGGATGGGTGTTTATTGCCTCTCACCAGAGGCTGCAGCATGCACCCAAAACCTCCTCCTCCCCCCTCAGTTGGGGGGAGTCTGTGTAAACCTGGCTTGTGTGAGCTGTGCTCTCCCCCACCCCAAACTCAGCTGGGGATAGTTGCAGCTGGTGGGTTTGGTCTTTTGTGGATGCATACCTTTCCCTCAGCCTGAGAGGATTGAACAATGCTTTTCCCTTTATCTAATCAACAGTTTGACTTTCAGTTCAAAGTCCCACTCTTCAGGGAAGCTTCTTCAGCTGTAGCTTCTTTATAATGAGCAAAACTTTATATCAATGTTTGAGGCATGAACTATTTTCAGTCTCTGACACAAGGGATGGTGCCAAAGAATCAAGTCCAACAAATAGTCATTTGGGACTTCTCCTGCACTTAACACTTATACACAGAGGAGAAGTGAGGAATCTGGAAACTCCCCATGGTGACTTTCCTCATCATCTCACCTCAGGAGTGGGGCTGGTCCCAACTGTAATCCCAGAGAGCTCTGTGTATTTTTCTCCACCCAGCAGATATGAGGGAGTGGGAAGGATGACCCATGCAAAGTGAGACAGTGGCACTGGTGATATATTGAGTCCAGAGATTTTTTAGGACGCAGTAGGTGATGCAACTAGTGCTAGAGATGGTGTTCAAGCTAGTGAGCAATCCTCTGTAGAACATTTTTAGACATTAGTTTTAACACACTGAAGAATCTTCCAAATCAACACATTACTGAAGGAAATTAATTATTATAAATAATTCTCACATGAGTCAAAACTGAATGCAATTTCACTGTTCAAGCACAAAATATAACCCTAGGTAAGGATTTTCTACCTTCAAGTTCCAAAAGCCCCTGGGAAGGAAAACATCCTCAAATAAACAAACCCCAAAATTCATTTCTTGATCCAGGTTGTCAATTGATAAAGGAAAACAACACATGATAGAGAAATGCCTTACTGTCTGAAGGCTTTATTTAAGACAAGAATTTTCAGATTTTTGAAGGAGATGCAGGTGCTCCCTTTTTGTGTTAATGCCAGGAAAATGGCAGAATTTGGCACAAGACTAACAGAAAGACAGTCAAAGTGAAAACACACTTTAATAATCGTTCTACCTTAAAAGCTGTATTTCTAAGCCACCCCAAGAAGCTCTACTTAGAGATTTGTTTGTTTTTCTTTCATTTGCTTTCACCCATTGTGTTTTATTATTCTTGCTCCTTAGACCCATGTCTAAAAAGTAGGGAATTTATTGCCTCCATGTTCTCGTGCAACTTGTTTCATTCTGCACTTCTCAGTGTTGCAGAGACAATCTTAAAAGTACATATTCAGGCTGCAAAATAAGCACAAATAAAATTAGAGGAAAGTAGCACTAATAATTTAACTAGAGAAACTGTCAAGCTATGTGTGCAAGCAGCAAAGGCAACAGGGAGAGGTGGGGGGTTTGAAAGGCTACAGGTATTAGCCCAGTGCATATCTTTTTCACTCTTTCTTCTCCCAGGCCCCACCACCCCATGTCTATCTCTAGATTGCTGTTCACATTTCCTGTTCTCTTGCCCAGACCACACTCTTTGTTAATCTCTTTGCCTGTGTCATGTAGTGGAGAATATTTGTCTAAACTATTGATACTTCAAGATGAGGTTATTTGTAAATGGCTGTTACCAGCTGTGAGTTTTGGATTGTGGCTCATCTAAAGGCACTTTTCTAGTGTCATTGGGTTGGGCTTACCTTGTGGGTGCAGGGTAAGGTACCCTGTTGGGCTGTGGATGGTGGTAGCTGCACTTCTCATCATTAGCCAAGGCATGGGCAGAGGAGCAGACACCTGCCCATCTCTTCCTCTGTCTGTTCTACCATACGCCCTTGACACGTTATCAGACCTCAGTTTGCCCTGTTTCCCACTTCCCCTATTCCCTGATTTATCTGAAGAACAGGTAAGAGGTGAGTTGCTTGTACTCAACTGAATCTCAGTGGTTCCCTTTACCTACCCCTCTGATCTTGAAGGCCCCAGACCTTCCTTAGAATCTTGTTGAACTGGGGAAGGTACAGGACTTGTCTCATACTCTCCATCATTGTAATTCCCAACACAAATCTTCAAAGATACATCTGGAAGATGACAAGCAGAGGCATTGCTGGGATAACAGCTTTATGAGGGTTAATATCACCGTGTAACTGTTGCCAGTTATTTATACATATTCAATCTATACTGTTTGAGAACTAGTCTGAACTTCAAAATTTACATGCCTCAAAGCATTTGCCTTAAATAGATATTTCATTTCCCCAAGTAATGGGCAAGATGATGCTTGCTTGTTATGTCCCACTCTCTTCAGTGAATCCTGCAGCACAAATTACAAGTCTTCACTTGCTTCTTTAAACAAAGCAGTTACAATGTCATTTATAGAGTGAAGCTCTGAATAGAACTACAGCTTATAGCTAATATGTTTTCAACACCCCACAAAATTGTGTCAGACTCCTCAGAGATGAAATTTCCACTTTCTGATGCTTTTTGGAAGAGCTGGGGGTTTTTTGCTGTAAAAATTACAAGCCTAATTTCACTATTAGTCACTCTAACAATGAAATTTCTATATACAACCACGTTGTTCTGGAAATTACACAAGTATCCTCTCCTAGCTCATCATCCAAATTGTAATGCCAATCAGAATGGTTGAAATCTTAATTTGGCACTTTCTGAGGAAAATATATACAGTGACACAATGCATGTACAGTCCTTTCCAAGCACACATTTTTTGAACTTGTTTACAGCTCACTGACATGTGTAGAGCCCAAGCAGTTCTGCTGGGCAAAGTTCTAGCTCTCCTCTATAATTTCCATTAACAGCTGGACTCTCTGCCCTCTCCTACCTTATAAGAGAAAGAGCTTAGGAAAACCTGGCAGGCTCCTTGACATGCAGCGAGAGTTTAATTCTTCATTACAGTTTAAAAATCCCTACCGGGGAATGGATTTTCTGATCATTCAAACTCATGCAAGTCAGGGAGTCTATTCTGTTAATGGCATATTTCATTGCTTTAAAATTCAAAAGGGACGATCTATGACACCAGTTAGGAATAACAGAGAGGGAATAAGCCCAACAGCCAAGGTAGTGAATGACACACAGCTCTGCAGAGAGCCCATTTCAGTCCTTGAGCACTGCAACTTCCTATGTCTGAAAGTATTGCCACAATGGAAAATTCATTGCCTTAGAAGGAAAAGACTTTTTCTTGTCCATAACTGTCAGTATCTCCCCAATAAAATAAATTGTAGATTCTGGGGATATCTTCTTACAATTGTTTTGTCACTGTTGTGCCACTACAGAGTCTAGGTAAATCCTCCAGGAACCAGAAAGAAATGATTTGGAGGAATTCCCAAGGAGAAAAAAGGTGAATGACATTATTAGGAGACCTCTCCTCTCTGAAAACAAATGCTCTCAACAGCAGTGATAATGTCCTTCAGTAAGGTAAGCTACATCGGAAAGAGTTGAAACTATATTTATAATGACTGCAATAAATCCATGAATACCATCTGAAATGATTCATAGAAACTGCAATAATTTATGTGTTGTCTAAATTGTGTAAACATATAGTAGTACTAAAAAACCCAAACCCAATGTACTAGTTTGAAAACAAACTATTGGGAGGCACCAAGTCAGAATAACAATTTAATAGGGATATCAAGGAAAATAAAGGCAGAAAGCACTGGGTTAAACTGACAGAGTTAGGATACAACCTGACACCGTGTTGGTTGGGGTGGTGGTAGCAGTCTGATAAAATGGTGGCTGCAGTCCTCTGAAGTGGTGCATGTGGTTCTGTTGAAGCAGTGATCCTGTAGAAAGGGGCTGCTCTTCCTCAGAGGGTCCAGTGGTGGCTGTGTAGCTCCAGTCCTCTGGGAACCCAGTGGAAAGGGTTGTCTGTGTTGTTCGGAATCTCAGATTATATCCAGGATGGAATGCTTGGTTCCTCCTCTGGGTGGAGCATCTCACAATGGGATGATGAGTCGCAAAGCCAAGTGTTGATTAGGCTCATTAACAGAAGATGGTCCTGAGGGAGTTATCTCTGAGTCATGCGGCAGGACAATGATGGGCCATTAACAGAAAGATAGTCTGGGGGGAGGAGGCAAGGAAACACTGCCCCACCTGATTGCAACAGCTCATGAGGATGGTAATAGAATACACTGCAACCCAGGACACCCAAAACCCCTCAAACCTAAATTCAAAAACGTATACAGAAAAATCTCTAAACTATCAGTGAATTTTACTGCACTAGAAACTTATGAGGAATCTGATGATACAATCTTAATTAATTTTGTTTGATTTTATGAACTCTATTTATTACTATGACCTCTGCTTTGCTTTAAAACTTTCTTTTTAATGGTAGAAAAAGGCAATATCTTTGAATCTTAAACAGGAACATCAAAGACTGTCATCAAAGAGACAGGCTCTTCAAGTAGAACAAAAAGAGACGAATCACCAACCACATCAGAGGGCTGAGCTGAGCAAGTGAAGGACTGGAAAGACATGTTCTCCCTAAGGATGCTGCAAGGTATCCCAGCAATGGTGATGATACAAGAGGGAGGAATTTGCTGTCAGATATTGTTTTTTGTACACATCTGTAAATCCCCTCAGTCGTCTACAAGCCAAGCTACTGCAAATTTAAGAAGGGCTTTAGCAAAGCAGACTAGTTTACACCTTTTATTTGGTCAAAAAAGAAACCAAGGATCCTACTTCTGCAACTTCCCAGTAGTGCATGCAAGGGGATTGCAGTTATCCTGCAGTAGTGTCAGGTCCACTGGTGTCAAGAGTCTGGGAAATGGCCTGTAATCTTCCAGGTAGGGGTCACTGGAAAGCAACATAATTTTTCCCCTGGAAGGTGTCCCCAGTGTGCTAAAACTTTGTGTGGTGTCTATACTTCTGCTCTCACCACATGGGATTCACAATGTCCCAGCTGTCAGCAATAAAACTTATATTCCATACCTATGGAGTTTGTTTTCAGAGCTCTTTTTTTCTGTCAAAACAAGAAAGTTATACTTTGCTTTCTATCAAGACTTGAATCATTTCATATGCCAGAAGATGACTATCACTTTCAATCTTTATTGGACTGGGCTCAGTTGTGACCAACAATACAGTTCAGAAAAGGCTCCAAAATCTTGCACCCATTCCAACTGATGTCCCCCTCCTTTGATCCTTCTTTTTCAGCTTCTCCCTTTAATTTTGAATAGCTATAGATTTACTTCTCCCCCCCTAGAAAACTGCCCAGATTTAATATAAGCCATCCATTGCAACATAAGAAAAAAAATGTCCAAACCTGATAAAATCTGACAGAAACAGCCACTGTTGATTCTGTCATTTCCTAAAATCAGAGTTCATATCTTAGCTGTCTTACGAAGCTTTGAGCAAAGCCTTACTTGTGCAAGTTTGAGGGGGAGAAAAACCCTTAAAATCTAAGGGATCGTTTTCTACTGAAATCTGTATCAAGAGTTGCCATTTCAGGAAGTTTTGTTACACTAATGTTCATCTCCCCTGTTCTTGAATCTTGCCTACCTCTTTTCATCCTTTATCTCCACTGCGTACCTCTATCATCATGCCTAAGATGCTTCCCATTCTACTGCCACCGAAAAAAAAGCTGTCTTATTTTTCATTCCTTAATTCCTCTCCTTTTAAAGTAACTCCCCACTCTCTTGTTTTCTTTCCCTTACAGATCTTCTGTTCGAATTAATTGTTCCCAGTTCTAGCTCTCACTATTGTCCTATGCTCTGTCTTCTCTTCTGTACATCTCCTATCTCCAGTTCCTCACTCGTCTGTGTTTTGGTCCAACCTCTTCCCACTGAAGAGAAAAAGAACTGTTTTCTAGAGAGGGGCCAGCAGAAGAAAGTTGTTCCTTGGACAAGGAGACAGGCTGTCAAATCCAGGCCATTTGCTGGAACATGTCAGAATTTTGCCATCAAATTTATGTTACTACTTACAGTAATATAAACATGTAGTTTTGGCTGTCTGTAACTGATTTGTACAAAAATAGCAAGGTATTCTATCTTTCAAAACAATAGTCCATGAGGTGGCAGTGGTGGTGACTGAGGTAATTCTGGAGTGAGTGTTAGATCCAGTTGTACAAGGGGCTCCCGAGCTCAGGGACACCTGAGCATCACCCCTGAGCCTTGTCAGGACCTGGCAGCTGGAAACCCTTGTCAGACAACCAGGCAAGGAGGTACAGGTGCTGGGACCATCCACAGGAGATTTAAACAGCTCTAGGGAGCAGAAGTGTATATGTGTAGTAAAGGCCCTACTAGAGGAAAAAGATACTAAAAAGAATAAAAATATGGCCTAATTATTACTAGATGTGAGAAATCAATAACAACTAGAGAATAGGATACAACAGAGAGTTTCTCAGTCAAACACCTTACCTTTTAATGGGGAAAAAATGTTCTGTTGTTGGTAATACCAATCCTGGAAACATCTTAAACATTAAAAAACAAATAAATGATGCACCTGAGCAGAAAAACCCCATTATTCTGAACCATTCAAGCTGTTTAATGTTATAAGCAGTCAATAAGAGGATCTCACAGTAATGTGTGCAGGTTCTTCTTAGTCTTATAGGTGCACCGCTTACCATGGTAATGACTGCCCAGTATAGCAGTGAGTTGAATATAGTCCTTGTAAATTTAGTACAATATTTTAAATGTGTTTCCTGAAAGCACAAGTCCTTGGTGGTTGTAGGCTGTACATCTCACCACTTTGTGTTCTCATCATGTCAAATCCTTCAAGTGAAGTGACATTACACTCAGTCTGCACTAAACAGTGCTGGTGATTCACTAGACTGCAGTCTTCCTTTTAAGACTGCATGGAGTCAATACCCTGATAGGGGTTTATTAAAGAGCACCCTAGTGTTGCAGGTCTAATCCTTTGATGGGGCCTACTGTTGGGATATGCCCTCTTTTGATCACGTAACACAGTAATTTTTCTGAAAGTCAGAGTTTGCCTGGATATCTTGGATAAATTCCAGCTCAGAAACAACATGCTGAAAACTCAAATCCCTTGATAGTTTCAGTAATAGAACCAACTTACTGCTTGAACTTGTTTATTATTGATGAAGACTTTAACTAACGGTGGTCCTCGGCACTGGAGGTGATCACCCCTGGTGATTCCATCCTTTGCCGAGTACTCATTGTGCAGCTGTTCTTTGCATCTTAGAGGTGTTATGAAAAATAATCATTTCAGTCATTGTGAAGGCACTGCAGAGTTTTATGCAAGAGCTGCCATGTAAGGGTTAAGTGTTATTATGTTGCTTGCAATGTTATCACTGCACTGATTTTTTTTTCAGTAGTGTCCAGCTATCTCCACACAAGCTTAAAAATACAGTTCACAGGCACCTAGGAAGCAATTCTTTCCATAGTCTTGGAAAACAGGGTATTAAATTTTTTAATTTAAAAATGTGGTATATAAATTCATAATCACTTGAATAGCTAGGAAATAAAATTAAAAGAAGCTTGTTATGCTTCCTATTTTGTATTAAATAAACACTGTCTATAGATCGTATTTAGAAAATGAAGATGTAAAATGTCTTTTGTGAAAAAAAAGTAATAAAGAAAATAGAGCTTTCTAGAATCTTTAAAGGAGGCCGGTCTTCCAGAATGGGAATGAGTCATCTATAATCACACATCACATCTAAGCAGTTCTTTGTCAGGTGTACAGGTTTAATTTCCTGCTGGATTTTTAATTCTGTCAGATAACATGTGGGGTAAAACAGAAAGTTGTTTGAGCAATGAGAATTTTTTTGCTGTCTTTCCTTCCCTCCCCCTTCTCTAAAACTGTCATTTGGATGGCTCAAATTTTGGTCTGTTACAGTGCCAAACGCTGAGAAACAGCAATAGTATTTTTTACAGTATTTTTCTTTTCCTCTGCCAAAATTCTAGCACAATTAATTTTTTTTTTTAACATTGTCCTAAAAAGCAATAGAAAAAGTAATTTTTCAGGGATCCAGTGGAAGCCATACGTCTGCTAGGATCTCTGGCCATTTTAAATCTCTGAACCAGAGTGCAGGGAACAACTGTAAACAAGTGTGTGACTGCACAAAATATGACACTTCTCCAGCTGTTAGGAAGGCATGGTGGAGACAAAAGTTTGGAGGGACTCTGGTTAAAGCCTCTGCTCAAAAACCAGCTAGGGAAAAGTAAAGAAAGGTGAGTTGTCTCCCTTCCTCAGGCTGAAGTAAAATTTATATATTAATAAGTGTTATGTTCCTCTTAGAACTTCTGCATCTTTTACTTAAGAATAACAACCTCTCTAAAAAAAAGGAATAAAATCAGGCATTGGTGCTGCTAATATAGCTTCCTTTGATACTGAAAAGATTTAGGATTTTCTAAACCGTCAGAAAAAATTGTCTTAATGAAGAGTTGATCTTTAAGTCACTCAGACCTGGATCATGACTGGAGTTTTCCATATTCCCTGTCTGAACATCAAGGAGTCAGACTCTAGCTGCTGGGGCAGCCCTGAAGAGAGAATATTTTCTGTGTAACAACATTTTCAATACCTTCAATTATGACCTACAAATAGAGGTATTTCTGAATTGCTCCATGTTCTTTGCCCTCAATTTAAATTTTATAGCTCCAAAAGTGATGGCTAGAATCTGGATCTGTCTCTCACAATGCACAAATGTGAAAACACTCAGCAGCCTGCATGGATTTAAATATTTTCTAAATACTCCCAAGGCATCCATTTTCCCTCTATGTACTTGAAAAGGAGCTTCTCAGAACATTAGGGTGTATAATCCTCTGGTAAGTGCTAAGTAGGCTGCTATTTTTCAAGCAGAAGGAGGTATTCTTTTCCCTCCCCCACATTGCCCTCCAAGAAACGTGGTTTTCATAAGAGCAAAATGGAGACTCTATTTGAAGTCTCTATAAAAGAACACACAGAGACTGAAAAAAAGAAAAATCAATACAAGCCCCTTTGGTAGCTGAAATTAGATGTTTCATAATGCTGTGCCAATCTCCCTGAGCATCATGTATTTTACCTTCAGTGCCGTTTCACTTCTTTTGTCCCTAACCTGTGGGAATAAAATTCAGTTTTAGGGTGTTTTTTTGGTTTGGGGTGTTATTTGTGTCAACTTTTCACATGCCTTGGGAGTTTTTTATTAATTATTAGAAAAAATGTCACATCCCAGATCGATGATTGGCATGCTTTTTAAAAGAAATGCTCCCACATTAGGTGTTACAAGTTCAATCAGGTTGTCAGAGAGCATGTTTTGGTTATATCCTAAACCAACCAAATCAGTAGCTTTTATGAAAGCTCATGGCTGAGGAAGACACACAGAGGAGGCAGAAATACTATGAGTGATAGGCTGCTCTGAGACTGGCTGAGGGAAACTGATTTTGAGATATTCCTCGATATATTAACATTGTACTGATCCCTCCAAAAGGACTACTGAATTTTGCAGTGGCTGCCCCAAAGTGCTTTTGGATGGTCAGCTGGAAAGAGCAATATCAAGCCCGACTTAGGATACATTTCTTAACTAAGAGAGTGGTCACACACTGGAACAGGCTTCCTAGAGAGGTGGCTGACACCCCAAGCCTATCAATATTTGGGAGGCATTTGGACAATGCCCTTAAAACCATGCTTGAACTGTTGGGAAGCCTGAGGTGGTCAGGCAGCTGGACTAGTTGTAGGTCCCCTCCGACTCAAATAGCAGATCTGTTCTATTTGATTCTATTTCTTAGAATACGCTGTTTAAAACATTCTATCTAGCAGTTCTTCAGAGGTTCAAGCCAACTACAGCTTTTTTTTTCTAGCAATACCCATCAAAAGGCAATGATGTTGAGCACTGCTATGAGAGAAATGTGTTTTAGTGGTAATCCATGCCCTTTATTGACCTTCACAATCCCGATTAAGTCAAGAGGCCGGGTACTCCATCTTGTTCAATATGCTGCCTGACTGAAGCAGCAAGAAGCAGCAGGAGAAACACACTGAAGAACACCCCAAGGTTTTTCTGCTAGTTTGGGGAAAACAGCAGGGAAATCCAGTTCAGCCCTTCATTAGCAGACCAGCTTCTACAGGACAAGGCAGGGGGAAGAAAACTGGGCATTCTCTCCATTCCATTATTAATATGCAAAAAACTTCTTCTCTGAGTGAAGAAAAATTTAACTGTTTTATGTACAGAAACACCTGGCCATTGCCTTAACTTAATATTACCAGGTTCAGTAAAGAAGGATGTAGCGGTCCTGCTTACTAGGGATAACAAAGAAAAACCTATAAAGAAGTTGATGCTAGTATGTTAGCACTCTTATTTATTAAACTCAGCACATTAAACTGTTTGATAACATCTAAGTTTCTTAACTGATGTTATCTACAGTAATGCAAGCTAAATTTCAATCCCTGTGTTTCAATCAGTTGATGGGTGACGGTGTACTGAACTGCAGGCAGGACAACAGGTGTACTCCCTGCATAGCCTGTACCCCTGCCAAGGGTTACAAAATGTTGAATTCTGCATCTGTGACCTTTATGTAATGAAGAAGGTCATTTTAATGCTAGGACAGCTGCACTAAGCCATATGGTGAGCTAGAAATGGTGTGATCACCACTCAAAATATGTTGCAAAGATATTCTGGTGCTGCATGCCCTCTGGTATCCTCAGGCAGAGTCTTATTTATCACACAGTAAAAGCATAATCATTTGAAGAAAAATGATCTGGAGTACTTAAAAAAGTATTAAGTACTTAAAAAAAAATATCCAGTGCTGGATCTGAAGATCATCTCATGGACATTGCCCTTACATGCCCCCGCCTTTGGCTTGGGATGCACACTGCATTTGCCGCAATCCATCATAGGACCAAGTGAAGCCAGGAGCTCTCACAAGTAATGAATTAATGAGGCTAATTAGAGAACTGTGGTTTATTTCTGCTTCTGTTTATATGGCATCATGATTGAAGCCCACAATACAGCCCGGATGCCAGTCAACTGGATGAGAAGACCCCAAGTGGTGAGCACCCAGAATAGGAATGTTCCTTCAAATGATTGCTGTCCAGCACACTGATCACTGCTCAAAAGGAAAGGAAGTGGCCTACATTTTAGATTTGTCCATGAATGTCTCTCTTCATACAACTTAGATATGCAAGAAGGCCCCCTATGTGGATAGAGATTTTTTTTAGGTGAAATGAATGTTGGAAAAGGTATTCAAATCCCAAATAAATAATGCTTGTGTAAGAATGCAGTACAAAATAACCAGGAGAGCCAGTCTGCTTGTTCTCAAAAGCTGCCCTACTATTGTTAAGAGTATTAAGATTAGAATCAGGATGTGCTGGACACAAGTGAAACACCTGTGATAAATGCTCCGAAAATAACTCAGCAGTAGAGAGCTCTTACTGGGTCACAAATTACTTGATTAAAGCCGGAAAAGCCAAGGTTGTTTTTGTTTATCAAGGCCATGAAAATTTTTCTTCCAGCAAACAATGCTTTAATGTTGAGTTTTAATGGGATTCTTATCAATGGGATTCAATTAATTCTTATTAATGGGATTCAAATGCAGAATAAAACATTTTAGTGATTGTCATGGGTTTTTTTTCTGATGTTATTCCACTGTTGCATTTGAAAATCTTGATGAAAGGATAAAAGGAAAAAAATATTAGAGTATTTCACATAAACAAAAAAAGGCCATGTTCAAGAGGATTCCTTGATTTTAGGAAAATTGCCCTTTCTTGTTATATAAAAAAAGAAAGCTCTGGATTGATCTGCAGTTTCTTCAGATTAAGAGATTGATAGCTTTGTCTCAGTAAGGTAATTTAAAATCAGCTCTGAAATAGGCCAGCAAAACTATCACACCTTTTTTTTTGAAAGAATCAGATGTAATGAAGGAGATTATGTGGTTATGATGGGTGTCTTTCCTTTTCCCAAAAAGTTAATGGCCTGGAAGGTAATCAATAATTAAAAGAAATTTGGGCTTGATGCACAAAAATACTACTTTCAATATCATAAGGGACAATCACAAATGGAATGTTTTTAGAGGAATAATTTATAAACATGATAAATTGACTACTGAAACTTCTACTCTACTACTAAGATTCCCACTGAGCTCTCCAAAGCTTTACCTCTTAGCTAGGAACAGGGTTTTGTCCTAAGATGTTGCACATCTGAGGGTAATAACCACATCTGCAGTCTTTCTGCTTGTGTTGTGTGCCCTTACAGTGGAGGTATGAGAAAGTAAACCTGTGCACTCCCCAGGCAGGCCAGGTTCAAAAACTGGGTTATTACAATTCTGCCTGAGCCTACCAAAAAAAAAAAAAAAAAAAAGCCAACCCACTCCCTGTGGTTATTTTTTTCAAATGAAAAATCAATCTAGAATGTCCTGCAGCTGCAATGTGAACCCAGTGGCCACAGAAGGAAAGGGGGAAGGTTGTTACTTCCACCAGCTCCTTCCTTTGCAGAGTGCTTTTTCTCAGAAAAATGCTAATAATCTCCTGGCAACACCTGTCTACTTTTGGACAATAGAAGTGTACTATGGGGAATCTGCACTCTGATATTTCTCCTGAACTCTAGGGGAAGCCTCCCCACACACCAGTTTAACTACAGGATTTTGTTTTCAGCATCTGTGCAGTTAGTCTCTAGTGAAATACTGTGTTTGAGACACTCAGTAATTTATTTCTGCTCTTGCCAACTGATTTACCCTGCATATTAATATTAACAATCATGTTTGCACAAATGGGTCCATTAATTCTAACTTCATTTCCTTTTCAATTGGTAATATATGTAAAGAACAATAACCAATGCAGCATAATTTTACCCATGGCTATTATAAGTGAGTACACAACATCACATTTATTTCCTTCTAAAAGCATTGCTTTTAAATGAGGAAAAGGATAATGCAATAGTGTTAGCTTTTTCCTTCCTTCAATGCATTGCAAAGGTGTAGGAGGGTTGAGGAAAGAGAAGCCATTTAAAACGAAAATGGGGTTTGAGAGCTTGATCCAAAGTCAGATTCCTCCAAGGGGAATGTTTCCTTTTACTTTGTTAGAGTTTGGTGCAGACCCTTAATGAGCATTAACAAAGATGACCCAGTAGATATAGAAAGAGAAAATGCTCTGGGAACTTTACCATGATAAACAGTATTTAACTGAGTCATTATGGAAAAAGGAAGAAATGTATTACAAAGCATGGCTGAAAACATACTGTGAATTTCACCACCAGAAAAACCTGAGTTCACAATCCAAGTCATGCAAGCCAAGAAAAATTAGTAAACATTCTTTCATAAATTAAATTAGGATTATTTTTCAGATTAGGAGCACAGAAATAGGTCAAGTGATAATTTCTATCATAGCCTTCAGTGCTAGGTTGTACAGGAGGGAACACAGTCAAGAAAGTTAAAACAATCTTTGGAACACACAACCAGTAACAAGGTAAAGAGAGTTGTACTAACTCCTGAGTTTGTAACAGGCAAGACCCTGAATAATCAGGAAAGAGACAATTACAGCCTCCATTACAGAAAAATACTAAGAGGATCAGATGATCTTGTTTCTGTGAGAAAAAGGGGTGGTTTACGGAGGAATTCTTGGTAGTATGTCTAGAGCTTCAAAGCTCATATAGATTCTCACATGGAAGACTCCAAGGAAAGCACTTCAGTTCAACATCAATATTGTCATCTTGCATGGTCAATACCTGTACACCAAACCCAGCGCCTACATCCCACTGCAGCAGCTTCCATGAATCTGATGGAGAAATACTATTTTTCAATTGAATTTTCTAAAGACTGTCTATATTTTAAAAACTTTCGTAAGAGGGGCAAAACTCATGAGTTTCTAAAAAGAAGTTTTGCCACTTTCTCTGGGAAGTATTTTTACTATCTCCTATCAACTCTATCCTAAATTCTTCTTACCAGAATGGGCTAAAGCATCAGTGTACATCAAAATAAATTTCCCAGTAGAATAAGTATCTTCAAACAATTGAGCTGGCCTTAGTCAGTTGAAATATCCATTGCCACCAACAGATCTCTCCGACACCTACTCCAGAAAGAAGCATTGCAAAGGTAATAGAAACAAGCTGACTGATTGTTTTCTAGAGCATTTTCTGTGTTTTACTTTTCCATCTTGCTTAGTGATGATTTATTAGATAATTTCTGAGACACACCTGTCATGTAGGTCATAGCCCACCACAATATTTAGTAATCAGTATCAAATTGTGATTATCTTTCAAGTTATCCTGGATTTTTTTCCCTTTGGACTCTGGGAAATTATGATTGAACATTAACTCTTAATGAAGTGTACTGGATGGCAGCTGATTTAGCCTGTTTACTTTCATAAAATTTAGGATTGGATGCAAACACCTGACAAGATTGCATGGTACAAAGACCTGGGGGTAGAAGTTCTGCCCTAGGGAGGTGCTTCACAGGGAGCAGGCTACATGCTGGCAGGTGATTTCATGGCAAAATTTTCTCTGTGTGATGGTATCAGGTGCCATTAGGTGGTTCTTTCCTCCAACAGGTTTATCTCCCTCACTGGCATAGGCAAACACAATAAAAATTATTTCAGAAAGGTCTATAGGACTACATAAACCCCGAATACCCTCAGTGTACAGTTAAACAGTAAAAACACAGTATTACAATGTGTCACAAATGCAGAGTGATGCCATGAAGATTTTTTGCCTTTTCTTTATACCCCTGTTATAACTTTTTTGCAACTTCTGTATTCTTAGTGCTTTTTGCCTACAGTCTTAGACTTGTTTGTCAAGCTAAGAGACTAAACATTTTAGAATGTTAGCTAGAGATCAGTGTGCCCCAGACCCCAAGGTTCTCTCCAGAACACATTCTGTAAACTAAGATAGAAACATCCAGGGGAAGGTTCCTTGGGGAGGGGGGCTCACTTGAGCCTCTCATTGGGGAATCTTTGATAGATACTCTAATTAGTAAAACCTATAAGGTCATACCCTATCTTTGGGGGTAGACTCGGCGGGGTGCATCTCGATGCATATGACCTGGACGTGTGCACCTAAGGATCCTTAAAATAAACACAAAGGTAAAATCCCTTTTCCCCTTCTAACCGTGTATGACTCTTGATTTTAAGACCAGGAAAAGGCATCAAGAGTAGAAGAGATCAAGATTCCTGGATTGTCTGTGGTAATGCCCCGTGAAATTAGGCAAGAAAAAGTAGAAATAGAACAATCTTCGAATGTCCATCCCATGGAAATATTCCTTCATTCCCATAAAGCCATCAGTCTCTTTAAACCTGAGCAAGTTACAGTAATCAAGCCCCTGAGAAATTTTAGAAGCAGTAGGAGTGCTTCTGTGCTACTCCCAGCAACCTGTCTCCAGATCCCAGTGCATAAAAAGAAAAGACAACTTCTTCTCTTTTTGTTTCCCCATCTTCTGTTTCCCTCAAACAAAATTATGCATCCAGAGAAAAATTTTCCAAGCAGCTTTTTCTTATTCTCCCTGCTTCATCTTCCCTTTCAGTATCCCTTCATAATAATTCTTTTTGGAAATACCGTCTGTATTTTGATTTAATTTCCCAAATCAAAAACCCACTCTGCGTAAAAACTCTCTTTAGCATAAAGTTGGCAGACTTTCTCCCTTGCTGATAACAGGCATTTAGGTTTTTTCAATACAGTTACTTCAATAATAGTCTCACTGTCTTACTGACAATTAACGTAGGCTTCCTTCTTAGACTGGTAATTAGGCCTTCAAAATGTCAGAATCTGGTCCAGGTTGAATATTCTGGATAGTGATTGTGAATAAATAAATAAAAATTTAAAAGTGAATAGAAATTGACAATATCCAACTGAAAAGCAATCCGGATTGCAGTGTGATCCTGCTTCCTGGTATGGGCAGCCAGGCTGGCTCAGTCTTGAGAATTCTAGTGGATGGCCCCCTCCAGCTCACTCAGCCACATCAGTGTGTTTGCTCACCAGCTGAATCGGGTACTTCCACGAGAGTAAAGAAAACAAAATCTGTCAGTCTGCAAGACAGAGAAAGATCTCTCTGAAACACAGAGTGCCACTGCAATGGGTCATATTTATTACTAGTCTTAACAAATCCTGCAATTAAAATGTCTGGAATGAAACTCACGCTCCAGCTGCAGAGTAAGTGATGACAGAAAGACAAAACCAGGAGCGAGAGGGTTCTCAGTTATGCCAAGTTATGAAAGAGGACCTGCAACAAATTCCTGTCTACTCAAACCAGGAAAACTGGGTGAGGGGTATCCTCTATTGCCTTTTGTCCTAATAGTATGCATATTTACAAGACATGCCACAGAATCAAAATAAATGTTCCTTGTAAGTTTACCTTCCCTGGGAGGATTTGGAGAGTTGAGTGGCTGCCAGGTGAGATGCACAGCCTTTCTGTCCCACATCTCTCTGAGTCACTTCTGTTTTTAAAAACACTGATTTGTCAGAAGACAGACATTTAACCAAGTTCTGCCAGCTAAGCTCTATAACACGGCTGCCCTTTTTGACCCAGGCAGTTAGACAGAAGATTTTGGTTCAAAGGAAAATCCAAGATTAGACTGACATCTCTCCTATGCAACCTGTGTATTTCTAACCAGGGTTCCATAGGCAAAGTAAGAAAACAATTTGTGTACGAGGAAATTCACAGCCCCCTTTTATTTAGGCCTTTCTCCTTAATCCCATAATGTTTAGTTTTCTTCAAAGTACTTTTTTTCTTAGACTCTCCAATGCCTTTTTTTCACACATATTTCCCTGCAAAAGAAGGAGAAACCCTTAACCATATCCCTTTATCCACATGTGCCCTGCAAGTATGCTAGGGATGGCTGTATCCCAGAAAGTGTTGCACCATCTTGGTCTTAAGAAGATACCAAATGTTCTTACTTTTTTTACATTGTTTTTTAATAGTTAAAGATATGTAATATTAATGTCAGGGTGATTTAATCCAACCATAGCAACAAGTTTTGCTACAGTCTTCCAATTTAATACATTGGAAAAAAAGGCAGATTCTACTTCCAAGTTGTGTCAAACGTAATTTTTCAGTACATATATAAAGGAAATTATAAAAAGTGGTTACAAATTTTCTCTTCAATTTAGAGGGAAGAAGGCTGTTCTGGGTTTTTTAATTTCAGATAAAATATCTCTGTTTTCAGTAAACTTTATGTATTTAACATTTAAATGAAAAATATGTTCTAGCTGTGGAAAAATCATCGATTTGGCAGCAAACTTATTCTAGAAAATGGAAAAATCTTTATTCTGAAGCAGCAGTAATATTGTTTATATTTTGTGTTGATTTTCTTTTGAACTGAGAAATCTGGTCGTTTAAAAAATAAACCAATATTATATTTCAGTCTGCCATATTCTGCAGGCAAAAACCATCAGACTTGCAAAGTGCTGTAATCACTGGAAATAAGAAACTGGAGTTGATAAGCTTGGCTTCCCATATGATCATTTCAGGTGAATTGGTGACAGCTGAAATCAAATTCTGGGGATGAGCAGATGTGTCTTTAAATGTCTGAGATTACTGAGTTCCTTTTCCCTCTTTTCTGTGTATGCAGACTTTAGGAGGAAAAAAATATATTTTAGGGGTTTGATAATACAGCTTTTAAAACAAACTCTCTTTTTCATCTCTGCTAATGTTTTCGAGAAGGAGAGGGCTTTTGATTGAGATAATAACACGAAATCCAGCCCCCATTTTGAAGGATAGCTCCTTTCCTTCTGTTTCAAATGCTATGTCTACTGCATTTTATTTACAGATATGTTTATTTGTTGGCCTGTGTGTGTGGTGTGGTGATAAGGAGGTCCTGGTCTTCTCAATAAGCTAGAGGGCTGAGTGCTTCCACTAGAAAAAAAGAATTGCTTATGGGTTTGATTTTAAGGTTTTTCTAGTTTTAACTTTTAGATTTTTCTCCAAGCACCCCACAGCTAGCAGAGAAGAATAGAGAAATTACAGCTGTGGCAGAGCTGAGAACGCAAAATTTATGTTTGATATCTCTTCATTTTAGGTAGGGTGGTTTATTAATTTCTGAGGTCAGTGAAAGAGATGGGCATGAGGGTTATGGGTTGGAAAACATGGCTCTGGACATAGCAGGAATTTGGGGTGAAGAGAGGATAAATTAGAGAAACCTGGAAAGGGAAAATAAATATTTCCTTCTGGGAGAAGGATTTTTTTTTTCCTATGTAGAAAATCAAAGGGAATAAAAGAGGATAAAAGAGGGCTTGAGGATGGAAGCTGTGACCCAAGCACCATTAGCAACGCAGAAGCTGCTCTGAACTAAATCTGCATTTCTTTTATCCTATTAACTGGGAAGGCCAGGTTATATTTACTGCTTGCTCCAATTAAAGAGCAGCAGAGAGCAGCACCACCACCAGATGAAGCCTCTGTGGCAGATTCTTCGTGCGGTTACTGCTGTCCTCTCCTTCTTCCTCCCTGCTCAACTATGACCCGGGGAGCCCCCTTGTCCTCCTCTGCCCTGGGCTTGTCAGGGGAAGGGCAATGCATATTCCAGATCTGCTTGCATTTAATCTTTCCTTACTGGCTCTGTGAGCATGTTGTCAGGGAAAGGTGGGAAAAAGCCTCTCCTCACTGAATTGTAAACCACAAACAGGGTGGCTGGGGGAGGGGGTCAGAGCATTATCTTGAAGTGTATTTTAATGCCACCTGGGATTTAGGATAGTCACAAAGTAGCAGAAATTTTTATAGAGAGCTTGACACACACAAATGTCTCCAGTGAAGGAAAAGAACAAGTCATTTTTCAGCTTCCTGCCAGCTACCCAAAAAAGAGCTGCAGTGGGAGTGAAGATCTTTGAAAAGATCATACCCTCCCAACCCGGAAGGACGTTGCTCATCATTTCAAAATACAAGAGAACAACATGCTAGAGCATTCAGCTGGATTTTCAATTGCTAAAGAGCTTCACTTTCCATGAGAACAGGACTGGCTCTCCTGGGTTCTCTAGAGGGGCTGAGACATCCTTATAATCTTTTCAATACACCACTGGAGCTGGCAGCCATCCCTATGCACCAGGTTTCTTTTACTCCGAGACACATTTATTTTATGTTTAGGAGAAAGTAATGAACATCCCAGATTGCCCAGCAAAGGTGTGCTGTTACACCTCAGCAGGGGTAGCCCAGGGTGGAATAACAGCTCAGTTCTTGTGCCAGGTAACTGAAGGGGACCATGCAATTGTGCAGAGAAAGGCACAGTGCAACCAAGCCAGTATCTCAGCCTGCAAGCCAGTGAGAGATTTAACAGCCTAATGTAGTACCTACAATGCTGCTCAGTGCCTGCCCTGTTGAGGATGGCAAGGGTTGTGCTGGTGAGGAAAGTGGAAGCAGGATTAGGCCAGATGCCAAAGGCTTGTGAACCAGGATTAGTATGCACAGTCTTCTTCTACAACACCTTTAAGAGCCATAACGACCATCATGCTTATTTCTTCTCTAGTCCACCTAGAAGATAATAGAAACTGCACAGTTAAAGTTCAGCAGAATTTCTGACTCGCAGTCACAGACTTCATTTCTCATGAATAGGCTGCGATCTGGTGAGTGCCTCTAACAGAAGATGGCTGCTGTGTCAGACTTGGATGAGAAAGCCCATCTTGATTACCCTATTCTTGTTACGTGAGAATTTGTAGCATATTTCCCTTGAAACAAAGAAACATGGCACATAAGACAGCCAGAGACCGGCAGCATTTCTCTCCCAGAGCTACCGAGTGTTATTATCTTGGAAGGCAGCACTGCCATCTGGGGATGGAAAAACAATATTTCAGTCACAGTTCAGCTACTGTCTCGGGAGGGGGGTGGTGGTGGAAACACGTAAAAATAAATAGGAGCCGGCAGTAGCTCACAGTGATTTTCTTACAGGATACATGAATCAACAATCCCCTCTTGGATTATTGCTCTCAAATCGGTTTGCATTATTTTCCCCTTTAAAACAAAGGTTCTACCCTTCCAGAAGCATAAGTGGGGTCTTGCCTTTCTAATGTTTATATCATTTAACAACTGGCTACATGGTGCAAATTCTCTGCAATGAATTCCCTGTAATTCCTTGAATTACAGTATTATTCCCTTTTTGCTCACTTATACCAGTAAACAAGGGAAGAAGTGATTTGCTGAGCCCAGCTAATACACTGTTCCAGAGGCCAGTCTGCAGTCTTTGAAATTCACAACAAATAATAATGCAGACATTACCATGCCCATATCTTTTGACGTCCTACTGAGTCTACTGTCATTTTCTTTACACACAGCATTTATTCTGAAACACATGTCTTATTCCTGGGAAAACTGCTGTCCTTTCTTCCATCTCATCTAGGTCTGTCAGGATTTCCTTCTGTTTCACTAAGAGAGAAATTTCTGCACATACTTACATAGCTAATTATTTCTCTGATCTTGCCTAAAATCCATGTAGAATATAGAGCTGGCAGTCTTAAAGAAACCCCACAACCTCAAAAACACACAACCCCTGCTAGATCCAATAGCCAGCAATGTGATTTATCAAGAATTATTATATGCTGGCATGTAGCCAGCTGCTTCTGATATCCTGAATTGCCTGTATGTTTTCTGTATGTGTGTGTTCATATCAAGTGTGATGACATTAGAGGCATAAGCTGAGACCACATAGGGGCCAGAAGGGTGATTCCTGTTCCCTCTCTGCCCTCAACCTTGTGCTTCCATCCTTTCATTGAGTTGGCTCAGCCAAGCAAATTGATTTTGCTGAAAACTTTGTGCTTGTATTTTATTTTTAATTTTCTGAAATGCAGGTTAATCTTCAGCCGGATCTGATCCCTGTGAACACTGGCACAAGGGAAAGTTGAGTTCCTGCAGTTAAAATTGCTATTTTGAGAGGTGGTACAAGACATGTATCTGCTTACACTGAGCACAGAACCACATCCTCACACATGCAGTTTACAAATCTAATAACTGAGTCATATCTGAGGTATCACTTTTAAGTCCAGAAATCTATTGCACGAAAATTCTGACAGTTCATGAGTTTTCTCAAAATCCATTTTTTGCTGTGAAACATACAGAAGGAACCTTTGTTATAAGTCCAAAACAACATAAAACTGAACAGCTGAGTACAGAGATTTTTATGTAGATTCTTATAAATAGATTAGATAAACACACCCAAATAGATTACCCCAAACAATATTATTTGAACTGTTTGACTACTTACTTTTTATTTGCCATTTAAGTGCAAATAACTGCCCTCTGCATGAAGCCACTTTCTTTTTGTATCATTTGCTATTTTAGTGAGCCCATCTATCTTAGCTCTGCTGAAAGGATTCTCCTGCAGTAGATAGAAAACATTTTAAATTCTGCCTTAGAAATCTTTATTTTCACACAATTTTCATGGAGAAATGCTTCATAATAAATGCCAAAGACCCTCTTATGCAGATGTTTACGAAATACACCTGCCATCAGACAGGCTTTACTTACTCACAGGATAGAAATAGTTTGGTGCAGCATTTATGCTGTCAATCTATTTGGCAGTTTGCTTAAGAATGAAGTGACCAGAGTGATGTTCTATTAAAATGTTCACACAACTGGTTCCAGATGTTCCAGCTGTGGGAGTCTCCAAGCCATCAGATGCCAGAAATGATGAAGAAGGGACAATTAAGGTCTGCCCTCCCAGCTGAAATCCAGTCTACAAGATGACTAGGAGCAACTGCCTGCCCTTTTTCCTTATCTCTTCTGTAAATATGGAAAGGCTTTTGTTGACTGGGATCATATGAAGTTTTTGGAACCTGACTTTAAGGCTGGCCACCCTTTGTGCATAGCATTTTGAAGCAAATTTTTACGTATTTATTATACCACAGATAGCTGCTGCTACTGAAGTTTGCCGGAATTTTATGTACTTTTATGAGTACCAAATATTTCTCTAATGTAAGACATTAAAAATGTTGCTTTTATACGGATAACAAAAAAAAATATCTTTCTGGCCTTCAGGTCAATATTACCGGAATAAGAATTAAATGTACTTGATAAGGTCCTCAAGAGGTTTGTTCATTCTTAACCAAGCTGACAACACTGCCTCTCAGGTACAACAGAGCAAGCTTTGGCCACTTTACACAGAAACTAGTATTGAGCATTAAGACTGCATAGCATCCTATCATCTCAGGTCAGCTTAATGGCTTTTCAGTCTGAAAGTCTCAAAGCACTTCTGAACCCCAAAAGATGCAGGTTGATATATTCAAAACTGCCCAGGGGTTTTGGACACCCAAATCTCATTAATTATAATGGAAAAAATGGTCTTTCAACCCCAGAGGCAAGTCTGAAAAAGTCAGCCAGATGGTATTGTTATTAAAACACAGAGCTGGGAGTTAAAAGCTGCTGTGAAGAGCTTCACAAAGAAAACAGCGATGTGCACTAGAACAATTAGCATTACTGGATTTACAAAAGAACCCCAAACAAAACAGGTCCATGGGTACATAACTCAATACAGTCTGTTCTACACTTGGCAACACCTAAAAGCATGGGCATACAAGTCCTTAGAGCTTTTAATTTTCTTGTGTCCTGTAAAATCCCTCTAAGATAATTCCTTACTGTCCGTTGAACTTATTTTGCTTCTGCAGTAGCACCTATGGAAGTGGTTGATACATGGCTGAGTTTTATATTTGTACTTTAAAACAATTCTAACCATCATTATGTACCAAGGGCAATCCAAATGGAAGGAGATTATACATTTTTACCCCCACTGGTGAAGTTATTGTTTCAACTCAGTGAGTGCAAATTATTATGAAAGCTCCATGATAGAATCTCTTTAGGATGGACTACAAGCCAGTGTGTGGAATACAGGCCATCAAGGCTTTTAACACCTGAGAAGAAATAAGAAAAAGCAACAGAAAAACCCCAAACCAAAACAAAATGACCAACCACTAACCTATTTGATAACATAAAACAACCTTGTGTCCTCTGCTTTATGAGAATCAAGGAATCCAAAGGAATAAAAATACTGCATGTTGAAAAAGAAAAATTTGGAGAAGGAGAAAATTAGAACATGCATCCAAATCTGGATTTTCCTTTAAATTACACAGGCCTTCCACAAAATATGGTGGAGTGGCCAGCCAGACACAGATCTAATCAGGCCATGGCTCAGCAGGTCATGAACTGCTTCCTCCTGGACTGCAGTGGGGCTATTCTGCTGCCTGTCCCCATCTAACAGATCAGAAGGCTGGTTGTCCTGAGATCAACCTGTCTTATTGTTAAAAACTGAGGCAAAGAAGGTGTTAAGCACCTCAGCCTGACAGAACACAGCATTCATTTTCATTTGACTATGTTTTGACCCTTTAACTGGAATGAAAGCTTGCTAACAGTCAATGGTAGCACAGCTCTTGAGCTGCTGCACTGCAGAGTGGGAGGGTATTTCCTCCTGGAGACCAGAAGCAAACTCTGGGAGTATCAGGGCTTGTGTTACTCATAATCCATACAACTGTTGCTCCCCTATAACCACTACAAGGGAATAACCCAAGCCATGGCTCAAGGATTTGTTACATGTCTACTTCCTAATTGTTTTATAGCAGAGAACTTGTTCTCTTATCTCCTTTGCTCCATGTTACAGAATATTGCTGGACACTCAAAACTCACAGCAAGAGGAAGATATCTATTTTTTTAAAAAAAGGTATTACATTTTAGAAAATTTCTGGTCTGGATTGTGGTCAAAGCATTAATAGTCTATTCTTCTGTTTGTCTTCCACACACCTATGCTTTTGCATCTGAGTCCCAGTCTTGGCAAAATAGCATCTTGTAGGACACAGTGACTCCCAGGGTCTTTGAAGAGACACTTTCTTGCTGAGAGTCACATTTATTCTGAAAATGAGGGACCAGTGAAGGTGGCAAATTGCAGGTGGGGTGCGATGTTTCCTCTGCATTACATGAGCATCGAGCCCTTTATTGGGAAAATATAAAAGGGGTATGTGCAGGGTATTCCTTCAGAGGTAAATTGAGTATCCAGCTCATGGTGTACCTTTTCTGAGGAAGATGACTGGTTGTGGAATGTGTTCAAAACTCTCTGTAGAATAGTGAAACCAAGCCACAGCTGCAAACAGCTGCACCTACAAAGCATGCCCATGGGACCTAAGTTAAAGCATTGTCAATTTTACACAGTTGCAGTAAAGGAGCTGTTAAAGGACTTTGGGAAATGGAAGCAGAAAGTATCACAGAGAAGCAAAAGTATTTCCAGAGAAGCAGCCATCTGAAGGGGAAGTGAGAAGACGGACTTTTGTCCCTGTCCCAGGAGTGGTGAGCAAATGGGTGGAGAGTGGAGAGCAGAAGAGCATGAAGACAGGTATCAGCATCTCACAAATGTCAGGGTCAGCATATGGGGCTGTACAGGTCTTTGGCCAGACACTCTACCTGTGCTCTTTTGTCATTTGTTGCTGTGTCAAGATCTGCATATTTGTATTAGCAAGAGCAAAGAGGATGACTATGCATCCATCTACTGGTATCTTGGTGGGTCTTTAAAGAATTCAGGAACACCAGTGCTCTGAATAATATAGAACTCTTTAAAAATATGAAATGAAGGGTTAGTTCCTGAGAAACAAGGAAACTCAAGGGTTTTCTTATGAAAGATTTATTGCGGGTTACCTTTAGGCCTGTCCCAGTAAGTATAACAGTTTGGTCATGAAAGGAGCCAATCCTGCAGGCTGTTCAGACCAAACAAGACTCAAGACCTGATGAGGCCAGAGCAGTGGTGACCCAGTAATTGGATTAATAGGGGATGTGCAACTGATATCAGCGGGACACAATATGGAAGGAAATGTTACAGCTTCTCTGTTTGCTTTTTTTTTGGTGTAGGATACTATTTTTTTCAACCCAAAAGTTTCTCCATGTCCCCATTTATAAATTATACGTGGTTTGCTTTTAAGAAACCACATAAAATAGATGGGATGTTTCACAAAAACAGGTTTGTAATGGACATACTAATGCTGGCTGAACTGTAAGAGGGGATATCTCTATAAAAGGAAAAAACCCAACTCTCAGAGGAAAAAATGACCTCCCACCCTTGCCTTATCTTGAAAGGTGGCAAGAAAAAGTTTTTTCCCTATTCCGATAAGCAGCCTTGCCTGAGGCCATTGTTCCAGCTACACTGCAGGGGAAGAGCCTGGAGGAGCCATCACATGTCCCAGCCTGCCCTTTCTAATATGTACCCTTTTTGTCAAGGAGGCAGCTTTAATTGAGAATATGTCTGCTTGAGAAAGAACAAGGGTCATGATCTTACTCCACAATGGGAGCCTGCAGGAAAGAACTGGCCTAGCTTTGTTAAAATGCCTTTCTCCACAAGCTGGATGCTGTCTCTGCAATGTCCAGTCCTGCTCACACACACATCACCCCTCCACCTCCTGCTCCCAGTGGCTCAGTTGATTTGTGGCTGTCCCAGCAGAAGTAAGTTCAGCCAGGATACCTCTTAAAGACAGCTTTCTGTTGAAGGTGAAGCAAGGCACAAGGAAGGGCACCGGCACGCACGCAGGGATGCCCATTATGCTCAGTGTGCACCCCAGTCCACTGAGTTCAACCACTCTGAACATGCTACATCTACTGTTTGTAACACTGTCCGAGCTTATGCTATCCTAGCAGTTTTCAGTTGCATGGTGGCATTTTGCCCAAACAACAGCAATAAAGTGGCAAATCAAGCTAAGGATTAAGCTTCCTTAGACTGTGAAGTTTACAAAAGCTGTGGAAAAAAGGAATAGAATTCATGGTCCCACTACCAAATCTAGTGCTAATTATTATTTAAGCTGTAACCCAACTAAACAAGGCATTTAAAGACTTTTATCCTGAAACCGAAAGGACACTTTCTTTTGAAAACCTAACCTTTTGAAGACCTTGAAGTGGACCACTGCCTTGTTAAATGGGTACAATGCAGAGCCCCACTGACACTGTGGACAGACTCACCTGCCACAGAGCTGCCTGCAGGAGGCCTTTTAAAATAGATCTGTACTCTTCAACCAGCCAGGGAAAGCAGCAAGAGGATTAGTGACACCTCATTTCTCCTGTCCGCTACAATCAACTAAGGACTTGGAAAGGACAGCTTTATTCTTTTGAAGCCTAAGTTGTGTGGGGTAAATTGATTCTTTTACCTTAAATCTTTCTCTGGTGGCAGGAGCTGAACTGATTTCCTCCAGGTATCCAGGAGTGTCATACCAGGTTGTCTTTGTTCCATTACGCTGCTCCCCACACCTCTTGCTGAAGGCAGAGGCAGCACCATTTACCTGTTTTTTTTTTTTCCTGAAAGAGAAATCACAACAAATACAAGTCAATCACTTTCCTTTGGAGGGTAACTGGAAGACAGGAACTGCTTCTGAATTAAAGCTATTCTGAAGAATTTTATTGTCCCCTTGGGCTAATATTGGAGGACCAGCTTGTTAAATGGTGTAAATCAGCACAGTCACAATTTCATCTAAGATTCTAAACAAAAGGTTTAATTGCCACTCTGAAGAGATACCTGACCTCTGTCATGAGAATATTTCTACATGTCACTCTAGTAAAGCATTGACAGTTGAGAGTGCAGTATAAATTTTGATGATGAAAAGATTCATGTAAACAGAGTGACTGACAACACGGCATCTACTTTGCTCAATTGAAAGAAAGTGTGATGCATCCAGCATAACCCAAAGTTACTGTGAAAAGCAAACATATTTGTAATTCATCTGTTGGAACAGCAGTAGAAGCAAATTAACTGACTGCTACCATCTGAGAAATAGGATAGAAGCATTTTAGTTCAAAGCAAAGTTTGTGAGATTTATCTTTTATTCTGCTTATTTAGTTCTATTGTCTAATCTGAGAGGTTCTACTTCAACAATAAATTCAAGTGCATTTTTAGACTTTGGTAAAGCAAACAGAACACTTGTAAAGCCTTTGGGCTGTCAATCCATGATCCAGTAAGGCAGCCTTTCCATTAAAATTCAGTGGATATATCTACCCTGACCTTTGAGGGCCTTTCTGCTTGCCTCTAAAGTTTAGGCACAGTCTATCCTGACTGTGAATTTGCTCCCTTTGAAGCATCTGACACTGCAAGTGCCTGAGAGTGTCTCAAAATTAGGTGTTTTAGGATGCTGGGAATGAATTCAGATGTTTCCAGAGAGCCTCCCCCTGCCTTGAGCTTGGGGGGAGATAACAGCACTCACTGAAAGCTGGGAGAGGCAGAGGGGGCAGGCAGAACTGCCCTTAGTGGTACCTACGGAGGGCTGTGCAGACAAAACCAGCCTCAGAACAGACCCCTCTTAAAAAGGGCTGGACCATAATAATTTAAGCATAAATTAGAGAAGTAGCTATCAAATTAAATAAAGCCATAATTCTAGTTAACCAGATCTTTGGCTGGTTAAATTCAAGGCAGCATTTCCACCCTATAGTTTTGCAATCTAATTTGAAAGACATTTATTCCCTCCCTGCTCTACTTCACCCAACCGTGACGATCATCAAACAGAAGTTGTTCAGCCTCGTTGCATGAGATGAGCTGTCTGGCTCACAAGCAGTCAAACCTTCTCCTCCCCTCCAAACTCATTTGTAACTGAACTATTGATCACCCTTTTTATTACAACAGTTTAAAGGTGTAGAAAAGTAAAATATCAGTGTGTAACCTGCAACCTTTTGGTGACTTTGCCACAGGAGTAGGGGGAAGAGGGAGGGAAATGACAAAGGATGGAGGAACACAGATTTTGAAATGCAGATTAATCACAATTGTTATTCTTACAGAAAATTTCCATCTGTGCTTGTGTCTAGTTCTCATTTTATGTCACTGTTATTATCACTCCCTTCAGCTAGGGAAGGAGGAGCTCTGGGTTTTGATTCAGACTTCTAATGAGAGAAGAACAGAAAAGAGCTGAAAAGAGCAGAAGGTACCCATATGGGTGAGATCAGTACCCAGAGAGAGAGTGGTGTAAATTAAATGGCTACATTCAGTCCTTCAATCAAACTGGGTCTTGGAGGGCTCCCAGGATACTATTGCAAGGAGCAACTCTAGCCACTGATTTAGAATATAAAAAATGGTGTTGCAGAGGTAAATAAAACTTAGGGGAAGAGAAGGAGGTGAGCCAAAGGACACAACCTCTTTTGGAAATAAAGAAATGTAGGTAAAAGTGCATTATATAACCTGCATTAATGATATAATGAGACATGAGGTAAAATAAAGTATAACACAGACAAAGCAGATTTTTGAGCCACCACAATTTCATTGAGAAGCCTCTGTCAAAGAATGTTTTTGGTCCTAGGAAAAAATGTTGTAGACTCCTAGAAGGAGTGGAAGTGAAAGCATCAGATTTGAGGTAGAAACAAGGCACCTGAATTAATCATTCTGCAATGATGAGTTGCAAACAAGGCAAAAAAAGACAAATATGACACAACGTATCAACAAAATGGTGTGCTGGCCCTCAAAGTGTCCTCCAGTAGCTTTATAACTATAGAGATGTAAGAAAAATGATGCAAGAAAATTTTAACCTGCAATTAACACAGACACAGAAAACAAGATATCCTGCTAAAAAAAAATCAGCAGGAGAGAGGTAAGTTAGAGACTTCAGTTTTTCTCTATGCTTCACATACATTTTCCTACCAGGGTCTCATCTGCAAGACAGATGCTTTCATTTCTATACATTCAAAATACCTGACTCACAATGGAAATGCTGCAGATCAAGCAGATGCAGTATACTTTTCCTAGACTGGCAGAGGCATCAAAAACTTGAGCTGTTGGAATACACTAGCAGAACTTGGCCTGCTAAGCTAAACTGTAAGAATTACAAGGATGGATAAGACTCCTATCTAATAATATATAGGGTGGGGGAAGAAAGAATAAACACAGAGACACTGGAATTTTTTAACTCAGAGGCAGTACTAGCACAAGAATAAATGATTATAAAGCAGTCATTTAGACTTGAAATGAGAAAAGATTTCTAACCATCACAGGAGTGAAGCAGCTTTATAATGGGAAAAAGTAGTGTTGAAGATAGAGCTTAAGAGATATTGTTTAATGAATGGGATTGAACATGACAACGTTGAGAAGTGAATAAAAATATGAATGATTCCTTCTAGTTCACTTTTTGCTACGAAATCCCTTTGATTTTTTCTAGAGTGCTAGATAAAAACTGAATAAATACATTTTCTTTAATTATCACCTGTAAGTTATTTTCTAAATTGCATTAATAGGAACACTAAAGAACACTAATTATCCACTAATTAAAATGCAAATGTAATGCTAATAGTCACCTTTCATTTGCCACATCTCACAATTGGAATATCTGAAACCAATTTAATATAATGAGAGTCTATGAAAGATCCAACAATTTTATTTGCTTATTATTTGCTGGATAGTAACAGAGGGTTCCAGGAGGAGATAAATTACATTGCTCGATGAAGAAGGGATAGAACTTAATTTCAAGATGTGCCGCATTGTAAAGATCATTGTCCTTGGATAAGTGATGAATAAGAATTAATGTGCTCCTTTATTTTCCCCCTCCCCATCTTTCCCTTAATGAATTACAGCATGGGATACCACAATGACCCTTATCGTAACAAAAGAGCTCTCAAAAGAGGATAAAACCAGACAGGGATTTGCCTTAGGTACTTTATGCATAACTCTACTAACACAGCTATCTATCAGCTTTGGCATCTACACACACAGAAAAACGTTAACCCATTTTTAGATGCCCTTGCACATCCCTGTCACTGGATTCCGAGTATGAAACACCTGTAGCAGGAAAGCACTTGTAGGAGGAATCTTCTCTTGATAGGCCTGAGCTGTTTCATGCAATCTTCTCTTCACACAGGAGGGATCACAGGGCGATACAGAGGCTTCCCTTAGAGTGGAAACATACACACCTGGGCATAACATGCAAACTTTTAGAGCCACTGAAAATATATCCTCTTCCCTCTAAAATAAATGGGTTTTTTTAACTCTTCTACAATAGTAGAGTCCACCAAGAACTAATGGAACATAGTTGTTTTCAGGTAGAAAATATATGCTTAAATAACACTGAAATCAAGTCAATGTCTCTGTCTTTAGAAACTCAATTGTCTTATCTTGTTCTGCACAGTTAAGTAAGTGTTTGTGTTATACAGCACATTATGCAATTATATGGTTATAATTGCAATAGTCAAACTATTTTAAATTATATTGAGAACATATTTATTCTGCTTTATGCAAAAAGCTGGTAACTGTATAAAATGAGGTTTTGAATAAGCTCTTTGAAATCCTAGGAGGCATATTAAAGTGTTAAAAGTAGAGCCTAAAAAAAAATAACATTGCAAGAAAAACAATCACTTCATCCATAATGTCTATATTACATTCATAATGCTTAGTTTAAGTGCTTCAACAACTTTTGTTATTACCTTCTCGGTGTAATATAATCTCAATGTTCACTAGACCATTTTTGTAACATTTCAGTGGAACCACCAATACAAGAGTTGTATCCATCATTAATAAATTGTGAGTCTCAAGCAAATGGAAAATTCTGGAATAAGAAAATTAAGAAAAATTAATGGAGACTTTCACCCTTTAGAAAGAAGTATGACAAAGTCATGATCTCCAGGAAACTAAAGGACTCCTACACAAAAGGTTATATAAGAACAGGGAAATTCGAAACCTGGTGTTACTTACCAAATGTTAAAGGTATGCAGAAAAGAGAAAGACTTCAAAAAAGAAGCATTGCAGGACCCAGAGCAATTGATTTAAACAAATCAATGGCTAGCCTTTTCCTTTTCCTTCCTTCCTGCAGCAGAAAGTGACTGAAGGAAAGCCTGAAAGCAGGAATTCCTGAAAGATCAATATGTAGATGTTGGAGAAAAGTGTCAGTGAACTTAGTCGAGAAGACAATATTACACAGTTGATGAATGAAGAAGGGGTTTAAGAAACTGTTGACTCTAATGGGAGCTGGAGAAGTCCCTCAGACTCCAAGTTACTAGTAAATTTTCCCTTGAGGGTAATGGGGAGGAGGTAAGTCAGAGCCCACTTCAGGCATATGGCTAGAACAAAGAGCGGGCACTGCTACAACCACCCTGGGTAGTGCTTTGGGCAGAGGTTCCACAAAGATAGTTGCTGTAGCTGAGACAAGAACCTAGAATAGGTTATACTGGGACTCAGAGGTTAACAAGATTGCATCAGGCCACATTAAGCTCCCTCTTCTGGAGAGCAGAATGTTCAGTGCTACATTTTTATGGAAATATTAACCTTTATTCTCACTGCCAGGGCCTTCACTGCTGCTACTACATAAAAATGGGGCTAATGGGATGAGCTCGGCTTATCTGATCTGTGGGGAGCACCCAATCCATTTTGTCTGCATGTTACAGCTCTGCTGCCTGTTACCTCCTCTTTGGTTAATGTCTTCTCAAATAATACCATTGACTCACTGACTGAAGTTCTCAGCTCTTTTCTTCACTCAGATGGTTTTGCTTGGGTTTTACCCTCCTGTTCTGCTCCAGATTCTTAAAAACTAAGTCAGTGTGTTTGGCTTAATTTTTAATTTGCCTCTTGCATCCACTCCTTAAGAGCAATGTTTTGAATGAGCTGCCCACTAGCTATCTGAGTCCCTTACGATACAGAGGGTCACACACAGAAGTGGGTCATCTGGTCCAACCTCCCTGCTCAAGCTGGGTCATTCAAGAGCACATGGCACAGGATTGGGTCCAGATGACCCTTGAATATCTCCAGTGAGGGAGACTCTACAATCCCTCTGGGCAATTTGTTCCAGTGCTCACTCACCCGTACAGGAAGGGAGTTCTTCATCACGTTCAGGAGGAACTTAGCGTGCTTCAGTTTCTGCCAGTGCAGGATCTCCACTTTGATTTGTATACAGCAGATTTTGTGTATTTCTTTGATAGAGGGGGCAAAAATCAAGCAACTACTTTGAAGCTGATTAGGTAAACAGCCAAAAGATTTTTCCAGGACATCCACATAAGCACTTTTGTATGCTGATAGTAGAAATTACTTTCTCCTGCTAGACACCCTCTATACTGTGCAAGACCAGTAACAGAGTACTTTTGTACTGAAGAGACAATGTAAATCAAGTTAAACCTGAACCACAACCATGACAGAAAGCTATTGTCCTGAAGTAACACTTCCCAGAAATACAACTGAAAACTGCATACTGCAAAGGGATAAAGAAACAAAATTAGATAGCAATTTATCGGGTTTTGCTAAGCCACTTTACTGAAGGAAAGAACAATTCACACAAATGAACCTTGGCAGTTCTCCGTGGGCCAATAAATTTCTTGATGAGACAAAATACAAATGAAGAGATGTATTAGAATTTTCTGAAAGAAGTAGACATGATCATTTCATTTGGCCTTCCTTCTAAATGACATGTATTAATAATATCACACTGATGTTTTAAAAATAAGCCTTGCCATGAGGGAAGAACCACAACCTAAAAATTGCTTCTCAACTCTTCAAGCATTAAAACCACACAGGCTTCCTAATGAGCAGCTTCTTAGGAAATGAATTGCATTCTGTGTTAACTCCAAAGTTTTCCTCTGTCTACCGGTGCATTCTTCTATTTTTTGCTTCTGTGTCTGTATTCCAGTTCTCTGAAGTATTGCCCTCAAACGCCCCATCCTCACAACGTGTTTATCATCACACAAGAGTACTAGCTTGAAAAACAGAAAATGTTTCACCAGGCAAGGATTGTTTTTTAACAAGGTTAAAACCAGTAGAGTACAATTAAATAAAAAATACCACTAATAAGTCAATCAGACCCAAAGTCAATAAACCTCCTGTAAAGATGAATTAATAGGCTTTGAAATGCATTTTATTATGAGTAAATAATTATTTAGTTGCCTTTATGCTTAATCTATGCACTTTTATGGGGGTATCTCTTCTACAGTCCCCTTTGCATCTGCAGGAAAAAATCTCCTACAATACCTTCCCCTCTGCAAGAAACATGGACTTGTTGCATATTTAGAAAATATTGTCTTTCTACATAGGAAAACTGATTCTCAATCTAAATAATAATATAGCAGAATAAAGATATGACCACATTCTCAGTGACTCTCAGTAAAGCATCCAGTTGAAATTCCATCTCCCAGACTGATGAGTAGCTAACTGTATGTAAAATTTTGGGCATATCACTCTCAGTCTACCCTGATGCAAAGCATATTTATACCTCTTATCAAATGAGGTGGAGAACATGAGCTTGTCGGGATATCTGTCTTCTATTTAAAACATAGCTTTTTAGTATTAGATAAAGACCAAAGAGGAAGGAGTAGAAGCCTAGCCTGTTCCCAATATGAATATTCTAATTGTTAGACTACAGATTAGACTGGCTTTTAATTGTTTGTATCTTGATTCTTAAAATTTTCAAGCTTGGTTGAAGAGCAACACCATCCCAATATGGGTTTCAACATATAGGAAGATAATTCCCCTACCCCAGTACTCTGCAGCCTCTGCCCACAGAAGAACTCCCACGGCAGTAGGAGCAAATTCTCTACATCTGTGCTGCTTCCAACTTAGGACAAGCTGCTGGTTATAATCAGGATTTGGGCAGGGTACAAGTGTTTCAGATTCCTAGGGAAAAAGGGATACCTTCTAGATCCATGCAGTATAACAGTATTTATTCTTTACTCTAGCTATGACATTTTAGGGCTTTTCTGATGTAGTGGAAATATCTACTTGAAAAAACCTGCAATATTCCTTCTATATCTTGAATGGTGACTAAATGCTCCTAGAGGAACAGTGTGGACATATAGGGTGGGTCCAATCCAGTTCTCTCTGAAAGTCTAGGCATGACGCATGAGAAATAGAGAAATAAGGAAATGGGCCAGGAAGGGAAGAAGGAGGAAAGAAAGAGAATAGGCTACCACTGGAAATACGCTCGTGAGTGATATTAAGAAAAATATCTCCCACAAGTGAAAAAGAGTCATATTACTGTAGAGGAAACCAGCACTGCGCCAAGAGAATCCTCTCTACAGAGCGTCTCTGCTTCAATGAGAAACTGGACCAGCAGAAAGCCTCATTAATGAAAGCAATGAGGAGGGAGTGCTCCTGCAAAAAGGTTCACCTGCTCCTTCCCCAAGTCCAAATGTTACTTACTAATAATTTTAATGAAATGTTTTAAAACAAAAAAAAATATTGTAGATGGAGCTTTATTTAACTGAGAATAATTTTGATGTTGACAACATGATCTTTATGGGGAAGCCATGGCACAGCACTAATATTCAAAGTGCTTTCCCACCTTGATGCAGTGACAGGATGTCCTTGTGCATGTCAGTTGTTTTTTCACACCTGATAGCTTAGAATTATAGATCTGCAGGAACACAGTGACTTTTGTCATCCAGTGAAGGCTTCACATTGAGCTTCTTGCTAAAAATAATGCAATGAAATGGTGACAAGTGAGAGGATTCAAACTCAGCACCTCCTTACAACAATGTCAGTCGAATCTCTTTTGTCACAGCAGTGTGATTTATGTGTTTCAGTTTTCCATCTTTACCTTCCTTCATTCCTGTATCTTGCTTTTAATTATGATTATATATATCTTAGAAGATTAAATAGGAGAAAGGACTACAATGGCTGTTCTGTTTGTCTCCTCATCCCCATTTCTTTGCATGCTCCAGGTGCCTGGAGCTTTGTCTTTCAAAAGTGCTACACAACACAGAGCTCTGCAAACATTTCCTCATTTATGCTATAAGACATTAATTATAGTATTTATTTAAATTAAACCATTTGTATGCACAAAGGGTACTTTCAAACCAATTTTGTTCACAAAATTGCTCCTACTATTTATTACTACATGAATATTAATTGTTTTAATTAAATTGCAGTTACAAGCCATAAGGAATAATACACAATGTATTTATCAGAAAATTTGGGAGGGAGGTGGAGGGGAACATCAAAACTTTGTTATAACCAGTGGGAAGACACTTATTCAGTATGTTAAGGTCTGTGTGTTCCCATCAGATATGTGAACATCTCATATCTTCAACAGACCACGTAAGTCTGGTTCAATTTGACAAATATACACTCAGGATTGTATACTATTGTACTAGTATTTTAATTATTTAAAAGAAATAAATCAGGATTTCCAAACAAGCAGTGTTAAGGAGCATTCAAACCCAGAACAAAGGAAAAAAATGTCCCCATTCTAAGCAGGCCATAGCTCTCTGGTGACAAAATGCCTGAAGCAGGACAAGCAGGCAGCTCCTGAGTGGGCTCAAAGCTCCCTGAAATTCCTTGGGAGCAGTATTTTAAGCCTTGACATTTCAAACAGATGAATGTTTCCCTCCACAGCCCATCCTTTTCTCCTTTTCCCCAGTGCTCTCATATCTTCTTTTTAAATACTCATTACTTGGATGCTGTGGTCACACAGAATCGATTTCAAAGCTTTGCTTCCACGCACAGAAGTGAGCAGCCACAGGGACAGGGCTTTGAAGGAGCAGAAGAAACAAGCAGCCGAGTTCACACAGCTTGAAACACTGAGCTGCAAAAAAGGACAAGCGAAGGGGAAACTCGAGTCTCACATCAGAACCAGTGGTACTGACATTCGTTCTACACCATATGACGCTCCTGCTTTTCATCAGGAAGTAAGGTACAGAATCTGGGATCTTGGTCCAGTCCTTGGTCCAGTTGTGCTTAAATTTTGCAGAAAGCTTTTCTTCAGAGAGGGGGGAATGACCAGGCATCCCCTGTGAGCGGCAGGGTACTTAGCCAGACACAAGTATCTTAAGCTTTGCTGCAATGTACCCATGTGGGATTTTTTTCAACAGGTTTCAGAAGTGAGTTACTGATACACCACTTGTTTCTTAACCAATGTGACAGCATTGTTCAGTTCACTGAAATCATTCTACAAAGTGAAATCACCACAGTCCCCTTCATTCCAGCATCAATTTGGCATTCAGGGTTCCTCAGCAATCATTATGACACAGACACTCTGTAGTTCCTATAATAGCTCCTTGTTCAGAAGTAAAGCAATTTTAATCAATCTTTTCATCTGATTATCAGGGCTACTGGGATGGTTAGGGACTGAAGCACTTGCTCTGTGAGGAGCAGCTGAAGGAAGGGGGCATGTTCAGCGTGGAGAAAATACGGCTTCAGGTGGACCTAATGGCTTCCCTCGGTACCTATGAGGTGGTTACCAGAAAGACAGAAACAAATCCTTTACTGTGGTGCATGATGAAAGAATGATAACAGTGGTCATAAAATGGGAGTTTCTGACTTGAAATATAGAAAAATAAAAATTTCAATAAGGAAAACTAAGCACGGGAATAAGTGGCCCAGGGCTGTGGAAAAAGCCAACTCTGAATTCAGTGTTGACCCCACTTCACCCAGGAAGTTTGTCTAGGAGACCTCCAGCATAATTTTCAGCCCAAATGAGTTTGTGGCTCTGTGTGGATCTTATGACTAGAGCTATGCCAAGGGACCAAAGCCTCAGGATGTGTGTACTAATGCAAACCTCCGTCTAGCTCTGAGAAAGCCCTGGAGTCTCAAGAGTGAATTTATAACTTTTCACAGCACTGTGAAACGAGTAAAACAAACTCAAGCCATGTCTGTTCTGTATTCTCTATGTGCTATTCTAGATAAGAACTTGAAATGATAAAGCCCTATCTATCCTCTAGTCAGTAACCATCCTATAGCAATAGTTATTATTTCAGTTTTACTGTGAGTCCTTGCTAAGACTTTTAGTTTTGCAAACATAGGTATAGCCTTCTAACTCTGCCTTACCTCTAAGAAATACAAAATCATTATTTTCTAACATATACAGTTCTTTAAGGTGACATGATTCTGTGCATATGTGATCCAGTTTGAACAGAGCCACAAATGAATTTTATTCATATTTGGAATAATCTATGGTCCATAAATATTTAGAGGCTTATTTTCAGACAACCATGTCAGAATAGTCCTCCAGTGAACCTTACTTTCATCTTAAGGTCTATACTATGCCATATTGTGATTTCAAGGCAAATGACCATTTCATGTTATTAACATCTCATGTGATGCACTGCATAGTCTGTATAAGGATTTTCTCGTTAGTACCTATTGACTAAAATGGGGCCACAACTTCTGCTACCATTTTTTAGGAGTTTTGTTATTAGTAAGATTCATTTGTTTTTGTTTCCACACATAATGACACTTCAATGTAAGAAACCAAATCCGAAGAGGTGATAAAGATATACCCACGTAAGAAGGTAATCCCACTTTGTGATGTATAGAAGAAAACCATATTTGGGAACAGAGTCAGTCTGGAGATTTTATGCAAGTTCTGCCATGTGGACCCATTGTGGCACTGGTTGTCCTGTGAAATGCAGTGGTCTGCCTTCCCTGCTGTTCAGTACAGCTGAATTCAAAAGGAAAGAAGTGCAGAAAAGAACCACCAGGGCAAGCAAGGAGCTCAGCTTCCAACATGAAGGTTGAGAAAAGATATGATTTTTCTTTCTAAATACATTAGAGGCTGACAGCAGGAGGAGAGAAGGCCTATTAAATCTAAGGAACAACACTAACACAAGAACAAATGGCTATGTGGTATGACTCAGTTTCGGCTGGAAGTCAGGAATATTTACCGGAATGGCCTTTCACTATGAGTAATCAAGAGGAAAACAACTTGTGTAGCATTAAGATAAAGCTTCATTAACTGTACGATACAATTTCTTCTGATGGCATGTACCCAGGAATTCCCTTCAGTCTCATGAAATGTGTTAACAAGGTACATCTACTCAGATAAAGGTCCTCCTCCGTGATTGCTGTCTAAGGATAAATTTAGGATGGGGAGACATTCTCTTCCATGTGACTAAGCAAAGCAATCTTGCATCTTAGATCAGGAGAGACATTACATAATTTGTTCATGCCTCCTTTCCTCAGAACAGAATATCCTTTTACTTTAAAATCCTGGTTCCCCAGAAGAGTAGAGGAATTTTGTAACTGATCACAGTAAAAGACAACATATTGAAGTCCATATATTATATGTCTAATGCTATTGCTACTCAACATTAAATAAAAGCAAACAGTGGGAGAGTCAAGCTTCTGAAATCACAGGGTAAGTGTTAGAGGAAAAAAAACCCAAAAACCTCATTGCTCCTTGTTACTCCTTGTTATTCCTTGCTTACTTCTTACCAATCTTTGGAAGATAAAGAAACCCTAAACCAACACCAGAAGCTATGTAGCAATCAGCAGAGCTTGGAGTAAAGGGTATTTCACTAAAAGGAGCATTGCCTAGGTACATAGAATTATAAGATAATACACATTGAATTAAAAAAAAAATACTCCTGACACAAAATAACATGCCACTTAAATGAAGAATTAAATTTGCTATTATGAAATAAATATGTGGCCAAACCCCCAGACTTCTCATAAAAGCAGATTATAAACTAGCACGAAATCAGATTAATAAAAACTTCACAGTTAAATGAAAGACAAACAAATCCTTTAAGAGAAGAACATCACACACACAAACGAGGCTTAAAGACCATGAAAAGAAGGACAAATTAAAAAAATATAGATATATACAGCTTGTGAAGTAGCCAGCAACAGTATATTGTGTCTACTATGGCTGCAGCTGCCATATAAAACCCCTTTGCTCTCTCAAAATAATCTTTTCAAATTATGGATTTGCAACCCTAAGATTTCCTGTTGCCATGACAGCATGAAACTGTTGTTGCCATCATTGTGGATCATGTGTTTTAGAAATTTGATTATATTGCTGTAGTATTTAGGTTGCTTGGAAAACACCCTGCTGCTTTTCAATGTATTTCATTTTTAGGGAGATGGGGCTTATTAATTCTTTCAAAAGGCACTCTCATAAAGGGTGACATATCAGAAACATAGTGTATTCTGTTCCAAACAAAATGAGTCTTTCTATGAGCACAAATATTTTACTGGATATTTAAGTAACACAAACCATAGTGCTGTGAAATTCTGTAAGTCTACACTAGAGATAAGACTCTCATAATCTGGAAGGATGGTTCTGTGAATAATGGAAATGTACATCTTCAGCTCAAATAACACTTTCTAGTCCTGCATTCTATAGGACTAATTGCTAAGTGTACCACATTTGTTATACAACACTTACTTAAGGTGGCAGTTACGCTTGGAAAAGGATGGGCTTATAGTTGTATCAGGATATCCCCTGCTGTAAAAGTTTTTGGTTTAGTTTATTTTGGTGGGGATTTTTTTTCTTCCTAACTTTTATGTATGGCAAAGGGCAAGGAGATGTGAGCCTTATTGAATTCCTTGCTGGCTGCAGAGATTCAGGCCTCCAAGCCCCAGGTACAGTAAATCAGAAGTGACAACAACTCTGGCAAGTGGATAGACAGACAGAACCTCTGCTCACATTACTGGAGCAAATTCTGATTTATCTCTTAAAATGTATTTATATATAAAAAAAGTATAGGGGCTTTATTCTTGGATAATACTAGCAAATACATCCTCTGCTTTGTTGCGGATTACCATTAGCAGCACTCACACACAGGCTGAAGCACAGGAAAGGTTTCCAAGAGCAGGAAGCCACTGGAGTACTGCTGGGAGGAAAGAAGCTGCATAACTCTGACAGGGGCAAGTCTGCTCTCCTGCTGTCTCCTACAAAAAACCCCCTTTTTCTTTGTCTTTCCTCCAACCCATACAGCACATCAAATGATACCACCATTTTGAGAGGCACCACAACAATGTAACCTATATTTTGTAAAACAAATTTTTGTGATTTGCCATTTGCCAAACAGGAAAATTAATATGAAATTCTTCATTAGGGTACCATCAGTGGGATAATTAACTTGGGCAAATACATCATGATCTAGTGACACAGCATCAGCTAACAGGATTAACTGGCTGATTTTATCCCCTTTGGTCTTACTTCAAATTTCTACACGTGGTGATTGTAAATAGCTCAGTGGTGTTTTAAGTAGAGAGAAAAAGATATATCTGTGTACATGTAAGACTCAATCTCTCTATCTTACAAGGGATGCACAAGCTCTTTTTCAAGCAACAAAGATGTTTTGGTACTGAAGAGGAGTAGTGGAGAAGAAAATGTAAAAAACATTTGTTCTACAACTTTTTTCTATCATTAAACATGGCATACAACTAAAAGGGTACTAAAACTGATAATGGATTTGAAAAAAACAAGAAATTATCTCTAAATTCAAGGTGAATTGCTGAATTAACTTGAAAAAGTGAACAGTGTATTCATATACTATATAGAACCTAACTGCCTCTGTAAAAGGTTGTAAAATATGTTTATGATGTGTGAAAAGCAAAGTTAAGCCCCCCAGTAAAAGCAGCTGAAGGTATACCAGTACATCAAAGTATTCAGGAAAATGCAGAAAGTCAGTTGTTTACATTAATAAAACTGTTATAATGTTTCCTTGTACTATTTTGGCCTGTAGCAATTATCACTATTCCCAGCAATTCCCAAGCCTGTCTTGGATGCTGTATGCTCCAGGGAACACTCCCACAGGCAGCAGGCTCACAGACAATTTCCCAGGTCTGGGCACAGGGTGTGCTGTGCCTCCCAGCCCAGAAATGTTCCTGGGCACATTTAATTGACCTGTATATGGAGCCTGCAGCATCTGAGACATACAGGCTAAGACAGGGATTATAAATAATGATGCTGTGAGGGCAAACTAGAAGCTAGCCTCAAAAATATGTTCTGGCTTATGTCAAGTGCTAGGTCCTACTATCAGTTGATAGAATTTGGATGATTTAAAGATGATTATATTCCTAAATATCTCTGCATAGGTTTTTGCCATTTATTATATGTACATTTTACAGCTCATTGTATCTGCTCCATTTAAAGGGTCTTTTATTCTACCTGCTGTATGATTACAGCCTGCATTCTTGTGAGCTCACTCAGTGACACAATCACAATCAAGTGATAGAAAAGAAACCATGCAGTAGTAAAAGCTGATTCTTTCAATGCTTTTAAGCAGTATTAGCAACATTAGATTGTTCCACTGGCTCAGTTCCACCTTACAACTGCTGCCAGGAGCTGTATTCACATTGGCATGCAGGCAAAAACACCGTTTCTGCAGGTCTGGTATGTTCAGCCATCACAATTCAAATGTCTGCAACTGTCCTGTCAGTCAGGAGAAGCCACATCTCAAAGCCAGATGTAATGCCAACCTCACCTCCCTGGGTATTCTGACCTTCCTACGCACTTTTGTGAGAATCAGCGTGTATCTGCAAGTTTATAAACATGCAAATACGCTTAAAAGTGAGAAGGTTTTCTGGGGGAATGGGTATTGAAAAGGGATTTTTATGCTTTGTTAAGTGAACTCTATTTCAGCATGTTCCTTCCCTTCTCTTCTAACACAGAGATGCTTTGTGACTAACCCTGTGAAGCTCGTATGAAGCAGAGTTCCAAGAAGTTGTGGAAAGAGGTAGGGAGCCTCTTCAGATATATGAAGAACACAAGGCTGGGTCACAAATGATTAGGAGAAACTACAAATGCTGTTGGCCATGGAATGGGTCAACTTAGTTCTTTAGACTGAGGGAAAATATGTCAAGGCTACTGATGATGGTTTTCCAGGCTGCCCTGTGTACTGGCATCAGAAGACAATCTTCTCTAGAAAAATAATTTATCTCCTGGTGATCCACCATAAAGCATCCCAGAAAACTTCTTACATAGTGATTAATATCTGGCAAACCACTGGTTTGCCTGAACCAAACATCTAGGGTTGGACAGCAAGGTACCGACATAAACGAGTGTGTAACTGCCTGAGGAATGTAGCCCCCCCTCCTAACAAGCTGACTCTAAAACACTACCTGTGCCTCCTACCTTTCATTAAACTTGCCAATTTGCTAATGTTCAGAAAGCAGCATTTCCTCAGTCCCCTCTTTCACTTCAGGATGATAATGCAGCTGCAATCTTGTGGTCCAGTTTTTCATACTGTAGTAGCATTAGATTTTCTTTGCATTAACAAGTCTGTGTTATGCTTAAAGCAAATACATTTCTTAGCTTTCCCAGAACTCTTAATAGAGTTTACAATAAACATGATGGGACTTGCTGACAGAAAAAGCTATTCAGAGGGCACGCTCAGAGCAAATGCATGCAGCACAACATCTAGTTCATCCAAAAGGAATTATATCACAGAGGGCACCTCAGCATGCTTATGCTTTCATGGAGTGCTAGTAATTTGTTTTTTCTTACTTCAGTACTCTACCAGTTCATTGCAAGTATGCAGGGAGAAGCCAGATTTCTATTATCTGGTAAATATAATTCATAAGAAATGTAAAAAGAAAAGAAAAAAAAAAAAGAAAGAAAAAGTATGACAACTCAGGCCTGTCTCTCCCAAGTGATGGAGCTGTCAGAAAAACGTGTACAAGCCAGTTTGGGGTGAAGACCAAGAAGGTCTATGAACAAGAATGCTTCGCCCCCCACCTCGCAAAGAGCCAAACCTTAGGTAACACCCCAGAGTGCTTGTCAATCAGAACATCTGAATGAAGGTCACAGTTTGGCCTACAGCTTGGCAGAGTTATTCTCATAACTCAAAGATGCCTCTAAATTTACCAGCCTTTGTAACACGAGATCAAATAAAAAAAGCCCCATTCACTCAATCAGGAGGTTCGGTACATTTTCCAATGAAATTCAAACTCCTGAAGTTTTGTCTCTTCAAATTCATCAATCTCTCTATACAGTGTAGGAATTAAGGATTTTCAATCTTTCAGTGGAGTCATGTGCTTTCGCTTTTTTTCCTGTCCAGAGTCTTATAAATTTATCCATGTAATGAACCTCCCAAACTGATTCCTGTTTAGTACAGTATATACATAAATCAGAAAGCCACCTTTACAACAATTTCTTTTCCCAGGTATCAACCATCTCACTAGTGTCTGTCTGCTAGCAAACGAGGATGCAAAACTTGCAGTCTGTGGTGGATCCTGGGTGTTTTATGCAGGATTTTAAAGGAGTGTTTTCCCGTCCCATCCCACCCCAGAACTGACGCCAGTCCTATGCTTAAGGAAATAGGTCAGCAAGAGCTGCATTTCCTATGGTCCTTATTATCCTTCTGCTGCAGTGAAACAGAAGCTGTCTTTGAAAGACAACAAAGAAGGAAGAAAATTCTCTTCAAATAGATCTATATTTAAAAGCTAACATTTCAGACCTTGGTACAGCACAGACAAGAAGCTGATACTCAGCCAACCTCAGTCCCAGGCTTCCCCTTACTCTGGGAATTTTGGTATTGATGTAAGTACAAACTAACCTGGAAAATCACAGGCAGAGGCAGAGAAATTTGAAGAAGTTGTCAAGAAGTTCAAACAATTGGCCTATTTCCTAGGGAATAGCAGCAGTCTGGTGCATACAGATACTCTTTTGCGTTACTGTGCTCTGGGCTTTTCCACCCATCCATCTGTAAGTTTTGAGTCCTGATAGGATTATATATATATATATATATATATATATATATATATATATATATATATATTTTTTTTTTTTTTTTTTTTTTTTTTTTTTTTTTTTTGGCTTGAATAGCACTGGTATAAATTCAGGAGTGAGTTGTCAGGCAGAAAAATATGACAGTAAGTCATGAGGTAAAGTGGAGGTAAAGTGTTCTTAGAAAGGTCTCAGGCATGAAATAGGCAGGCAAGGGGTAATTCTGCTAGAGCAGTGTCCTAAGCAGAAGGAGAAGATGGAAGAAGAGTTGTTGTGACTAGTAGGAGCAGAGAGAGAAAGCCAACAACGAGCAGTCTGCTATTTCCCAGCTCGTTGAGCAACACATCTGTAAGGTGTTAAACAAAGAGCAGGACATTATGGCATTGAGAGGAACTCACTCTGAGGGTTTATAAAGCTGATAAAGCTTCTGGAACACAAACCTAGACAGGTGCTGTCTGTTCAAATTCCACACTACTGCATAAATTGCAGAGGTAAAAGTCAGGGTTGAGAAACTAAATGTAAAATCCAACTCTCAAGGTCCAGAACAAATGTAATATACTTTATACTTTAGCATACTTTTGCCTACTTTGGGCATTAAAGTAATGAATTCTTGTCACTGCTTGTTGTGTTGAACTAGGTGACAGGCCACTTCTCTCATTTGCATCACTGGCAGGGCTAGAGATGGACGGAGTTTATGAAGACAGATATCTCTTTTCTTGGCTATAAAATTTACAGGCTCTTACTCCTAACTATACCCCAGAAAAGCATGACAGAATGACCTATAAAACAAACAAACAAATGAACAAGCAAACAAGATATAGAACAAGTCACAGATGTTGTTGTAAAGGCTAGGGAGAAAAACTAACCCAAAAACAAATCACCACCACAACAAAAAACCTCTGAAAAGGCAAAGAGGTTTTCCCACAGAGATAACCTTCAGCTGTCTATACAGGAAAACCCTGGTGTGGTTGCGCAATTTCTGGTTTCACCTGAATGTAAAAAAGGAGCACGTTTATTTCTCAGCTCTTACGTGACCTAAACTCTCAACTGGACTTCAAAATTCACAGTACAGACAACAAACAAAAAGAATTTGATGTTTGAATAATTCAGGTAGTTGTCCACTCAGATTCAGTGGTATCCTGTGTGCATTTCCCCACTTTTCACTCGGTTATTGAAGATAGTCATCTGGATACAGAGGGGTGAGGCTCTGAGCAGTACTCCAGAGACTCCATTTCTACACGGGGTATGGACACAGTGATTTCTTGGAAAGACAGCACTTCTGTCTCTCATATGTCACATCTAGTAGAACAATGCTTCCATTGATTTATAGTAACCAAGTCACTGCTTTTTCAGAGCATGACATTTACTATTATCTCTTTGCAAAGCACGACAATCTCAGGGCAAAGGAAAGAAGACTTGGCTATCGATTAAAACAAACTTGATTCATTAAAAGTACTGCTGACATTTCCACTGATCTGTGGTATTCTTTTCCTTCACATTAAACAATGTAGTCATTTAAAGCTCTTAAGGTCACTGGTCTATAAATGTGCTGTGTTTAAGGTACATGCCATTTAACCATTCCTAAAGAAAAGAAAAAAGAAGAAGAAGAAGAATAAAGGGAAGAGGAAGCAAATAGGGGCTGGGTGTCATGACTTGCATTGCTTCCCCTGCTCCAGAGCAGCTTCCCTCAGAGGAGCAGAAAAAGATTTACTGGTTAAACACGTGCAGGTACTTCTCATGCACACTCTCTCATTAAGCACAATAATGGCAAGAATTCATACTGTAGGACTCCTTGTTTATTCGTCCCTGATGTCACTTTAAAATTGTCATTACAGAAGAGGGTCCAGCAAAGCTCAGCCAGCACCCACACACTTCCAACAAAATCTTAAGGCAGAGCTCCTGTGAGTCCAGCTCCTGAACCCCATCAGCAGCTTAATCTGTCAGCAGTTCAGTCTCCTAGCAGCCCATGACTGTACCCTGTTCCCTGCTGAAAGTAAGATTTTTATGATTTAAACAGTACAGTTCCTACAATTTCACTACACAGCATGAAACTGTTTAATTCACTCTTTGTTTTACAATTAAAGGGGGAGAACATACTTGTAGAGAATTTCCCATATCCAATAGGGTTACTGCCTCAGGAAAAGCTACTAACGGCCCACATGTGGCAACCATACCCATTAAGATTACTCACACACTAAAATGCCAAGCCTGTATCAATTGTTTGACTTCACTTCTAATGGAGTGATGGTATTCTCTTCCCAGAGGAAGACAAAAACCTCCATTAGGCAGAGGTCCTGGAGAGTGAGAGAAGGCAGTCTCCCACTAAGGAGGTTGCCTTAAAACTCACCAGCCTTCTCTCACAGAGGGCTGAAAGGCAGGTATATGCTTGTAACTACCTAATGGAAATATATTTTCTGGATATTTTTTGCTCTGGGAAAGTCAATAGTTAAGGACTCAATTGTCTGGAGAAGAACTGTGTCATTTTATCAGCCCAAAACTTTTTCTTGACTTCTTTCTTTTTTTTTTTTTTTTTCAATACAGGGTTTTCTTTCATATAGGCTTTAATGTTTGTATCACTGAGACAACAGGGGTTTAATCTCAACACATATCCCTGCTTTTGTGCTGGAATTTGTCCCTGAGCCTTCATTTGACTTTTTGGGGACAACTGGATATTCTAAATCCTTCTTGAAGGTCAGGGAAAAGTTATTAAAATCCCCTGCTTTTTCATTTGTCTGTATATTGACTAAATCTCCTGCACAGTGAGACAAAATGCTCTTAAAATGACCTTAACTAGGTGAGAATGAAGTAAGTCTTGTCTTGAGCATTCTCCAAACAAGAGGCCAGTTTCTAATTTCATTTTAAGCTTTTGCTAAATAATAAAGCTTGAAAGACTAGGAACATTACTTTTATACTGTAATGGGCTGATAAAAGGCTAAAATCAGGAAGAAAAGAGAAAATCTAACCAAGGTGGAATTTGTTCTGATGACACCAACTGATGTTTGTCTTCTGATAAGTGTACATGATCTTCATTTACTTGTTGGCCAAACCCTCATGTGCCCAAATGTGTATTTTGGAAGCAGACCCAGTCACTAGATTTTAACATCCAACCCAGGATATTTCTGAGTGTTTGTATGGCCTATCTCACAAACATGTGATGAATTGGTACTGTGAAAACTCCTGTGAGCAACTCCAGAATTTACAAAACGTGAGGGGAAGGGGAACTGCTGCACATACAGTTTAGCAGACCTTTCCATGCAGAAAGAGCACTTTGAAATAGTCATCCAGGGGTTGATACCTGAGAAGCAAAATGACAATGAAGGAGCACAGAACTTATGAGGGGATGATTTTTTATTACCATTATAACTGGAACTTTTAAGGGGATAATTTTTTGTTATTATTGTTATTAAAATCATCCACTAACTATTCTATTCCTGGATCTTCTGATAAGGAATTCTTTCCTAACATCACTTATCAGTGATTTTTTGCTATAATCCCACTGTTGCAGACAAATAATACAGCATGTTAATGACTGTGGTTACCATCCAAGCATAAATTCAAAGCAGTAATGTCCAGACAGAGTTGATAATTCTGATGATGATTTGAATGATCTGGAAAATAAGTAAATAAATGGGATAGTACCTATCTGCGTGAAATACTTCTGAGATAGAGAATTGATCCTCCTAGGGGCATTTTAGACAGTCTGCAAGAATACAGGAAATACAAATGCAGTCCAACAGCATTTTATATTGAAATTGGGAATGAAATTGGAATGATTTTGGAAATCTGAGAGTATTCAGAGCAATTCCAAATCCAGGGGAACGGCAAGATTTTCTTAGCATACTTCACAAAATCTGTTCCCAGCCAGACTTCTCTTCCTGTTTTGCACATGGGTTAGGACCTGCTGCTCTAAGGCACTAGAGCTAGATCGAATGTGAGGTTAAGGTGTACCACAATTCCCAGAAGTAAAGCAAGATTTTTTTCCTTCCTTTAAGATGAAAAATATATCCAATCTAAGGAAACTCAAGATTTGGTAATTTGATTTTAGGACTGTAGGGTTTTTATCTTATATTTATCTCTTTCCTATGGTATGATATTGCAAAACGCATTCATTTTGTAAGAATATGCTGATATTTCTGGAAATACTCTCAGAGACTGATGATTGAAGATACCAGAGAAAAAAGTTGTTGAATGGAAATATAAATGGGCTATTGGCCTATTGCTAGGAAGTAAAAAGTCACATTTTTAAATGCTTAAACATACACCTGTATTTCTAGAAGTGAAAAATTTGCGTATATTGAAGCAGGACAATTAATCGCAGTTCAAAAGTATGCATCACCTTAAATTCCTAAAAATATCTAAGAATGAAACAAACCTTCTTCTGCAGAGATCAGGAAAGAAATCAGTTTAATTTCTGAAGCTTTTTCAAGCAGGAAATACATGACTTCTGGATTCTACAGCATCAGATAAAATAAGTATTGATCTACAGACAAAGCAAAAATCAAAATTTGGTTTTGCAGCAATTCCAGTTTTGAAGATATCTGTCTGGGTGATTCAGTTAATTATGTACTAACAGCATCCTTCCTTCACTTGCTTGCTGCCATATATGTCCTGCTGTGTCAAAACCTAAAATTAAGATGCTTGCTCTACAGCCAAGAAATCTGCCTTTCCTTTGAAGCACTAACATCAGTAGGTGTTATACCCCAGTAAATAAAAATTCCATAAAGAACTGCCTGCTACCAAAAATTCTGTTGAGAAGCACAGGCTTTTATACACAATCCTGCTAAAATCCTCTAATGATAGAAAAAACAAAAAGATTCTCCAGAGCCATATTTTACATATAAAAGAACTGATTTGTTGCCAGTACATTGTCCCCTGAAACACAGTTCAGTTTTGAATGCATTACTGTAAGAAGGTAATCTATATGCAAACTGGGCTTGGGTAACTTTGTAAGGAAGGCCAGTTTGAAAATGTCACAGGGTACAGAACACGTTTGGACAGATCACGTTGAATATGACTTCTAGCTGAGATGCAAAATCATGGAGCTGCAGTTCAGTTTGTTCACTCATGCTTCTTTGCCACCTTAAAACTGTTTTGACCTTGGTTTTCTTGTATATGAGGTATCACATTTCCTTTGTGACCTTCTGGTTCATCAAATAGATAATAGCAAATATGTTTTGCAATGCTGATTCTTATACCAGCTTGTTATTTCTTTCAGAACATTGCTGGACTAGATACTAATCTCTTGAGCCCAGGACCTCAATAATTTGGCTCTCAGAAACATGCAGAGTATAAGTCTGTAGGTTAATGATGAGGAAAATGGGTAGCAGGAAAGTTGAATATGTGAATTATGTTAGTTATTGAAATAAATAATGGAAATAGCAGGCAGCATCACTGAAAATGAGAAAAGATTCGGGACAAATCTTCCTGATTGTTAAACTGAGGTTAATTTTGTACAGTCTAATTCTGCCCTGTCTTCATAAAGAAACTAGCAAATGTAGAATCCTACCCATCTATTCATTATTATACTTTTTAAAGGTGTACTATTTGCATTCACTAAAACCATGGAGCACCGTGTATCTCGTGGCAGAAGGAGTAACTATATTGCAGTGACATACCAGTCATGGAGGGTGCATTTGAGGTATGGTGGCTTTGGACTGGCTGCTTTCCATCCATTGGTGCCTGTCAGAAGGCAAAAGGATTAACTTGTGCACCGTAATGGTGGAAGAACCTTGCTCTGCAGGTCATTATCCAAGCAATTGGCCCTGGCTTCCATGATGCTGTGAAAGAGGCTGATATTTTAAGTCATGTTTGTACAGGCCAAACAATCCTATCTATTGCAAAGCTTTAATTAATACAAGGTCTGTGATAAAGCATTCAAAAACCAGGAGAAATAGGCAAGTGGGTAATACAAACACAATTAGTATTCAGTGCTCTGAAATTTAAATTCTATTCAGCCTAGCTGTACTGGAAAAGCAAATAACAGAGGTGCTATCATTGCTACTGATTGGCTTAATACACCCAGGAATTGTGCAGATAGAAATTAGAGTCGGTTTTTCATGCCTATCTAGACCTTTTCATGTTCTCCCTGTTCTTTTGTTTCTCTCAGTTGCTGTTTCTTATCTCTATGGTTTAGGTCCTCTGCTTCAGGGATTCTCTTTTACAGCATCCCCTTCTAGTACAGTGGGGCCCTGACCTAATTAAGGTTGTAAGAGCTAATGCACTGGAAATAAGCAACAAGAAATTGTTTTTCACCAGTATCAAATAATAAAACTATGTCATGCATAAGACAATTCCCCTTATTTCAACATCTTCCAGCATAACTTTTACTAATAAGCAAAATTATTGCCACTGAAGAAAGAGACAAGAAAAAACCCCTAAAACACAAACTAATAGACTGGCAAATAACAGAGAAAGCAAAAGCTGAAAATGATAGAGGCTACTCTCGCTACAAGAAATGATTTATAGCTCCTTAATGCCAGTATTATGTACAGTGGGATCCATTTACAGTGATCTCCAAAAATTCAGGGAGACCTCATAGACCTAATTCTCAGATATTTTGTGAAGCTCAGTGGTGGTCAATGGAATGACAGCAATTTACACACCAGAAGGGTCTGTCTCTTTCATGACTATTATCTGCTAGGAGGTAGCACCAATTAAAACTTAATACAACTATCATCCATTTAATCTCTCCAAAGATTTGTACAGAACACTTCTACAAATGTATAACAGAGAACATAAGACCTTTTCTCTCTCATTCACTTTTTTTCCCTGCTGTTCTAAGGGTAAAATACTGTGTTCCAGTTTGTTCTAGTTATGGGGGTCTGGTAAGGGTGACAAAAACCTTAAGTCAAAGAATGTAAATTATAATACTATTAGTTGCTCACAGTATTAGAAGTGATTGCTTTAAAAAGAGATTAGAAGTGATTGCTTTATAAAGACCTTATGGAAGATGTTCCCAGAATTTGTGCCATGAATGTGCAAGACCCATGATTCATGTGGAATAGACATTCCAGTTAGTACTGTGACCTTGCAAGTGGAATTCCAAACAGGTTTCACTACCTAAAGATCTTCCAGAGAAGCTGTTACAGTAAAAGAGAAACATCTATCCCTGAGTGACTTGCTTGAATAGTCTCTGGTCTGAAAACCCCCTGCCTGCAGCAGTCTCTTTTGCCTTCCTGCTGAACAGACTCGGCTTCTCCATAGTTTGGAGTGGGCTCTGCCAATTTCCCAGGCAGCTGCTTCCATCTGCAGAAGCAGGAAGCTAGTGTAGTTCCCTTTGACAGAAAAATAGGATACAAAAAACAGAGTCAGAAAAGGAATAAAAAAAGCCAGTTTCTCATACAGGAGCACTGCCAGTAATGCAAAGGACATTGCCAAAGACAGTCCTCAACACCCAGATTCCCCTCTGTGCAATTACAACTCCTTAAAGCCCTTCAGCATGGGATGAACTGTGAGTTCATTCAGTTGTACATTAGACACCTAGAGGGTCTTTGTCTGCAAGAGGCTGGCAGAAAAAGATGGTCAGGAGAAACCTAATGAAGGAAGAGCAAGGGAGAGGGGAAATTCAAGAACGGTTAGACAGAAAAGGAAGGGATCATCCAAGAATGTAGAGAGAAAAGATACAGGCACCATAAAACCAGAGACAAAAGGACTTAATATTAAGGAGTCACTATCATGTCAAACAATAACATAAAATAAATATTAATAATATATATACTGAGCACTTACACTGGTGAGGTCTGTCTCCTGATGAGGTCCAGCACACTTTCCCCCATGGAGCTTCTTTGTCTCCCTGTTCCAAGTGAGATTCACCTACCCTGGCTTAGATGTTTCACTTTCAGACACCAGCATTACTCATCTCAATATCTCTTTGTAGCCAAGGAAGACAAATAGATGCCTCAAAAGAGCAATTCATTTGACATACATTAGATGTCTTTCTTTGGATGAGATGAATCACTCTCTAGAAAAACTATTTCTATAAAAGGAGGCAGTGGTAGCTAGATTAATGTTAGATATCAGAACTTTAATGACCTCTCTTTGGAAGAAAGTCACCTTGGTTTTCTACATTAGGATGAAGAAAATGCCTTTCATTTTCAGAAAAAGATACTCAAAGACGAAGGTGAGATCTTTTGCCCTACCAAATCCCTAACTCTTTAGTTTAGAAACCATGTTGGGAAGCCACTGACTGTGTTCTACCACACACATTTTATAAGAAATGTTCTCAGATGACCTTATGTGACCAGATAAGGGAAGATTACACTTATATGCATTATATGAGGACTCAGGATTTGACCTCGAATCAATAGAACAGAAATCTCGGGTATACCCTGACGAGCTGAATCCATACCATGGTTCCAGTGCTTTGCCGCGGTGAAGGAAATGCTGCCCTACTGCAACTTTCAGGGATGGATCGGGAGCCTAATAAAATCTGGCACCCTCAGCATCTTGTCAGGGTGCCAAGCTACTCTACCAGACTTTGTCATAACTGCAAAAAAGTGACAAATCTCCCTCACCCCGTGGTCTTCTAAATTGTGCTGCTGAGCAAACTAAGCATTGCTTGCATTTAAACAAGCTTGTTGGGAAATTGGTAGGGATTTACTTTGGTATTTGGGCCAGCTAATTAAAATAGTCTTACAAGAGATACTGGACTGCCTCTCTCCACTGTGTTGTGGAGTTATTAGGAGGCTGTTTCAAAAAGCTGCAGCTTGTTTTGTACTTTAACTTGGCAAGCACACAGTATGGCTTGTCCTCCTCCATACTGCATGCTTCCTATAAAACACTCAGAGAGTCTGGGGAAAAAAGGTAGACTGTACTCCTCCATCACAATTATAAGTAGCAGTAGACCAGCGAGAAGGAGAAGAAGCACCTTAGTTCCTTACTTGTTTGCACAGTCCCCTAGTCTAGAAGAAAACTACTTTGCTGCATCTTCCATTCTCCATATTCTTAATAGAGAAATTCCATCTTAATTGCAAAGTTAAATTAATGAGCTCTTCCCTTCCAGAAGAAGATAAATACATGTCTAGTTCAGCTGTTTGTGCTGGATACACATCTCATCCACAAAACTGGTTTCTAAGTCCCAAAAGTATGCGCAGCAGAAAAGACAGAAGGCTAGAAGTTTCCTATTATTTTGTCTACAACTCTTATAAAAAGGACAATCTCTCTGCCCTAATAAGCAACAGAAGATCTCCAGAAGCTGTTTAGCAGTATCATTTGGCTGGAACACAGCTATTATCTAACAAAGTGGCTGCCAACACAGGAGAAAAGGAAACCTTCTTGAAAACTTGTTATTGGCTGTGGGAGTAGGGAGCCTCTATCTTAATGTTATTTATCTTCTTTCTTTAAAGACTTCAAGCTAATTTTTTTTTTTTTTTTACCTCTATGCACATTAAGACCTTCTTCACTATCTTCTGCACATATATTTGTATCCACTGGAGATGGATGGTAGCTGCAGCCGTGCAGTGCTGACAATGGCAATTACAGTCTCAGCCACACAGCACAGGATCTCATTTAGCCTGTGACTCACTCCAGAGTCTGGAACTGAAGCTCCAAGCCTCCGGGTCTGTAATGACTGCTGAGCTCCAACACAAAGATTCCACAAACCATGTGGGACTTGGATACAAGCAGTAGTTTTACACAGGTCTGGTAAGCCCAAGTAGTGGCCACAGCATCCTGCTCTGGCTGGCACATATCAGCCTTGTCTCCTATCACAGAAGTATTGAGAACAACCTGACTTCATTGTACAAATAGCAATTAGAAACAGCAAATCAACCTCTGATTCCACAAATTCCCCCTGTTTTTTTCCTTTGTTCTACTACTTGGAGTCCCTTTTGGTCAGCTGCACTTTCTTTGGGCTAAGACTGAAATGCAGAGATATTTGAGTTTAGGAAATAAAAAATATATTTGACTGCAGCATGTATTCCACCAGCTCCTCACATGAAGTTTGTTTTAGGTAGTCTGCCTTATTCAATCTCTTTTTGCTTCCCTAACAAGAAAATAATTTTATAAAAATAGAAATTCTCACATCACCTGAGAAACACTATTATTTCAAATTTCAGAAGTATATTCTCCTTTAACTAAGCACCAGAAGACTGAAATTTTAGACAAACTGTGGGCTAGAATCTGTCAGAAATACTGCAGTCTGCCTGCACAAAACAGGTTTTTTATAAAAACTTTTAATCTGGAGGTTCATCATGCACAGACTGCAGTTCCCAATACTCAACTTCACATCTTGCAAGCTGTCTTCAGACCAGCAGCACTGTGAAGCATTGCAGAGTGACTTATAGTCTACATATGGCACAAAATAGAGTAATTGTTATTGTATTGACCTTTTAAGAAGAATATTGGCACCGTTTGTACCAGAGGCAGTACTCAACCTTCTTCCACTCCAAATTTTACAGTAGACAATATTCTCTCAGCCAGAAACTTGTCTGAATCTTTTCCTGCTCAGTGCAGCTGCTCAGCAGTTTCTAATATTTATTTTTCTAATTGGAGACAAGCCTAGTGGAAAAGACTAAGTCTTTGAAGTGCACATTGTTTGCTGATAAGGCTGTTCTTTAATACAGCAAGATGCTCTCTGTATGGAAAAGATCGTCAACAGTTTGATTTGAAACTAATGTTTAAAAATATCCTAAATCTTAGTTACTTAGTCTTTATTGGAATCTGACTCCACATTCTGTAATTCAAGATAAAGTTTATTTTTGAGTTGTGTATGATTCCTTTTCTTCAGATAAGAGCTTAAACCATAAGCTTCAAATGGGTACGTTTGAAGAGACTCTTTCATAAGCCTTGATTTCAATGAAACAAGGCATTACTCAACATGAAAAACAGCGAGAGTGCTGAGCTGTCTTACGTTTATGAGAAGTCAAGAAGAGATGAAGTTCAGCACCAGCCCACAGTGGCAAACAAGAAGTATCTTTGTTTCTTAAATGAAGGTGAACAGCTGTCATTAGTAGCTGTTCCCCATCTAAGACTAGAACACTATAAAGTTTCCATATGAGACAGACAATGCTTGAACTTGGCTACTTTTATAAGAAGGCAAACACAGCTCTGAAATGTGTGATTTCTAGAGACTGTTTTTCAGCTGTGTCTGTTAGCATACATGCAATTTTTCAAGCCCACCCGCCTTCATCTGTGTGAAAGCCAAGGTAGCCTCACCGGCAGTGTTCCCTCCTGTCATGGGGAGAACCCACAGCCTATCTTTTCTTTCCCTTTCCTGAAAAGCTCATGAATAAACTGATTTAATTACCAGAAGAGCAAAACCTAAGGGCTATAAAACATAATGAGTCACTCCTCATGCACAGCCAGATCTAATCCCTACGACAGTTTTCTATTTGGGGGTATTGGAAAAGTTATTCCCCAGCCACTTGCAAAGCCAGCAGTAAGGCTTCAGGTTTGGAGTCTAGATTATTTAATGGTGATCCTTATAACTGTATCTAAAAGCAAGCAAATTCCTTCCCTGCTCAAGGAGTATTATGGAGTCTTTGCCAGCTCAATATGCCTCTCCAAGTCAATGCACAACTCCAAGTAGCCTTACCTCATCATTCCAAAAAGCTTTCTAATGGGCCTCCTTATTTGATTGCTTTAGAAAATCTCTTTCCTCTTTTCTGACCTGAAAGCCTTTCTTCTTACTCAGTTTACAGGAGGACCATGGCCTCATTAAGAGAGGATCCTTGCTGTCACCTGACTTTTCTAAGGATGCTTTTCTAAGACAGTGGCAAGGAGTGGTCTCCTCTTAAAAAAGGTAGCCTCTGACAGCACAGCAAACCAGACATCAGCCTGGGCCAGCACCAAGCCCCACCATTCCCAGCTGAGGATTGCCTCTCCGAGGACCTGGGATTCTGGGAAGGGTCCCCCCTGTTAGCAGCTCTCCCTGTCCCTCATTGCCCACTTTGAGCTTCACCTTGTTCTTGTTTTACAAATCAGAAGACCAGTCTGCCATCCTCAAGGTAGCTGTGAGCCAAGGCTTGGTCACAAGTTCCAAAGTTTTATCTGTGGCTAAAACCAGGTCTGCAGAGGACAAGAAATAATCAGTGACTGATGGTACCATCATATGGAGCTTGGCTGTGAAGTGCTCCTTGGGGATGGTGGCTTCCCAGTATTTGTGGGAATATTCCTGACAACCCATGAACTCAGGTTGGAGCTTTGTGGCTCACTTGACAGGCAAAGGCTCCCAGAAACACCAGCCAGCACTTTTGTTCCATCAAACACTTCAATATTAGCCACAAATCCATAAATGGGGACTGAGTGGCACCAGAGTTGACAGCTGGCTTTTTGCTGAATCCTTGAAAAAATATGCTGCTTTCACAAATTTCTCAGAAAAGACCATATCCTTCAACAAATAAAAATGTTCTTAATATCCAGGTTTTATCACCTTTAATTGGGAGAAGCCTAGTAGTCATTTCATGGAGATTTCACAGTACTCATGCCTCTTTTGAGGCATTTTTCACCCATTTAAAAAGCCGAAATGTTTTCAGTTTTTGTAAGAGAGATTGAACAGATGGGTGGGCAGACGGTGAGTATAAAATAGTGCTGCAGGAAACAGCCAGGGAAGCAGCTTGCTCCCATCCATCCCTGCTTGTTTGTTAGAGGGACAATGCTATTTGAGGTTTGGACTATAACGGGACAGTGCCTCAAAAGCGTAAGGCCTAAACTCGTTGTGGTAGCTTTGCTCAGTAGCACCCACTGACTTCAGTGGGAACAGGGCCACACTCCACGAACAGCACTATTTAAATGCTGCCTGATATAAAAAGGGTATTTTGTGCAACTGTTCTGCCTTCCATGCCACCTGGCACACTGTAGGAGTCTGAACAGGAAAAAAAATGCTCTTTACGTAACGGAGAGCAGCATACATATTTTCAGGATGCTGAAAGCTGCAGGACAGAAAGCGAAGGGCAGGCCCTCATAGAAAGGCAGTGAATTGGTATCAAACACAAGTGATTACATTTAGCTAATATTTTCTAGCACTAGTGCAGACTTGATGTCTGCCAACAGACCTCTCATTCTGTCGTGAGCCTCCAGCGAACACTGTCCTCTCAGACACCAGCTTCATTCCTCCTCTCCCTTACAGTCTCCCTGCTGTCAGGCATTTTCTTGGTGGGACTAGGTTCTCCCCTGGATTTTGATTGCATCTTCAGTGAAGATCTGTCCTTTATAAGCTTCTTTGTCCATCCCAATTTCCTCACCAGTATCCCTGCTTCTTTCTGACTTCCATTCTTCTGGTTCTTCTCCTCTGTTTTCTCTTTCAACTTTGCCTCCCATATGACCTCTACACAGCCAAGGGGCTTCTCTCTCGCCCCAAAATCAGTTTTTCCTGGTCACTGTCCTCACTGCTACAACTGTTTTTCTAGTTTCTTACTTCTGAAGATATGAAGATACGAAGATGCATGTACCGCAAAGAATTGGGCTGAAATATTACCCTGAAGCGCTACGAATATATATATATATATATATATATATCTCATGAAGGACAAGGCTAAGAAATTATCTTAACGAGTGTCTGTTTCGAGAGCAGAAGTCCTTCAAGTACAATTCATATGAAATACATATGAATAATTGAAGTAGAGTCTGGTTTGGAGTACTAACATAGGACACTGGCTTTAATAGCAACACCTCTGTACTTCAAAGGGAGATCTGGCAGGAATAAGGTTGTGTGAAGAGCGTTGTGAACAAAAACCCAACAACCTTCCCTCCCTCAATTAATTTATATTGAAAATCAAAATTTTTACGGCGTTGCCTGATTAATTCTGGAGTAAGCATGTGTATTTTCTTCAAGCTCATCTTAGTCCAGATGCTGTTCTGCATTTTTAGCCTTTAGTCCACAAAGACTGTTTGTAATTTTACAGCCAGGCTCTTTATCTCTGAACAGCTGCATGTTATAAAGGTTATTAAAATTTTATGAGTGGTGGATCTTCAGAGCTGGTAAGCCTGGGCAGTCCTGTTCCACATCAGGGCTATCATGCTTTTGCAACACGAAGAAGTACAACAGGGAGTTTAAATCCTGACTGTTATTTGCTTACCTCATCTTACTCTTCCTGTAGTTCTACTGATTTGAATATTTAACTATATTGCATTCTTTCATGAATATTTTTACAATGTGCTTTCTTGTCTTCAAGGACTTATTCTTGTCCCATCAACAATATACTTATTAAGAAGTCTTTTCTCTTTCATCTGATTATTAATTACAAGTTGTAATATAATAATAAACTTTTGCAAACTGGAAATCATGCAAAAGCATTTATGAGAACATAGAAATAGCTGATGATTTCTATCTAGCTGTCTATATCAAGAAAATGTTTTCCATATTTACCATTACTTGTTACTGTTGTAGACAGGGAGACTGAAAACGTAGCAGTTATGTTTGCTCTTCATCTCATTAGGAAAGCCCTTCAAAATATTTTGGGGTATAATGACTTGTCAAGGTTATGGTATTTCACACGGAGCTTGAAAATTTCCTTACATTAAAATTCAGTGGTATTATCTAATCCAGTATTTTTTCCTCTACAAATGGCCGCTGGCTAATTTTAGATATTGCATCTAATGAATTATAAAAACAGAACAACCAAAAGAGTAGATTCTTCATAACACCCAGTAAGTCTTCAATTTATATGTAAACCCATGCTGATATATTATGTATTTTCAAATATTTACTTTGAAAATATGGCTGGCAGCTAGATTCACCAGGGAGTTCAGAAATCATAAACCACAGTGGTTATTTCTGATAATGTGGAGTTTGTCCTACCACTACCCAGGAGAAACATCATGTGTATAAAATGCAGGATGATGGCTATTCCAGAAGAGTGATAAATTAGACCAAGAAGTAGAGATGAGATACAATTTAAGACAAAATTTCAAAGGAGAAAGAGCTAGCCACTGAGGAATGGGAGAGAAATATTTGTGACTTATGGCCAATGGAAATTAGAAGCCCAGGACCAGGACAGGGAGGTAGAGAAGAATGGGTGCATTCTTGCCAACATAGAGGAAAATAGAAGAATTTGATGTGAGATCATTAGGTCGTGGACATGACTACTGCAGCTGATACTGTAGGTGGCAGTTGGCCAAGAAGGAAGAAAAGCTACTGTGAAGAAAGAGGAAAGGAAGATACAGACACACAATTCTCAGCTGTAGGAAAACTAAGTAAATCCATTAAAAAAGATGTCATCTATGCAAACAAGTCACACAGACTTGTCCAAAACAGTCCAGCCCGTTTTGAACTTAGCTGTGATAGAAGGTTTATGGTTTGGGTTTGGATTATTTTTTGTTTAGTTTTTTTCCATAAATTTCAGGTAAAAAAATCAATCAAGGTTCAAGAAACAATAGTCAGTTTTTCAGTGCTGGGTTAAAAAAAAGATTTCAAATAAAAGTTTAGATTAATTTCTTACTCAATGATATAATGTTTAAAACAAGTTTCCTGATCAGAATGGAGTTTGCTGTGATGCCTTCTCCCCCAAATGGAATTGAGAGAACATCCTGTAAAGGACGAGACAGCAGATGGTGTGCTATCTCCCTGAGGCAGAGACACAAGGTGTCACTCTCTAAGTACAGCTACTGGCAGGTCTGCAGTGAGGTATTTCAGTATCAGAACTGGTTTTCAGAACTGATACAAAAAAAAAAAAAAAGGAGAAGAAGAAAGAAAAGGTCAGGCTTGCTCAAATCTAGGCATCAGGGGAGCAAGCAGTAAAGAAGTCAAAGTGAGTTAATTGTCCCTGATTCGTCAGTAAATTACAATTTTAAGGCTGTGGCCATTGCAAACTGTGATGTCAAGTGAGTTCATTTAAGTTTGGCTGGGTACCTCTACATTTTTGTAGCCTCTAGTGTACATGGAGATTCAATAGACCTGTGAAATCAGTAATGAGGATACACTGAAGGTGGTGGCCCAAGGATGCTGCCCAACAGCATCTTCATGGCCTATAGACTGCTTTAGAGAAACTCAGAAATGAGTGGAAGGCAGAACACAGCCAGGGGGTTTTCCTGGTTTTTTTCATCTTTCACTAGCACCTGAAGAGAGAGACTAAGGGTTTTTTGGCTGCTTTGTTTTTGCAAGTTAGTTGTTATAAGACTGATCTCTCTTCTGCTAGGGCACTTGGTTAGCCTTTCACAAGGTAAAGGGGTTATATGATTTTGGTGGAATCTATGTCAATGTAATGAAAGCTTTGATGGGACAGCCCAGACAAACAAATCAGAAGGCATTTAGAAAAAAAGAGAAAAGATGAAAAGAGGAAATGAGTGCCAGAATAAGGTTAGAAATCAAAATTAATCTAGACATGAAAGCACATGGTGAGCAAAAAAAAAATCTCTAATTGCCTATAAAGCAATATAAGGGAACTAATTAATGAACAAAAGTAATCAGAACTGCTCATTAAAGGGCATACATTTCACCTTAAAACTATTATTGAGATTTTGTGGGAACTTTGACATGATCATCTCTTCGGCAGATTCAATTTCAGGTCCGTAAAGAAGGCTGAAGGGCAAAAATTTGACAGGCTCAGAAATTACTGGTCTCGTACCTGGGTAACAGAATGTCTTGGATTGCGCAGCATCACCTATTCCAAGACTTCAAACAGTAACTGGTGTAAATTCTGATCATAAAAAACCCCAAAGGTAAGAGAATATTGCAGCATCTTACACATCTACTACTAGCAGAGAGTAATGAGGGAATACTGCATTATCATGAGAACTTTTGCTCTGTGTGACACTGCCAATACTAACTCATATTTGCATGTTTATGTCTTAAGTCAGATGTGCTCACTCAACACAAAGGAACTTTGTGTTGGGCCTCACCTTGACAGATAAGTAGGGTTTGGGTCACAGAGCCAGAAACCAGGAATAACATGTGATACATTGGCAGCACAGAAAGAGCCTCACTGTGATCTTTGTGGTTGTGCACATGTGATCACATAGCACAGATGAAATCATGACTCTTCACGTTGGTTTTTCACAAACAGAATGAGGAATAAAGATTTTATCAATTATGAGGTGTTCTTAAAACTGAAAAAAAAGTAGAGGAAATGAATCATCTGTAAAAAGTAATTTGACAGAACTATGTAAACATGACTGGAAATTTAAGAACACCAAAAACTGTAATCCCTCTACTTAGATGAAAACAACAATGAATGGAAGACAAATCTGGTTATGAGACAAGGTGAAAAAACCATGAAAGTAAGATAATGTATATAAAGCCCCTTATTTATGTGTCTAGGTGTGTGTACACTTATGTCTACATTTGTATTTACACTAGAAATATTTGTCTTCTGTATGTATATTATAGACATATTCACAAGATAAGACCTTTCTGATATTTTGAATTATATGACCCAGGGAATTGAGAAACACTGAGAAGGAAGGCAAAAGGAGAAGTAACCTGTAGCAGGAAAATATGAATTGATTATAAGTTCATAAAGCAGAGCCTGAACAAAGAAAATTCTAAGAATAAACAGATAAGATAGAATTACCAATAATCATAGATACATGGCAGAACATAGATGTACATTTCTCTGCAGTAAGGAAAGACAGCATATAGTAAAATTATGTCTTAACAGTGATAAAATAATTTCTCTCCCAGAGTAATTTAGGATTTTGTTAAGCAGCAGGGGTTCAAGAGAAGCAATTGAAAAAATGCAGAGTACTTATAATGCAAGAACTTTTCAAAAGTGAAAACGGATCACAGAGATCTTTTAGCAACCTTAGACTATTTGAGCAATTCTGTTAACTTTAAAAGGAGTAAATAGGACAAACGGAATATTCTTCCAGAGGAATGATACTAGACATGGTTAAAAACTTATGAACAGGAGTAGCGCCCACAAGGTAATAACGACCAGGGTAAATTTTAAGGATTTAGAAGGTGATATGAATTACATTGCCTGGAACAGATTGTCCAGTTCCAAAGCTCAGACTTCAAAATGGAGGCTTGTAAACCAGAATTGGGATAGGGAGGAACCATGAGATGGTGTAACAGGAAAAAAAAAAAAAGAGGTTTTGAACAAGGTTATGGGAATTTATTTGACAAGCAAAGTAAGAGAGCATACTCACAGTTTATGATTACATGCATGAGAAAGAGATTTCTGAGAAGAGAAAGCTCTTCTGCAGAGTGGGAAGAATGCTTAAATAGGTCCAATAACAGAAAATTGTTCTTTAAAATCATGAGTTTGTGTCATGAGTAAAAGCTCACCACAATTTTTTTTATCTCTTATTTGTGAATTTTTAACAAGCCAGTCAGCCCTCTGTTAGTTCTGCTTGCAGCACATCTCCATGTCTTCACTAGACAAACTGGTAGACCAAAATCTCAAATACTTAGCATAGGCACAAGACTTTTGGCTGATCTTTCTATCCAGAAGGACAACAGGGATTTCAAAGTTAGTTTCTGTGTCTAATTAAGGTGAACTGCTGAAATATTGCATGCACAAAAAGTCATAGCAAATTTGATTTTCTCTGATAACAGCTAAACAAACTTGAAGGCTGTGGCTAAAACCACCTGTTGTGTCAATGAATGTGTATTTTTGTTGCCAAAGTCTACCCAGTCGAACACTACACAGAAGCACCAGGGGAAAACAGGTGGTGTGAGTCCTGGCTGCCTTTGTGTTTTCAATGTTGTACTCTTTTTTTTTTCCCCTCTTTAAATAAACCATACCACAAAAGCAAAAGAATAACATCACAGCAAGAGGAGACTGGAAGCATGCAGGATTTGCCTTCCTTGTTGTGCCAGACACCATCCCAGGGTTGTTTAAGAGATGTGCTTTGTTATACATGCAGAGCTTTCCAGAGTAACAGTACAACCAGCAAAAGGACAAGGAGCCCAGCACTCATCTAAATGTGTAGTGTTGTGGGGACTCTGATCATTGTGTTTCAGCAGCTCATATTAACTGCTTGTGGACCTAGTGCAGTTGGAAACCTCCTTTTTCAGGTACATTGTTTATCCTGACCCTTGGACTCTGGTGGCTGATATCCTTTGCCCGCCGTGTTTGTATAATGCATCCTGCCTACCAACAGTGCCAGGTTGTTAACTCATAATTTGGTCCACTGGTTGTCCTACTCTTTCCCCACTTGTAGCACAGAAGCAGGAAATTAAAAGCATTAATTTTTTATTCTGTATTATTGTTCACGGCTTATGATACTTTTACTGATCTTTTCCAAGAATTCCCTGGCTATTCATCTCCACTCACATACTGCTAATAATTTTCTTCTTCTACTATCCTGTTTGAATGGGGATCATCAGCATACCAGCTGAATGTAAAGTATTTATTCATATAATAACTCCAGTGTTATTTTAAATTCAATTTTCCAGAATTCCCAGCAATCCATATGCCTTTTGATTCACCACTGTGAAGTATGCAGAGGTTTTTCAGAGATGGCCAAGGTTTACCATTAATTGAGAACCTAGCAAATATATGAATAATTCCATGTGCTTATTAAAGACTGAAATACTTCTATTTTCTATGGCATTTTTCATTTGCCATTATGTGCCTTCTTTTCTTCCCAAGTCCTCTGAAAATCTTATCACCTCCATAGTCTGGAGGTGACCACCTCCAGACATTACAAACCAAATAATGCTATTACCTGTGACTGTTGTCATCTCAAGGTTCGACCTGTTTCCCCGTTACGAATAATCACAATAAACAGTGATCTAGTTCTAGATGCTGCCCCTCCTAGATGCAAAGTGTTACCAGAGCACAAGTCTGTATGGCTGTCAGGCTCTTGTCTATCACCCTCACTAAATTTAACTGTAGACTCTGTTTTGAACATTTCCATTAGAATTCACTCTTTCATCTCACATACCTTAAAATAATCATGGAGTATCTATGGTCCGACCATGGGAAGCAATCAGCACATCTTGCAACAAAGCTGAAAATTTGGTACCGAAGAAGAGGGTGCCTGAGATGCAGATGATTGTTTAAAGAGGATGCAAAACTTTAGTTCAGAAGATGGAAATATTATCTGAGTTCTTCCTGCTGGACTGCAGTGAAGAGATATTGAAAAGAAATGTACAAAGGAGTTGTTGCTTCTCCTACTTGTTCTCTTTAGAGGAGAATTGCAGTTGACTGCAGCTAGATGTGGTGTTTGATTTTAGTAAATAAAATCACTTTTTATGGACATATTTAATTTCTTTTCTGATCCTTCTTTACTAAAATCACAGAATAACTAAACTTGGAATTGACTTCTGAAAGTTACATTGCCTGAGTCCTTGCTCAAACCATGTTTAACTTAGCAGTTGGAGCAGGCTGCTCGTGGTCATATCCTTGCAGGTTTTGAACACCCCTGCAACCACTTCCAGTGTTTCACAATCCTCATTTTGATCCCTACTCAGCTTTCTTGTCCTACAATTTACCATTTAGGGAAGAGGATACATTTTTGTCCTCTTGCTCAGTTTTTACTTTCAAAGACAGAAGAGAATGTAAAATGTTCCAGAAATTGAGAGCAGTTCTTTAATAGCAAGTACTTCATGTTTCTGTAAACTCTTCTCTCAAAAGCCTACCTCTACCACTAATAACCTCTGTTTCTCGGCTGCAGAGGGAGAACTAGGTCCCAACAGGATCCAGTTGTGCCACCTGGAAACAACAAAGTACAGACCACTCACCTCTCCATGCCATTAACCATTTGAAACCAGAAGGGTGTGACTTGAAAGGAAGTACAGAAACACCTGAGTTTTTAGATAAAGACTGCTGTTCCCACAAAATACCTCTTCTTCTGTAGCCTCTCCTGTTCTGCTCTACAGATAATTGCTATCACAGTCTTGGCTATGGCCTTCCTAAATGATAATTCTTCAGCTGTCACATAAATGACATGTGTCAACTCTAGCTCTTGACATGCCTGCTCTGGACAGGGGTAAGATACATAATTTTAGAAAACACACTAACTTTATTTCCTCAAAAGTCACCTACCTTGTCCTTCTTAGGAGCTGTCTCTTTTAGGAGTATTAGGAAGAAAAGGAGAAGTCCTTCTCTGAAGAAACTCACTTTTTCTTCCTTCTTTATCTATTTGGCATCCCAAGGACATGAATAAATAGCTCTGATGCTTCAATTCTCCATGTTAAAGCAAATCTGCAAAGCTTATCTGCAGCTCTTTTCTCCTTCCCCTGCCTTTTTTTTTTGTTGTTGTTGTTGGTTGTTTTGGTTGTTGTTGTGGTGTTTTTTTTGTTTGTTTTTTTTTGTTTTAAGATCACAGGTATACCTAAAATCTACAGGTCTCCTGTTGGGGCTGACACAAAACCTACCCTTTCTACCCCCTGTAAGCATCAGACAGAAGAAGATTGTGTACGTGTCAGAAGGCTTGGTATGTGCCAGGTTTATTGGATGGGTTAGTGAAAATAATAACAACTTCTGTTAAATATCTAACCACAGTTGATGCACTCAAGCAGCTTCAAGGGTCACTCAGTATTTGGGCACTGATCAGACACTCAGCCACTGCCAAGGCTCAGGGCAACCTACAGACTCTTCAAGACGGCAGAAATGGATGGAGGGACCAACTATAGGTCTGAGGCAAGTTACCATCTTTGTGTAGGAAACTTGTTTTCCTAGATGGGATTCCTAGATGAACTAAGTAGGAAAAAACCACAGCATTATGGTCTTTTCTGTCATATTTTTCTTTGTTGGTTTGTGGGTTTTTTTGTTTGTTTCTTTAGGTTTTTTTCTTTTTCTTTTTTGAACAGCCATTACATTAATAGTTAGATAACCTTTTGGGATTTTCTTCCCTAACCAAGAACAGTTAAGTCTGGACTTGCGTGCAACCATACATGAAAAACACATATAACTCATCTTTTGTCACAGATCAGTGTATCATTGCCACCAATACCATCTCATACTTGGACGTGATCAAAGCACTGATGAAAAGCAGCAGGCTGAAAAGGAACACAGATTACAACTGGCAAACAGTGGAGGGTAAGGGCAGGGCAATGGTTATTCTTGCTTTTGTCACCTGTCAGCTGGACTGATTGATATATCTCTGTGATATATCTGAGTGTGAAGTCCACAGCCCTAGAAAATTCCAGGTAGCATGGAGTAAAATAGCTACCTTTGTCTGCAAGTCAGGATGCTGCACATATAGCAAACCTCTCTCTGAGCTGCATACAAGCTTGTCACAGCATTTAAAAGAAAACTAAACACACTGGTATAATAAAAATGCTGGCAAAGTTGTGCCCAAGATATATTAAAAAACCTCACTCCGTGCATCTGAGTGGAAGAGTGTCCTCCACCTCTCTGTGCATTTGGTGCAAAGGATCTCTGTGAGCAGGGTGGATCCTGCCCATGCATGCCCCACTGGGAGCATTGCACTGAAAGGGAGCTCATCACCTACTGCTGCCAGAGACCCACCTCTGACCGCTTCAGTCTCACAGCAGCACGTGGATTTAAAGAAAAGCAAATGAAAATGCCTTCAGAAAACAAAATGTTCTGCCCCTTCTTCTCCCCCTGGGGGAAGGATTATAGTATAAACAAGACATGAAAGTTGTTTCTCATAGTACGTAAGTGCTCGGGTGCTCTCAATACATCATCAGAAAAACCCATACAGATTAAAATATAAAATAGCCCTCTCTGCTTCCTGCCTGCTTCTGTCACGTCACTGCCCATCTTCTCTTTTCTCCCTTGCCTCATCTGCATCTGCCATGGCAAAGTGAAATCCTGCTCGCCACCAAGCACAAGCACTGTCAGTTGACTCTCACCCTCCTTCTTCAACCCTCTGCTGCATTGACAGAGGAGACCTTTGTAAGCAAGCTGGGAGCAATGACATGGAATGGTGCTATCCTGCCACAGCATTGCTTAAAGTACCTTGTTTGGATGGCTCAAAAAGGGAAAGACTTGTTTTGGGTTACATATGAAATATTCAGGTAAGGCCCAGCTAACTCTCATATTTCTTTATCTGTACCTCTTCAACTATCACTCTCTTTGCACAAAACACCCACAGGTCTGTATTTCTAAGCATAATGCTCCACATGGCTGCAGGGAGGATTTTTCAGGGGGAAGGGGTTGTTTCCCACCTAACTATTGCCTTACACCTCATGCCACCCGAAGTAAATGGAAAAGACTGCAGCCAATTCAGGAATGCTACTGCTGCCATCTCCTGAGAAAAGCTAGGCTGAGCATGTTTAATGTTAATGGAGTTACAGAAGCTGCTGCTGCTGCTGCCAGAATGTCTGCCTAACCGTGTCCTAATGAAATGGAGTCTTTTGGCTGGACTAGACTAGCCTGTAAATGAGTTATATCTAAGATTACAGTTATTAAACTAGAAATATGGGATCCAAACCCACATGCCTAGCAGTTGCCTGGAAATCTCATTTGCAGATGTAGCATTAGATCACAGTATATGATTAATCTTCTCTGCTTCCCAGAGGCAAACAGGAAATCCCTGGTCTACTGAGCCACGGAGGTCTCCAAATCCAGCTAACCGGGAGAGCTGAAATTTTGAATTCAGAGACACAAATGCTGATGGGACTCCAAGCTGAAATGCTTATCCTTCTCACATTTAACTCTGAGCATAGAAATTTTGAGGGAAACTGTTACAAACTACCAAAAATTTAAAAATTCTCAAGGGATAATATGAAGTCTTCTCAATTAGTCCTTAGTCAACACTGAAAATAGAATTTAGTCTCCTTCACCAACTAATATCAACAGCCCTGTGAAATTCCCATTTATAAAACCCCCAAATCCAATGATTACTTTTTCCCTTCGCTGTCTCCATATGTAGACATGTGATTGCCTATGTTCTCACAGACAACAAAATGTTTCATACTTTCTAGGAGCAACTATGTGGGTCTAACAGGTTTTCCCAGAATCTTCTTTTTCAGATATTGGAAGCAGTATCTTACACTATACAATCCAAAAATTTTTCTAAAGCTACATAATATATATAATACCCTCTGACATAAGGGGTGATAGACAGTAGGAATGCCAATCAGTTCCAGAACTTTCTTCATTAGCAGCATCTTAAGACACAGTCCTCTCATGAAGCTCTGCTATGTTGTCATCTGCACCCTGCTGCTGCTAATGAGATTTCTTTCCCATTCACTCCTTAACAATGATGCTCATCCTGGCCTTTGTAAAGTGCTTCAATATGATTTTTCAAAATCACTAAGAAAGTATAAAATAATATTAGCTGATCATTATAACTCCTGTGACAGCCATGGAAAAATATTTTCTGTGTTCGTCTAGAGCTAATGACTACTTAACAAATATCACTATAGTAACATGACTACTTCTAATTTTCTTTCAAATTACCAATGAGACTTTGCTTCTCTTTCAAGATGAGATGTTTCTGCTTGTAATTTCTGAAATTGAAAAATTCTACCATTTTTTACAGTAAAAATTCACCTTTCTTGATCACAGAAGGGGCAGTGCTGACATCCTTTAGCAAACCATAAAGAAAGAGAATAAAACACCTTTGAAAAGACTCAGTCTGAGAGCTGAAGAAAGCTTTGGAGCCTCTGCTCCCACTGTCCTGTATCCTAGATAACTGTGTCACCCATCTTACATCTCACAGTCTTCTTCTAAGCTACAAAATATGAGCTATTTCGTTTTGGCTGAGTACTAAAAGCAGTGAAAGGTTGCTTTTTAACTTAATATTATTCAGTCAGCAGAGATGGGGGGATAGAGAAGGATGGGAGCACTCAGGGTCCATGGCCTTGAAAGTCATTCAGCTTTTTCACTGCAAACTTATTACCATGGGTAAGGTATGGGGCTTCCCAGAGGCTGCTGACCTCTTCTGCTGCTGCAATGGGCCTTGCCATGGCACTGGCAGAAGAGTCAGCACTCAGGCAGAGTCCGGGAGGGGATGTTGCTGGCTGGATTGCGATTGCCACACTCTGCTCAGCTGTGACAGCATATGCTCAGCATTCAGAGCCAGAAAAGGACATGATGCTGTCCTTGCACACTCTGAGCAGCCAGCAGCCTTCTGGTGAGTGAGGGGATGGACAAGTGAAATGTGTCAGGCAGAGAAGGGGAGCCAAACTGAGTGTCAACGGGAACAGCAGAGAGAAGAGGAACATGTACGAGAAAGGCAAAAGAAAAAGAAGGGATGTGCTAAATGGCAAAAGGGCAGAGACGGGAGTGAACAAAATGCTGAGGGAGTCAAAGGACCTGTGACAGTGACAGGAGATATTTTCTTATCTATAAAAGGATCCAAGTGGAAAAAAAAATACTAAAACCCCACTGCTTGGAGTTCTCTGAGCACATGCCTTCCTTCCTTTGGTAATGGCAGTCCCCAGAACAAGCTGCAATGTCTGCCTCAACAAAGCTGCCATTGCCATTGCAGTCTAAACAGACTCTTAAGGACCCTCTGTCAACAAAAAGCTGGATTCATATAGAAATTACCTTTACAGTAATGTCCTCTATGTGTGTCTGTATGTATTTGAAATAATTTCAGTAAAAGCCTATCTAAAAAATACCACTGGGAAGAAATTCTCCATGCTTTCATTCTAGAAAGAATAAGAGGTTTTGCTCATATTGTCTGGAACAGATCAGAGCAATGGCTGCTTTGTCCCCTCCTCCTCCCACACATCTTAGCAGGTTTTACCCCATCATCCACTTTAGGACATGTTCCTCCATGGGAATTGAGGGTGGTGATGCTATTTCTTCAGCATCTGAGGGATGCCAGCATACCCTACCCACTCAGGCTGCAGGAGCAACCAGGGGAGTGAGAACCTGAATTCCTGCAACAGGCATCTTCGTCTCTGTAGCAAGAAACTTCATGCTCTGGGCTCTGAGCCAAACTTCACCAGAGCTTCAGATCGCTGCAATTCTGGTTCTGAAGCATCTGCCTGGGGAGCTGTCAGGAAAATGGACAAAAATATTCTCTTCTTGTGGTACATCCAAGCTTCATTTACTCTGACATTCGTTGGTGTACCATTTTGGCTTCAAAAGACAGCCTTGTTAGTTGGAAACATCCTGACCAGCTATGGTTTGGTATTCAGCAGGTCTGCTAACAAAACTGAGGAGAGAGAATTCATGGGCACAAATAGGCAAATGAACCAGACCTCTTTTTTCTCTTTATCCTGCTCCCTCAGAGGAAGAACAAGAACAGGACTCAGCATTATTGAGCAAATATGGAGGTTTAGGTGGATATAGGTGAAATTTCTGTACATCATAGTATGTCCCTAAGGATTAGGCAGAGTGTCTCAATGTAACACCACCTTTAAAGCCTGGATACTTGTTCTGAAGCTCACATTGAATTTCAGTCTTATATTTTACATTTTGATTACTGCTTAGTTCAGCAAACCCCCCACATATCTTTCACACATGGTAAGAAAATATCATTAATTAAAAAAGTTACCTGACTTATCAAGGAATGTTAACAGCTCAATAATAGTGATATTTTTTCAGAACGAACCATTTCTTCCAGCATGCCCTGTAACTTTATCCTATAGCTTGCCCGTCTTTCTCTAGGTGGAGTAACCTCTCCATTGTTTTGTAGCTAAAAATAGGCAGTTAGGTTTTATTGCCAGCAGCTGCTCCACTCCAGAAAAAGAGGAGGCCTCCCTCCATTCTGATTAGAAACATGGTCTGAAGGTTTTATTCAACACTACAATTGGCAAAATAGCAAACCACTGAATGCTGTGCCTAAGCATGCAATTACATTATAATTCTTGAGTGTAATGCTCTGCACAGTTGCCACAATGTTAATCTGAATCTAGCAGCAGTTAGTTGACCATCTTATTCTCTGAAGATGATGGTTTAGGGAGGAATAAATTGCACAGACTGAAGTTGAAATTAGGAAAGCACTTCACATGCTAAAACCTATATTCAGGACATAAATTAAAGAACATGACTTAGAATACATTGCAAGACTAAATGTTTTTTGACCTCAGAGGCCCTTAAGATAGAGATGAAATTTACTGCGTGAGGATGTAGTTTGTTAAACAGGCTGGTAGATTGATACAAGGTAATAAACACCTCTCAAACAAGCAGTGTAATTTTATACTTGGAAACATAATTTGTTTTTACAAGAAAACTACTTATAAAGTATTTGAGACACACTGATTCTACAAAAGCAGTAATATAAAGACATTAAGTAGTAATGAGATTAATCACAGTAATTACTAATGAAACAAGGTTTTCTTATATAGCTTTTAGGTTTCTTTTTTTCCTCTACATGAAAAATACATTTGCATTGTAATGTTAGTTCAGTTAGATGCAAATTCTGCCTCCAGTGTGACTTTGCACAGCCACAATCAAGAGTCAGTACCATGAGTCCAAACCAGTGCCACTAGCTTGACCTGGAAAAGCAGGGACAGAGTACGCTAAAGATCACGGCAGTTACACAAAGAGTGTGGTAACGATGAAGCTAAATTATTCATTCTGCCACCAAATTATGTCTGGAAGCTCAGGGACTGCTGTACAGAAGCCACATCTCTTTCTTGCATGCAGCCTACATGAGTGGAACAGCTTAACTGCACTGAAGAGTCTGTTTTCAGACTGTGTATGTCTTTTCACTGCACTTGCAGAGTGCAGCAGGACACATTTAAGGTGCATTGAATTATCAGTGCTAAAATACAGTTCACTCATTTAAATTACTTTTTAGTTCATTAAGTCCTTGGGCTTTGGTCATACAGATAATACATATTTTGTCTGTTTCTTTGTTCTGTCAGAGCCATCCACATATGGCATGACAAAATTATTAGTGCTGGTTATGTGTCACCATGTAAATGCTTTATTTTTTTACCAGATGTCTTTTCTTCCAGCTTTGGCATTTAATTGTCAAGATGCATTTTAGTTTCCTAAATTGTATAATCTAATTTAACAAAAACTGCTGGAAAAACAAGTACAAGCACTAACAAAGGTGAAACATTATTTCATTTATGAAATTTGTTACTAAAGGCATGATTATGCAGTGTGCTCTGTCATTGCTATTTGTCAGCATTTGTTTAAGGTTGCAATTGAACAAAGAACAGTAAATGCAGTTTAGTGTAGAAAGGCAAGGTCACATGGCCTTGGCATTAGTTAATTTATCTTTCATGACAGATTCTATTTTCTGCTACTAGTATTATTACCAGCATTACATTTCTCCCATGACAGTGCATCTGGAGCTCTTGCATTTCCAAACGTAGTGGTAGCATTTAATTTGTGTGACATTATTCAGTTATCAAGAAAAAGCGCATGCTGAGAAAACACTGTGGTTAGTTAATAATAGCATAAAAAATGAGTTCTTGTAAGCAAGAGCAATGTCTCAAGTACTTTGCTAAAAACATTTCTTTCTAAGGCTGCACTACCCCATTCCTGTCATGGGAACCTGGGCATTCACCAAGCAGGTCTCCAGATGAAGGTTAACAGGCAGATGTGCTGAGATGGGAGATACAGAATGAGTTTAACAATTAAATTTCATATATTTTTCCCTAAGTAATGGCAGCTGGACAATGTGCAAAGACTGCAGCACTGAATTATAGGAAAGGCACACTGAGATCACCCTCGTCTAATCTTTTTTCTGTGGAAGATCATCTCTACATATGTAATTTTCAACAGAAACAAATTTAATCCATCCTTGGAGACCTAAAGTGATGGAGAAGACAGGCTATCATGTATTTCCTATAATACTATATACACATGGCTTTGTATGCTTTTATGTTTTAATTGAAATACAAATATACCCAAGGCTTGAGTAGATGTAAACAATGTAGCTGTAAACAGGAAATCTTCATGGAAGGTCCTACCAGGATTCAACAGGGGTCTGCTCTTGACAAAACATAACTTACTACCTTTGTGTACAAACTGAAAGACAAAGTAAAATGACAGTGCAGGTTTTGGAAATTATGGAAGCTGGTGAAGTCATAAATTAGACAGATGATAATTGTAGAGAATTAATCATTTAGTAGGGTGGGCTGATTTGAATATCCTGTTTTAATGCAGATAAATTTGCACTCATACATCTAAGGAAGAAAGAGCATAGTTTATATAGACAGGATTGGACTAAGTATTTCAAAACGATAGAACATGAAAAGAAGTCAGGGTCTTGGTAGATAATTAACTGAACATGATCTTGCAGTGGGATGATGCAATTAGAGACTGAATGTCAGCCCTGAAGCCTAAGCAGGGAAAATATGAAGTGGGAGTAGGAAGGTGATATTAGTGCTGTTTATAGCAAATGTGAAACCATGACAGGAATGCCATGTGCAACTCTCATACTCACATTTCAGAATGGACTATCTGATAAATCACATAGTCAGAAAGTCCTGCCATAAACATGTTGAGGTCTGAAAGGCATGACTTACTGTGAAAAGCTAGGAATGAGCAAGCTGCCTGTCTTATCAAAAAGACAAGCAAAGAAGACTATTGTAAAAGATATAAAAGATGTTTTTGATTGTGAGTGGCTTTTTAGTATAAGAAGAAAGAGCGTAACATAGGACAGTATAGGATATTATTCTCTTGAAAAAGTGATACATAAGATCTAACTGCAAATAAAACCCTTAAAAATCCAAATCACCCAGTGAATAATTATCCATATCATTAACAAGGTGATGGATCTTCTACTCTCTTCTGATATGTCTAAAGGTCTTTCCTGGGATATTGCACTTTCAGGAGAAATTATAGGCCTGCTGCTGAGACTTACATCTTAGGTGCTGCAACTTGCAGGAACATGATCTCTTCCAACCTCAAAGTCTACAATTAGGCGACTAACACAATTCTACTTCCTTTCTTTGAATTCTATCAAATAATATTGATGTATACCTACTGAGGAAGTAGCTCTGAGTTCTTTGAGTTTCAAAATAAGGCATTATACTTCACAGGTTTTGGACAGATTTTTTGTCACTAAAATCAATAGGCTTGTATTTTAAAATAATCCTGAGAATGGGGAGATTGTGAAGTTGTTTCTGGATGGCACAACCTGTTCCCACCAAGGACATAGCCATTCAAAAATCCTGCTGAATCACTGGAACTGGAAACAGTACTAAATTTCGTTTCTACAGAGATTAGTTCTGCTGAATACAGAAAAATCACATCCTTCAGTTTGTCACTTTGTTTTTATGTTCATATACTTGAAATAATATCTACTGTTAAGTGGTCCTGACTGCAAAAACACCAGACTGTGTTTTCAATAAATAATTCCACTTTAATGGCAAAGTAATAATTTAGACAGATACAGTGTGCACACCTGCAAAAAAAAAATACGCAAGCTGGTTTACAAGCTAGAGGAACAATAAACCAATAGAAAATACATCATCCAGTTAAGTCCGATGACACCAAATACTTATTAGGGTTTTACAAAGACTACAAAATTTTTCAGATGATTTATTTCACTGTTTCTATTTACAAGATATGTTACATCAAAAATGTACAAAATATAAAATGTGTACAGACAAATGTTTCACAAACAATTTCTGAGTTGTAAACTAGGTGGACTCACTGAGATGTATTGCAGGAAGTTTTGTATATGTAATATTGTGTGTTTGTGAGCTAAATATGGCAGGAAAAGATTTGCAGGTTTGCTCAGAGCACAGGTACAAGAAAGAGCAGCTTTGCTTTAGTTCTTTGAGTCAGTCAAGGTGTATGAGCTGACATTTTGCATCAGAAATGGATTCAGATTTGGGGGGCACGATGTTGGTCTGACTGAATCGTACATGCATAAATTCAGAGTTTTATTAGGGCAATAGCACCGTGTAGGAACCTCTAGATTCAGCGATGCAGCTTAGTGCCATTTGGAAACTGCATTGATTTAAGTTACAGCAGGTGGCCACAGAGCGGCCACGAGGAGTGGATAGCACCAGATACACATCCCAAAGGTAACATCCATGGAGGTGTACAGTACATGACTACACAATGCCAGAGCCCTTAGGTACCTTCTTGTTCACGTGCACCTATTTTAATCTCATGGCTCTTGTGGTAAAAGAGTGTTTCTGATTACTCTGAGCAGTCCGAATGCAGTCTGGCTGTAGCCTGCCGTGACATATGAACTTAGCACATTTTCAGACTTTTCCCCCCAAAATGTATTGGCTTCATGTAGATATTGAAACGTGCTGACTGTAGCATTGATAGCTCCTGCATAGTCGTAACAACTGTAAGTACAGGACAAACACACCAGGTAATAACAGCTTTTAGGTTTTGCATTCTGTATTTGTTTGCAACATACAGGAAATCTCAGCAAGTGAAACATCTCTTAACACCAACAGAATAAAATACAATTTTTTTTGTTTGTTTGTTTTTGATTTGATTTGTGCAAGGCTTTTTTTTCTTTTTTTTTTTTTGTTTTTTTTTCTCTTTTTTTTCCTCTATATTTACAATACCCACCCAGTAGACTGTGCAAAACCAACCCACTTTTACAGTATAAACTCTTCCTCTTCCACAGTGGACATCACTGCTTCAGTGTTCTTTTATGCTGAATTCTTCATGTACAACTATAGCAATCAAAACAACATGCTGAAACTAGAAAAAGAAAAAAAAAAAACCCATATATTTGTGCTCATGCTGCATCAAGTGCATCCAGCTCTGCTGGATAAGTATTCAAAACATCTATCCTCCAAAAATTCCGTTCCATGGGACCAAATGGATTTGAGCCGATTTTGTCAGCATTTAGGTGGCAGTGAAAGTGGGTTTGGGTTCCTTGTGTACTTCTGAGGGTAGGCAGAGAAATCTATTCACAAGATAAAAATATTATATAGCAACTGTTCTTTCTCGTATCCATTACTTTAAAAAATCATGATATACAGATATGAGGCTACTATGTTAACTGATGTTTTCTCATTAGTAAATGAAGAAAAAAACAGTGTAAATTACCAATGGTTTAGGAATTAAACCAACTGTAAAACTGTTCTAGAAATCTGTTTTAAGGCAGTGAGACAGCACCATAAGAAATGTTCCTTCTTTCACTGAAAAGGCTCAAACAAACGAAGCCCTAAAAAGCCTTTAATCAGTGTTGGTTAATAATTGGTAGAAAACCGTTGATAAGGAGTGGGCAGGTGGTTAAAAAAGACCCTTGTGGTAAAAATAACTTTATAAAATCTGTGACTTGTGTACTAAAAACTTGATGGAGCGCATCACCGTGACCATGGCAGTTAGAATTAAATTGGCACTTATCCAGCATATCACAGTCATGTTTTCTGGTGATTGCACAATACTGTTTGTGCTTTCTGAGTTACTATCATCTTTTACTCATTTTGGAATGGACAGTAGTGTATAACACAAACACCACTGCCGTCCTGTGACCAGCACCATGTGGCACAACAGAGGTTAGAAGATAATTAGGAGACTGCATTGTTCATGCAGCACCTCAGGGTAAACTAAAGGAAAAAAAAACCCAAAGAAGTTTCACTGTAAACTTGTACAGAGAAACAGAGAGAGACAAAGAGAGAGAAGGAGGATAAGGGAAAAAAAATATTCCAGTTTGGCTAACACGTGTGCAATCTGCTCAGATGCCCTTGGTCTAGGGCACTTTCCAGTTGACAAATGGAGTCTCACTTGGCTCCATAGGTATTGAAATTAAACTAATTCAAGCTTTCCACTTCAATTTTTCTTCCTGACTTTGCAGAGTTAGGTCTCCTGCCTACCTACAACACACCATTCTTACTCAGAGACCTCGATGTGCTGCTTTAATACTGGCAGTGGTCTAGTGGAAACAGATTTTACCATCATCCTACAGCAAGATTTGTCCCTTTCAGAGGGTTGATTCAAGGGATGAATCCAAAATGTCGTCGTGGTGGCTGGTGCTATCACTGTCACAGCTCTGCGCACTCGAATAGTTGGCTGCCTCTTGAAGCCTCATTAGCATATTCATCTGAAAGAAGAAAGCAATGTTTACACAATCTCGTCTCATTTAATACTGCAGTGACCGTGTTAAAATTTAATTAAGCTCCCTTGCTGTATGAGGTGTGCTGGTATCTAGGTGAGAGACCATACAAAAGGATTTCAGAAAGGGCAGGGTGATAGTGGCTCCTATTGGCACTCTTTTCATTGCCTTCTGGTTTTTAAATAGAAGCTTAAAGGTCCAAAGAGGGACACAATGGAGCTGCCTGATAACTCTAATTCAGGGGTGAGGCCAGCTGCAGCTGCAACACTGGCAGAGGAAGGAAGCTGTATCTCAGCTGGACATCTGGGCCCATATTTGGAGACAGTCAAGCTTCCAGATAATTTTTGGATGGTGTAGATGATTACGCTGGAAAAGCAACTGAAAACATAATCACAGTAACATACCCCCTCTACAAGAGAAGGATGGGGAGGGAATGAGAGAGGGTGGACTGATGCCAGCTGCTTCATAAATGAGTCCCATCTGCTCTTGAGGGGCTGACCTCAGGAGGGGAACAGCAACAGATCCTCCTACCCAGGAGAGTAGAACCCCTCATAATTTAGGGATTACTGGTACCTGAAATCCATCTGAAAATCAGCAAATGGCAGCATTAAGACCCAGAAAATTACTTGGATGCTTGATGCCTACCTCTGTATAATGATCAGGATTTTATTTATAAAGCATCCACTTCTGCCAGCATGCTAAGGACTGCAAGCAATGTTGAGAGTGTTTTAGTGTTTTTCACGGAATAAATACGCTGTTGTTACAAAAAGCAATCAAAGAAAAACCAAAGAGAAAGATGCATTCCTATCTGTGTTTTAAACCCCTATTTCCAGTTTGTTTGGAAATCCTTACATCTCTATGCTTTCAACTTGCACGGTGGAGTTTTCTCTAGGCACTGAACAGTGTTCAACACTTTTGAGTAGCTTTTGCTGAAGCTTTGATAGGTATCCCATGCTTGTGAACACAGAATACCTGTGGTGGGTGTTCAATACAGCCTGCACATGATGTGTCCTGTTTCCACAAGTGCAGCGTCTGTCCACCCATGAGCTCCACTGCAGGTGGGGGCAAACCCTCCAGTCACAATTTCCAAGCTTCTGGCATTTACTCAGGTACAGATGCTGACCACAGTGTGCAGGGAGCAGGGGTGAATGGACACTGAACTCAGGCTGCCCATGTTTTCACCATAGTGGAGACTATGCTGTGCTGGAAGCCTGTCCAATACACTCGCTCAAAGCCCAAATCACAGGGTCAAATTATCACCTGAAAGCTTATGGAATGGGAGAGGACCTCAAATTAAGATGATTTTCTGCACTTCTTCAGGGTGCAAGGTCTATTTTTGAACATGAAACAGTGAGGCTGAGGAACCATTTTCTTAACACTGATAAGAGTTAAATGCATTTTTCTCTAAGAAATTCCCTTTTCCAAGGGCTGCCTGTATTCTAGAAATACAGTTCTCTAAAATGCTATTTTGAATTATGATAAAGGCAGTCCACAGAGAAAGCACTACACAAGAATAGCAGTTCAACACATGCATTTTAATAGTCCATTATCAGAGGAGGCAATGGTAAACCCACATGTCTGGGATCATATTTAAATAAAACAAAACATGGCATTGAGGGAAATCAATTTCTTATCATTTAATGCCACCACACTTGCATTCCTTTTACATTAAGACTGTTACACAGTCATCAGTTATCTTAAAATCTTCTGAGAAATGGGAGGATGGCTAATTTCTATTTTCACTAAATTCTCTATGATAGATAAGTTAGATAATGTGAATATTGCAGTCCTTCATTTGTATAATGTAGATGAAGACCCGCCCAATGAAAAATGATGTTTTCATGATAAAATTGATTATAAGCTGCTGAAGAGTGGTACCCAAACAATATAATGGTGAAGACCTGATACATGGTACCAGATACCAGGTACATCTGGGCAGATGGGAAATGCAAACAGTACAAGGACAAATTAACATGTTGTTGATACATGCCTTCCTGCTTCCTTTCATTTTCAACATTCTTGTAAATTACAGGAGGATTAATTTTAAAAGCCTATTTTGCACAGTAGATTTTTACTGCACAGTGTACAGTTTAACATGTGAGAGTAAAGTGTATACTGAAAAGCTTTTTCCCAAAAGTTTGAATCTTACCAAGGGATCCCCCTCTGTATCAGTCTGTGGAACATGCTTAGATGTTGTTCCTTCTTTTGCTGATGCATAACCTTCATAACCAACATCTTCGGGTCTTAACTGAAGTAGTGATGGCCACTCATGCTGTAGAGTTGCAGAGCTCCATGGATAGGTATCAGCTACCCACTTGGAGGGATCCTCCCAGGGTGCCCTCTTACCGTACATCTATATTATGGATATAACACAGGTAAGTACTCTACAGAGTTTTCAGTACCAGTTGTAACAGCAGAAAAAGAAGTTATCACAAACATCTAAACCATTTTAGAAAGAGATCTGCTTTCAGATGTTCTCAGTACTCAGGTAAGATAAGACCTTAAGAAGACCTGATCATCTCCACTAACGCTCCTTCAATACACCGAGTGGCTGCAAGTTGGAAAATACTCAGTAACTAGTGACACTTGTAGACAACAGCAAGTTCTTGATACAGTGTGAAATGAGACCTCCAGGTAATTTGCTTAAAGCATATCAGTGAAATTAACACAGACCTATCAAAAGCACTCAGGTTAATTGGATTTTGTTTCAAGTGAATTAGAAGGTCGCAGTACAGATTGTTCACTTCTCCTAGTAAAATGAGATGCTGAATCAGATGTCTGTCCACATCCTAAGTGTGAGAACTTTTAGAAGGTCAAGAGAAGAACTTCACAAGGGATGTATTTTTCCTTACTGTGAAGCATAAAATGCTTATGAATCTGGGAGGAGGACAGAGGAAGTAAAAATGAGAATACTGTAATTATAGGATATCTGGTAGCTTCCTCACTAAAATGCATCCCTGCCTGTATTGCTGTTCACAAGCAACAAGTTAACTGAGAACCCCTTGGCTGCTGCTTTAAAGATTTCTTTTAGCAGTGACAATGACACACTGGGATGGGAAGCCATTCACCAGGGCTTTTTGTAATTTCTCCCATCTCAAACAGCCTCACGCCATCCAAGAACACCCTGCTATTGGCAGGGCATGCACTCATGGAGGATATAGGTGGGCTGCACTCCTAAAGGGATTATAAGAGGGGAGGACTTTAGTGATAAAGGCAGAGTGATGAGTTGTGCTTATCACTGCAACACCTGCTGCCAGGAACTTGCTGAATGCAGAGTTCAGGTTAGGCAGCCAAGTTCCCTGTATTAGGCACAGAGGTACTCAGACTCTTTCTGCCCTACACTGAGGCTAGGTTGCTAAAACAGAGTTCTGCCTAAATAAGCCAAGAGAAATGTTCCTCAGGTAGGTAGCAGCCTAACTCCAGACTGTAGCACTTCCCTTATCTGAGATTAATAGCAACTAAACCTTTTCTGGAATCTAGAGCAAGGCTTGTAAATCCTATGTCTGACAAGTGAGTTTGCAAAGTACCTGACTAGAAAGGCAGGTTTTATCCATCTTTGGTTCCAGGAGCACTTAATTATATGATATAAAGGATTTCTGTTTATTATTAATAATTTTATTCTATGGAAGCCAACCAAAGCAGCTAAAAATTGGTACAGCTCATGAAACAAACATATTTTCTTCTATATGCTGCCATCTTCTGCTCCACAACTGAAGTTTTCATTTAAGCAGTTACCCTGTATGCTTGGGAAAATACGAGCATGAAGAATACCACTGCATTTTTATAGCTGGTCTAAACAAGTGCTGTTAATCTCACTGTGACTGTTCTATCAAATGTTTGGCAGTATTCTGTACAAGGCATAAACACTGTAATTCCCAGAGAGATAAGCAGTTTTTGGAAAGCATGAGATATTCAACAGGCAAGATTCTAAACCTCCATCGCATCAGTATGTCACTGTGTCAATACAGGTGATAAAGAAACTGCAGCCGCTTACATAGCTCTTTGCCTAGTCCATAACAATCCCCTCTGCACTGTGTAGTAATTTTTTTCAGTGTAATGTGTGGAACAAAATGCCTTTCCACAAAGCATCTTTTTAGAGGACGTAGAATTGCAGTGCATAAACAGAAAAAAGGAAAAAGGGAGAAAGCCAATTAAAGATAGGAGGGGAAATACAAAAAAAAAAGAATGGATTAATGTAAAGATTTAGGCTTGCTCCAGAGATATGGAACTATCTGAAATCCTAACCTCCTCTGGTATAACCCGGAGTTATCCTTCTGGGGAAGACCTCATTGCAGCCTTCCAGTACTTGAAGGGGCTTGTAAAAAAGAGGGGGAACAACATTTTAATGTAGGCAGAGAGTGATAGGACAAGGGAGAATGGTTTTAAACTAAGACAGGAGAGATTTAGATTAGATGTTAGGAAAAATTCTTTACTCAGAGGGTGGTGAGGCATTGGAACAAGTTGCCCAGAGAGGTTGTGGATGCCACATCCCTGGAAGTGTTTAAGGCCAGGAATTAGATGATCTTCTAGGTCCCTTCCAATCCAAGCCTTTCTATGATTCTGTGAAAACATCCTTGCTCACAGCTTTTCCCCACATGCCTGTGTATCTAACGGTCTATGTAGGTGGTAGGAGGATTACACAGACCGAAGCTATTTTCTTGCACTAGTGTAAAGCTTATTAACCATTCCATTTAGGGGTAAGCTGAGCCTGCCTTGACTCAGGGAGACAATCTGAGCTGTATTTAGCCATGCTGGGAACTCTTTAAACAATGGAAAAACCCCCACCTTCCTCCAGTCACAAAGAAACCCTCTTCATAAAATACAAGATATGTTAGTGCTGGAGCAAACAAAGCCAAATTATGTATCAGAGCAAGAGCAGGTCAAAAGGAATTTGAGTCTGCCTTCTATAACTCCTCCAAAGAGCTTCCTCTTGCAAATGCAACAACATTCATACCAGGATGCATTGTTTAAAAATAGCTTGGAGAAAGCCTTTGAAAGCAATCAAAAAAACTTCTAGGAAACAAATGAAATACCTGAAGTCCTTCTCTCACAGCTTCCAGAAGATATGGAACCAGGGAATAGTTCCAAAGGTCTGTGAACCACACTCTGGAGCCATCAACATCCATAGGGCAAGGGAGGAAGAGACGGGGACCTGAGCAGTCAAGTTGTATATTAAAAAAGGTAGAACTAGGAAACACATCTAAAATAATCTTCTCAAAATTAAAAGAACAGTACTGGAACAAGCTCAAGGTAAGAGAATACTAAAACAGGACTACATTAAAGGAGCTAACAGTCTTCTGTTATTAAAAATGAACTGGTGGATATATTCCTTAGAAATTTGCTGATAAAAAACTGGTGTCATTTAGTTCAATTTTAGGGCCTGATGAACACTTACAAAGCTATGTAAAAGCTGACATCTTTGCTAACGTAGTAATTCCATTAAAAGACCTCAGGTATAAGGGTTTTTATTGCTGTAATTATACTGCAGTGTGAAAGCAGGAGAAAAAAATAAGGCTTAGGAAAGTTACTGTTGGGGTAATTTTTTTTAAATTTAGTTTTAAAAATTGTGGTATTTTACTTGAAAGTATTTAGCAACAAAGGAAGCTCTACCAGGAAATATATATACTCTCTCATTAAACTTTCCATTTTCTTTTCAATCTTGATGACAACTAGACAAATTCCCTATACCTATGTGGTACTTCCCATTGAGACACGGCAACTTTAAAAAAAAAAAAAAATTCTTCACAAATCTCTAAAATTCTCAGCCTGCATCCTTATTTCAAACCATTCCACCAGTGGACTCACCAATGGTTACATCTGAAGAGCTGTGCGTTTCTAGGAAGCTGTTGAGATGATGCCATGTTTTGGGGATCCAGTCAATGATTTTCATAAGCTCATTATTGCGTATGTTCTTTTCTATTTCAGTTTCAATCAGTTTCCTTCTCAGATATCTGCCTAAGAAACCTTTAACAGGCTCTGTGTGATTAGCACACAGCACCCACCTGGGTAGAAGAGATAAATGTCAAGCAGCCATGAATAGAAAATACATTATTTCCGCTAAAACATATAGATAAAAGTAATATCATAAGCTTCCAAGTCTCATTAGTTAGCAAGTACAACACTGCTCCAATAAACCTCATTACTGTTCACTGTTTCCACAGAGCCATTTCAGGTTCCAGCAGGAGTTCAAGACACTGCCAAAGACAAATGAAATGCAGGAATGCAATCATCTTCAGCAACTTGCTAGAGGTGCCAGACAGTAATTTTATTTCTTTTACTTTTCCCCAACACCATTCAGAGACCCATCAATAGAGGAGAGACACTGAAACTAAAATACTTTACTGTGATGAGACACAAGACCAATACTTGTCAAAGAACTGGGCTTAGAAGCAGGGAGCTGTGCAAACATGGCCACAGTAAATACAGAGTGAATGTACCTGAAATTGTGATGCATCTCCAGATTTGGTGAAGAAGAAACTCCCTGGTTCATGGTTCCAATAATATAGGGACTGGAAAGATAAAAGCAGTAAGATTTTTTGAGGGAGAATTTATTCAAATATTCAAAGTATATTCCTTCTTATTTTCTGCACTAGGCCAATTTCAAGAGTCTCTGGATGTATTGTAGTCATATATTTAAAATATTTCTGAGGTACCCTTTTTAAAATGCTTATTGTACGATTTCCCTCTTTGCATATATGTAGTTTACTAGCGCTCATCTGAAAAAATAAATGAAGCAACCCTGTCTTAATGTAACTCATAATTTGGCAGTAGGCTTAGCTTTTTAATTTCAAAAGCCAGTGAATGTCATGAGACATTGCATGCAACGATTTTATGAAGGGAAGTCCCTCTGATGTCACCTTTACAGCAGAAATAACCAATGTTACACGGCAGTAAAAGTTCTAGAAAACATTATTTTTACTCTTGCTTGAGAGTAAAGGACAGTCAGCCAACTTTGTACTTATGCACTGCTCCAGGAAAACTATGGGAAGGGCAAATCTGCTAGAAACACAGCTGCTTCTGCATGGCATGGTTTATCCCAAATTCCACACTTACAAAGTGTAAGCTGTTCTCATGGTACTAATGAGAAGTGTTTATGTACATTCTTAAATTTCATGGTACATTTACATCTTACTGAGAAGCATGGGAGTCATGTAAATGAAGTGAAGGAGCCAACTAAGTACTTGGCTGAAGAGGGTTAAAATTATTGAAGCACGTAACAGCCTTGCAGATGGCCTATGGGAGTCTAAATGTTCACTGAGACATTTTATTTTGCAAAATAACAAAGAGCTTTTACTGTTTTAATTGCAAAACAAGTGCAAGGAGAGAGAAGAGGTAATACCTACCATTTATTGTATTTACAGTTGAGGAAACCATTGAAGATGTCACTTAGTGAACTGATGTGGTGGAGGTTATCAAGAATTATGACGACAGGGAGGTCAGCACCATTGTTGTCAGCACTGCATTGCTCAGCTAGGTTTGCTAGATATTGTCGCAGATCCTTCCATAGAATTAGTAAGAAAACAAAAATAAAATCACAAAAAAATGCCCCAAGCCCAGAAAAGATTAATTCAATTAGACCATAGATGTAATTTCACTAGAAAAAAATTTGGGAAGATAAAATGACTGCTAAAGAGATTTCCTTCTGTGGATCGATCACTCAGCTGGATCGGCACATGCAGGAAACCATGCTGCTTATAGAGGGCAACACTGAACCACATCCTAGGAAAAAGAAAAGTGCTAAACACAAGGCAAATGACTGAAGCATTCTGAGTTGGTGGATATATTCCTTAGAAATTTGCTGATAAAATAGCTTATCTCCAGAGGAAAATAGTTTGCAATAAAGTATGCCATTTCCAATGGGCTGAGATACTCATGTTAATTTTCGGACCTTTGTTCTTACGAATGCCACATTCATATAACAAAAAACCCCACCACACTGTCACACAATTTCAGTATATTGAACTGCTGCTTTAGATATCTCATTTCAGCACTCTCACCGAAAATCTGCCTGCCCTCTTAAGGATGCTTTATCACACCTCATAATAAAATTTGTGGTGTAAATTCTTTCCTGTCAGCTGTCTGGCTGCTGTTTAGTGTAGAAGTAAAAGAGAGCTTTCTGTAACCAAAACATTTCATATTTTTGTCAACACTTTGTTGCTCTTGAGGATCTGGGCTAGTCAAGTTTTACAGCTGGATCTCTAGAGGTATCTAATTTTGTCAGGGTTGGAAATACTCAGTATCATGGACAAAGTTCCTATTGACATTTTATTTTCTGGATCAGGGATAGCCGAATCTTTTCTTCTTTAATGTGAACATGCACCTTTTTTATTTCAAGAAAGATTTTTCTTTGCCTTTTTATGATCAGGTGTCTCTCAGGGAACATTATGGGTTTCTTCCATGGAATAGTACCATCTGTATTGTACCCTTGGTATTTGACAATATTGTTTTTTGGGTTTTTAACTCAAAAGTTCTACATAAATTCTGATAGAAGTAAAGGAAAAGGGGAAAAAGCCCCCAACCAATCCAATCCCAAAAACAACAGCCAAACACCAAAACACACAGATCCAGCAATTTACCAGAAATCCAAAAGCTTGTTCTTTTGTGGGACAATTTTCTTTACAGATGTGTATGATATAACAACAAAACATAAACACATTCCCTGCCAAAGTAAATGGCATCATAAATCCTCTGTACAAAGACAGTGAAAAGCAGGGTTTTTTGCCAGAATGGTCCTCTTGCCCCTTTGGGATCTTCTTCCTCCTTACATTACGTTAGCATTCACTATGTTCTGTGTAAATCAGAAAGCTTGGGGCAACCCTTTCATTTTTTTCCCCCCAGGTACCAAGTTAGGAGTACACCCAATTCAGGACAGCCAAGTGAATAGCCTTATCTGTGGCTAGCACAGTAGTCATGCTAGAAGCCTGATAATCTGAGCCATGTAAATCATTAGGAATGTGACATGATGTGTGAGGCAATTTCAGTATGGTCAGCTTCCTCACTGATGCACACCAGAAATCATGATGGTTGTATTTCTCCAGTGCTGATTAAGAAACTGAGCCCAAGACAGTAATTCCAAATCCTCACTTTGAAATCCTTGTTAACAAAGGATGATTTCATCATAATAAAAAAGCAAGTTACACTAGTATTACTATATATCCAACCTTCTGACAAAGAAATTACAGACAGTCCAAAAATTTAATTTACATAGGAGTTGGACTCTGCATCTATACTTAAAGTGGGTTTCCTCAAGAGGGGAAAAATTGAGTCTTCCTTGACAGTGCTTCAGTGGTTTGTTTAGAACAGAAAGATCTGGCCCCTGTACATCACTAGGATTGGAGACTGAATTCTTGTAGGAAGAAATGCTAACTGAGCAGCAAAAGATAATATTAACACAAATTAATAGAATCTGTTCTGCATCATCGCTACGAACTGAGCAATAGGTTATGTTTTCAACTGTAACTTACCTTGCTTGACTTGTGATCTATGTTAAAAGTTGCAATTGCATCCTCAGTTTTTTTTCTGCCAGATTTAGTTATAATATATTCAGCCAGCCTGTTAGCTAAATAGGTCTTTCCTGTGCCACTGGGTCCCGACAGAATAATTCTGCGATGCTCCATCAGTAAATTAAAGTACCGTTGGGTAATTGGCTTAGGAAGTAATGTGTCAAACACAAAACTATCCAAACTGTTTTCTTCCACTCCTGGGGATAAAAGAAAAGAAAAATGGCCTGTCTTATCCTTGCTAAGGTAGTAATTTGGCCCAGCACCTGACTGTATCAGTGCTATGCCCAAAGCAAGGTAAGACACATCTTAAATCAAATCCCTACTAAGGACTTCTTTGCTGTGGAATTACTGATATACTTCCACAAAAATTAAACAGCAGTAGTGAGTTGAGATGAGTGGGAGAGATGCAATCAAAATAAATGTGAAGAGAAGGCTCAGTGAGGCAAAGATACATGTTTCAGACATTACTGGCAACGATGACAAAAAAAAGGTCAAAGTGACAGCCACAAGGGTTACCAGTTGTCACACCAATGTATGTAAAGTTCCCCTGAAGGTCCCCTCTCCCCTCCAACAGCAAATCCCTAGAGCTTTTGAAATGTTTAGAATTTTTCCTGTGAAACTGAATAAAGCATAAATATTTCTCATTGTAATCTCTGTTTTGGGTTTCATTTTTTTGCCACTGTTTAGAAATCTGTACTTTGGTGTGATTTGGCAGTCAGGCAGGGGAGGACAGATATCCCTAGATTTCCCTCAAAAGGCCGCAATGCAATAGTTATTATGCAATGTCTTACAGACAGTTTATGTGATAAATGTGTCCTCAAACTAGAGACAATAAAGATCAGGTGTAAGAAAAACTAATATGAAAGGATAGGGAACTGCAGTGTAGGACTCTACAGTACCTGCAGAAGTATTCTTTGGGTTTTACCTTTCAGGTTCACAGTGATGACGTTATTATCTCCAACCAGATATCCACAAGGCAGCAGTTCAGGCACTTCTAGGCTATGGGCTCTAATTACATCCCCTATACAGTAGCTAGCAATGCAGTCAGAGCTTAAACCCAGGCTAGTAGTTGGATCCACTCGAAAAATATACTCCTGAAATTATATGAAAACATAAAACATAAAAATATTTACTGAAAGAAAGCAATTTGGAAAACTGCCTATAGTCATAAGAAAAAGAACAGTGACATTAAGAATAAAGCTTAATAGTGGTGTTAACTATATATCAAAAAAACCTCAAACCAAACCAAAAACTTGGCAAGACAACTCAAAGAATACAGAAATTTTCTAGCATGAAACAGAAAATTGTAATAATACTTAAGCTAATTTTTCAGTGTCTTACCTTAAAGAGACGTCTGATTACACCATCTAAAACATCCCACTTTGTTTTTCCACTGACTCCAATTGATCCTATCAGGTATGCATGTGGCTTTTGATCCTGGAAAGAGAGATTTTTGGAAACTAGACTAAAAATGGTGCTAATTCGTTTTCTATGAAGATCCATAGTTTTCCCAATGCAGAATAAGAATATTATTTAGAATATGATGTTACAACTTTGGTAATAATCTCTGTGCCAGAAATAGGTATAGATTGTATTACTTTGGTACATCTTTATAAAGAAGGGAATATAGAATCTTGTTCTGCTCTTTGATTGCATCTGTGTCTTTAAAGAGATGACTAAAAATAAAGGTTGCACGGTATTTATAATTTTTTTAACACAGAACATGAAAACACGACAATGCAATTTCTCAGCAGCAAATTCACAGTTGCACCCTAAGGAGTCCAAGGCACAGATCTAACTTATAATGACTTTTAAATGGAGATAGAAGTCTCAGGACATCCTATTACTAATTAAACTGAAAATTGGTAGTGTCTAAGCTACCACAAAGGCAGAATGAGGCCATATAACATTAGTCTGTAGAATGTGCCTCCCTGTATTGAGCATATATGACAGAGAAGAGAGCTGCTACCTATAGGAAATTTCCCTTCAGTTCCTTGCTTAAAATACCGAAAAAAATGGAGCTACTACGTTCCAGCATTTGCTTGAGCTATAATTCTGCTCTGGGTAATGCACTTACCTTGGCTCGACTATAGCCCTTGTTTATAGTGACTAAGATTTTGACACTATGACCATCTTTGTGGAGTGCTCCATCAGTGACATCATCCAACAAAATATCTGCATTAAAAGAAGGGAAGTGATCAGTCTGACAAATCACATCAATTCTGTTCACATCATTAGTTCAGTATTTGTTCAAAGGATTTTTTGGTTAAAAAGAAAGGCTGCCATGACAACAACTTGCAATTGTTATAAACTGCACTTATTCCTAATTCACCATTTCTGTTGGAGGTGACAAAAAAGTTACCAGTTGTCAATTTTTGAAGGAACATTAGGAGTTTTAATCATGTAAAAATGAATAGAGAATCCACAAATAAATAAAATCTTGCATTATAGTCTTGTCTTTGCTTTTCCTCTTGGAACTTTTTCAAAATTACAATATGTTCACAAAGTAATGTTGTTTAAAAACTAAATTAAGTTTATGTCTTTGGGCACTCAGTTGTCGCCTTTAGAATGTTTTAAGAAGAGAAAACAAGAAATCCTTGCATTGATATTTTTGCTGTTAAGTAAAACAGCATTTAATTTCACTTTCCAGATGATTCCTTTATCCTCTGTACATATGGCACGGATAGAAACTTTTTCACCTCCACTAGAAAACCACTTTGGATTCCTCCAGAATATGGGACTCTATTTTCAGCCATTCCTCTAAGGAAAGGTTTCATTTTTCTTGGATGTAAAGAGTGATTTTGATCTGCTCTGCACCTCTGCTTCTACCACTTCATTAACTCCTAAAATGAGAAAGTTGATGTATTTCTATTAAAGGCTGGGCCTACAGCTTTATTGCAAGTGATAAAACTGCTGCTTTCTTCTAGAAGTTCTCTCTGAGGTTTTACTGTTAGACATTTAAACTAACTATAAAATTAGATGAGATTATGGATTTGCATTTTCTTCAAATTTGCATTTTCTTCAAAGGCCAGCACAGTAATCCAATAACCTAAGCCCTGTTCGTTCTTAGTCTGAAAAACATTGACTTCATGACATAGTCTGCACAAGGTCAGATTGCAGCCAAATTAAATGAGGTCCCAGTAAGATTCAGTCACAGTTCAAAGGAAAACCAAAGAAGGCTTATGAATATAATTTCAATTAATGTATTAAAAAATTAGCTTTCATGTAAAAAGTTTGATAATTACATCCAGATCTAGAATGCAGATTCTGCTTTTTTTTTTTTAATTCATTGAACAAAGAAGCATTTTTTTCTTTTTTTGTGAGCTTTAATAAATCTATGCTTGCTTTTTTCCAGGCACAGTTTTTCTGTGTCACCACTGAATGTTTCACTTCACTTGTCTTGTGTTTTGGCACATTTGACAAACCTTTGAGCAAATCTAAGAGCTTTGATAATATCATAGTTTGTCTGAGGGCAAATTATGGTACAACTGATCCCCCTGTGAAATTTTTCTATCTCTAAATGACCCTTATGTAGCCCTTTAAATTAATTCCTCTTTAAGTCTTTAGGAATGAGGAACCACTCTGTAGCAAAAGAACAAATTCCGCTTTATAAGAGCTCTCTCTCTCACTGATACAAGGGGCTTAGAAGATGCCCAAGGGCCTCTAATTTCATGGTGGTACTAATTGTTTTAATTACCCCCTGCCAGGTCTGCTTTTTAGGCATGCTATGATCACTTCAGTTCAATTCTTGTCTGAGCTCTGGCACTCTGGGCCAGTCTTGTACTTGTCCTTGTTTGCTCCTTTCACTCCAGTGACTGACTGAAAGAGGGGTGTCTGTAACCATCAAACCCCTTCCCAGCTTGCCACTCACACTGATCTGGAGGGTATCATCATACCCTTAGGAAGTGACAGTGGATAGCTTTGGTCATTTCCAGATGACCATCACTGATTGGAGACATTGCTTCCAGAACATGCAGCGACATTTTTATAATACGAAGAGCCAAAGCCCTCAGTTCTCTCAGCTTAGTCCTCATCATGATTAACCTCTCCACATCTCAGAAACTTTTGTTCAGTAGTACTCCAGCTGTCCCAGAAATCCCAAAAGACTTGGTGGTAAGCTGTCACCCTTCCAAGTTCTCTGGCATGGCAACAAAATGATCATCGCAATGATCAAAAATTCTGGATTCATAATCAAATAAAATTCTCCACTCCTCATTAGGCACCCTTTTATCTTTAATTTCTTATAACCAAAAGTAATTACTTTGCATGTGAGAAAAACATTTAGAACAATAGCACAGAGAATTACATAAAGCTTATGAAATAATGGAATCATTTAGGCTGGAAAACATCCTTAAGATCATAGAGTCCAACCACTTCTCCCAGCCATCCTGTTCTCCTTCTTCCAGTTCCTTTGCCTTGTTTTCCTCTTCCCCTTCCTCTTTTTTTCTCCCAGCTTTTATTTTTTCTATTCTTTTGCTGAACACTTCCTCCTAATTTTCTTCTTCTTCATTCTTTATCTTATGTTTACCTTCCCTTTACTTTCCCCTGTTCCTCTTTACCCATTGAATTTTCATCTAGTTCCCCCTCCTTTTCTTCAAATTCTTCTTCCTACATGTTTATTCCTGTATCTAGACAGAGTTAGTGCCAAGCAACAAAGTGCTAATGGCTGCTACTCATGAGAGACATTCTATAACCACCATATTGAAAAAAATTCTGTACCTTTTTTTGGTGTTTTTTTGTTCATTTGGTTGGTTTTTGCATTTTTTTTTAATATATGTGGATCTGTGAGCAGTTAAATGTTTTCTCCCTGCTTTTGCAACACCTCATTGTATGCTGAGGCCCAGTTCAGACTCCTCCATGCTAAAAGTTAAACCTTTCAAAGAGCTGGAATGTAAATAAAAAATATACCAATTTTCATACAAAATCTGATATTAACCAGAAAAAATGTTCAAATATCCGTGTAATCAATGACTGGCAAGATAATATGACTAACCGCCAATCCAAATTATAGTCAGTCAGTTTGGCATATTCCCAGCTGTACTCTTGCCTAGACTCTTTCCACAATTATTAGCCACATTTTTATTGCTTCCAGAGACTACACTATACTTTCTGTGGCGTCTATGCTAATGAGTGCTGCTCTGCTCCTGCTTTGCTCCCGGTTCTAATGTTAGAGACAGCACTTCTGTTTCTTGGCTACATTATCAAAACAAATGTAGAAGGCTTATTATCATAAACTCCATGGCATGGAAAATAATCAAATGTTAACATTCAGGATGTGGACCAAAGTTCTGCTTGCTTTTCTTCATTCACAGAACACCATGAGAGTCCCTAATAAGCCAGGAGAGGTTTGACTCCAGTGATAAATGGTGATTTGGTTCAACATAGGCTAACTAGCTGTACCAAATTAAGAAAATGTAAGGGATAAAGCTAACTGAGACCACCTTCTGCCTCAGCTGCAAATACAAAGTCAAGTTAAGGGAGGTAACTGAATGATCAAAGATCTGTAAACTAAAAGAAGAAAGTTTCACATACTATAGTCATATTTATCTCATATGGGCAAGAGAATATATCAATACAGCTGTCAAGTATACTTCAACAGATATTCCTTTACAAACAAATTGTAAACTGTATGACCAAAGAGTATCGTAAACTATGTAGGTAGAGTGTCATAGCCTGGAACAAAGCAAACATAATGAACAGTCTATTACTGCTGTTCAGGGGCTTCTAAAAGCTCCATTTTTCAGACATGGCCACGAGCATTCTTCCTCATCTCTGTTACTGAATGTATATCCAATGTTAGCCTGAGTGATATGAGGTATTTTAATTTTCAGAAATGCTTCTCCTATTTGGCCCATTTAGAGGCTGAAAAATTCTTACTAACTGCAGAGGCCTGCATGTCCCCAAAGTATGCTCACCTGATGTAACAGATTCTGTGATGTTTAAATTGTTCAGAGAAAGTCCCAGTGACTGCCGTGATGAAGAAGATGATGTGCTGCTTGATGACTCTGATGATGGCCGGGCAGGCTTTCCAGTATTTCCAGTCTCTGCCTTTAAGCGATCATTTTCAGCTTTCAATATCTCAATTTCATTCTACATACAAAAGAAACCAACACAAAAGCACAGGAGGTTATTCTTGTGGAAAACCAATGTCGGTGGCTATTCTGGTGATGCTGCTCCCCTGACCTAGTTAATTGGTTTACCACTTTCACAGCAGAGGTATAACACAGTGAAAACTGGATTGCCTTTACTTCTTAAAAGAAGAGAAATCCCCCCAATAACCATGCTTAGCTTTTGCCTCAAGATAGATCCTAAGCAATATAAGCTTCAAGCTTTTGTTTTTATTGTAGAGTTGACCATAATGTGACTGTGGTGAGAATTTTCCCAGCTATCCCCATTTTTTTGAGGTACTTTCTATTGTCAAATACCTTAGGCAACAGTCAGTTAAGAAAGTTACTGGATATGTCAATGTTTCCAAAGTCACAGGAAATTATTACTGCCTTTGAACATAAAATTTAAGCAGTAACTTCACGGAGAAATTAAATTAAAAATTAAAAATTAGAAATTGATAGTTTAACAGTTTCATAACCATTCTTGCTATCAAAGAAGACTTTTTGATCATTCAAACATGGGATTGTTCACAGAGCAGTGAGCAAACTCTATGACGAAAACACACAGTTACAGATGAATCAGAACAACTGGAATTTTTTTAGCTAAATCCTCTGTGGTGCCAAGTGATTATTGAATGTACAATAATAAAATGAAAACTTAGCCTGACAACAGCCTGGTACCAGCAAAATCTAGCTTCCAGTCGCTTCACAAAGCACATTGCAAAGCAACTGCTTATTCTTGCAGATGGTTCTGCACATCAAATTTAATTCTATATTCACTATCACCTGGCTAAAAGTCCCATTTTTTTATGGAGGCTGCACAGCTATATTATACAAGTAAAAACATAAGGGATAGATAGCATCATAAAAAACCCTGCTACAGCTACAAAAAGATCGGATCACATATGCAAAGGTGAGGAGTTAGTGAAAGGGAAGGGACAAACCAGCATAAAAGTAACAGAAGGTAACAGATGTGTGTATCAGTTTATTCTAGGGTTCAAATCAGGAGCTACTCTGCAATGTACGCCAATTAATTACACAGCCTTAGCAGTCTTCAATTTACCTGACCTTTAGGTTTTTAAGGTGCTTTGGATATAAAAGTAATCATGTATCACTTCCATGAGTCCTACTTTTTCCCCTTACCAATCCTCATCAATCCTCTAAAATACCACAGTTTGGCAACTGCAAGGTGGCGGCCTGTCCTTTTGGGAAAACTTCAGAAGTGGTGATTACCAGTAACAGCATCTCAACCAGTTGCCTCTGCCCAAATTTGAGGAAGTTCAGACTTTGGAGAACTGTGCAAAACTCCAGCAAACTTCTCCCTCTTGGGAGTTCACCTGGCTCAGGCACTTGTATCCAGTATAAGACTGTAATTGGATGATAAGCCTTCACATCCGTTTCTCCACCATTGCAATTAATTGTATTCTATTCCTCATAGCTCCTTAAAACCTTTCAGTGCCTCGAGACCAATGTCTTACTTATGTCTGGACAACTGAAACCATATTTACGGACCAGTTCTTGGTAAGTCTTCCCTCTAATTGAAGTTCAGCCAAATAATCCCACAGTAATGTTGGAACTCAGGGTGTGAACACCTGGGAGGATGGCAGGTGCCATAGATGTTTAAAGATGTGGCTGAGACTCATGTAGGCATGTTGTAAACAAAGAGGTCTAGAAAAACATCAGGCACACCATTTCTGTAGTTATGAAATCAGGTGCTATGGGCATCTACGCAAAAGTGCCTAAAGGTGCACCTTACCTAAGCACCCAACGCAGAGCAATTCAGCTGGCAAGCCACTGGGCTGGATTCAGCTGTGCAGGGGTGGGTTTCCAGTGGCATAACAAACATGGTCTTCCATGGAAGAATGCTAAACCTACATGTCCTGCGCAGATGCAAATACTTGAGGCTGGTTCAAATGGTAAGAAGTGCCTATGCTCAAAGAACTCCATTTCACCCTGTGTACCTATCTCAGGGTAATTTTAGGATAGCCCTTTAGCCCTCACTACTACAGGACTAAAATTCAATTGACAACAACAGAAGTTTATTATGCAGCTCATTCCTAGACTTTTAAATGTAGCCATCCCTGTCTCAACCTGAATATCCATCCATGACCTTGATTCTGTTCCCCAAATACAGACTTATAGTGCCTTCAGGAATGACGTAAGTACGTTAGCTGTCATTCCAGAAGGGCCCAGTTCTACTGAAGAACCTATGTCATACTGTGTGGATATTACAGATCCTTTTGGGCACCCACCATGGTACTGGGTATTTGCATGTAAGCAACAGAGTCACGTCCCATAAAGCTCTGTGCTCCACTGAAGAACACTGCCATTCTTTTTGCATCCTATCAGCCTCATGAAAAGGAAAATCTTCTAATGAAAAATGCGTTCACAAAGAATTGGAGCAGTGTCACAAAATAACGTAGCAAAATTTTATGATGCTGGATACAGTAATTAGTTCAATTTTACATTCTTTGCCTTGGCAAAACATGACTGAGTTAGGAATCAGAAATGATGAAAGAGTATGCACATAACATCCTGGCCCCCTCCATGGCTCAAGGATTTAAAACGCTGTAGAAACCATTTTTTGATCTGCTTCTCTGTCATGTTGCTTACCCCAGCCACAGGCTTGAATTGGTAAATATCCTTTGGGCAGGGATTATGTCTTCTTCCATATCTCTTAAGCACATTTTAGGTACTAATACATATGCTAAGAATGTCTTTATTATAAGGTGAACACTTACCATACCCAGCCTTCAGAATTACTGTCAATCTAGGAATTTACTTTGTATCGACAGTTTTTTGGTGCCTGAAACAAAGTATTGGGCAAGGAAATACACCAGTCATACCTGTGGTGTGCACCTTTGTCATCACTTAAGCTACTGCACTGACCTGCATGCGGTTCATGGCTTCCCGGATCTGATCCAGATGGTGTGCAGAGCTGAGGGCTTCCAGACGAATGTCCGTTAATTTTAGCTCCTTCTCCCTCAGCTCGCTTTTTAGCTGAAGAATAATTTCAGCCTCTGCCTCTGTGCACTCACAGATCCTAAAGAGGAGCAGGACACAGGCAGGAGATTAAAGGAAGGTTCTCTCCCCAAAGCAGTGTTATTATTAAATATCAAAGTACAGAAAAATGCTTGCTGCTGTGAAACCTATGAAGTGAAGAAAGAAACTTATCAAAGAAACATGAAAATGATCAAACTGCAAATTAAAAAAGGAAAAAAAGCCCTCTCCAGAAGAAGTGATCAGATTGCTTTTTAGCTTTTTAGTTTAGTTCACTATGGTGAAAAACAAATTCTTAACTACTTTTCAGGTATCTTTTTTTAAGTGTCTATCATCCATTGGTTTTAACTGGATTTTATACTCACATAATTTCTTTGGTGCAAAGTTTATCATTATGTAACAATTGTCAGAACTGAAGTGCGCTGATCAAAGTGTACTGCTGATATTTATTATTTGTTAGGCATCAATATTTTTCTCTGTTTTGAACAGTACACAAAGGGACAGTCCTTGAATTTATAGTCTAGAAGATTTTGATCTGTGATGGTTTTGATTTGTGATGGCTGATGTTTTGCCTATAGCCTGTCATTTTGTGATGTATGATATATGAAATCATGTGGGTTGGTTTTGGTTTTTTTCCCTTAAAGACTGGATTACCATATGATTACTTTCCATGAGCATTTATTTTAAGGGAAGAAACCATAACATTGTGAGAAAAAACTGAAACATTACTGGCCCAGAGACCCACAACTGTCCAGCTCCCTTGTCAGACTGTTTTGCCCTCTTCGTATCATCAGCAGAACCACCAGTAAAAAGTAAAATACGGAATTTCGGTTACATTGTTACACTAAGTAGTGTTTCCAGTCAATTCAATAAATGTTATTTGTTTTTTATTTCTGTGACTATAAATAGTTAATATTTGCAGAAAAATTTCAATGAAAAGTATTTCATGAAAATAGTATTATTATTGTGATTATTACTGCTAATATTAAAAAAAAAAAATAGAAACCAAGGTCAGCATTTAATTGCCAGAATGCATGAAAACACATTTTGAGAAAGAAGATGCAGCACTCCTCAGGTCAACAGTTGGGTATACAGCTCCATGCTCCACGCTCAGTTTTACCAGGATCTATGTTTATAGACCACACGACCATTTTGCCTTTTCTTTGATGCCCAGGCTAGAGATGACCTTCATACACATGTACTATTCAGATGCAATTGGAAGAGAGTAAAGGTAATGGTTTAGAACACGAGACCTGGTCAAGAAAATATAGGAAGAAATCATAAGCAAAGGGAAGATGAAGAAGTTCATGGCAAATAAAATATATGTCAAATAGAGGAAGAAAGATAATGAATATCATTCAAAATAAGGACAAATATTTTAAAAGTGATTACAAATTATTAAAGACATACACTAGGATTTTTTTTCCCAAATATTATGATATAGTTCTTTCAGTGATGTGCCCATACCTGCCTATGCTAAGCAAGTAAGAAATGAAGGTTTATTTCCATGCATATATTATCTAATAAAATAACCTGGACAAGTGGGAAGTCATCTATTTGTTGGCTAGTTTCTTTTGGCTTTTTTTTGGTTTTTTTTCAGTACATCTTGAGAAGCTATGGACAAAAAGACCTTGGCAAGCCAGCTTTAAAGAATACAAAAGTGAAACAGAAAGCAGAGCTACAGTTCTGGAATAAACAGGAAAAACTGGTCTCAGCTCTTAAGGTAGGCAGAATGGAAGCAGAAAGTAAGAACTAAATTTTCTTTTGCAGATCCCAAAACTTTACAAAACTTAGCTCCTATAACTGTAAAATTACGTAAGAATATGAGACCTCATCAGAAGGAAGAAAAACAAAAATATAAGTTAGCATTCCTGAGCAGTCACAGAAAGAAACTCAAATGTCTGATCAGACTTGAGACAAAGGTTCAAAGTAGTTAGAAAGACTTTTCCTTTTTCCTTCTTGTTACAACCTCAGAATTTTTAAATCAATAGGTTGCTTTAGGTAGAAGGAGTAAATCAAGATCTTTGAACAGAGTTTGCTAACAATTATGAAAAGTCTCAAAGGAGGCAGGAGTTTAAATTATGCAACTCAGAAAACTGAGTCTTCTAAATCAAGTGACATTATCAGCATAACAGACAAGTTATCTATATTAATACATTTTATGTAATCTCTGTGTTATCCCGTGTAGAAAGGTCATAATAATAAAAAATGTAATAATATGATCAGAAAGATCACTGTGTAAAAATGTTATGGAGGAAAAACCCGAAGGCTGTGAACGGGATGAAATTTAAGAATTTAAGGCTCAGAGATCAAACAACCATGGCAAAAGCTTGAGATGAAAGACTAGATGTGCAGTTTGCCCTTGATAAAATCTGGGAATACTAGCACACCTAGAGAGCAAGTCAAAGAGAGAAAAAAACTAGGATTGGTGGAAAGGAGGCAGGATAAGGTCATGGGAGCAGATCTGTGAATCATGAGTAATTGTTTTTGCAGAATAAAAGTGTTCTGTTTACATTCAGTCACTTTCTAAGTAAGGCTTTTACTCTTCACTATGAAGGTGATTTTTAAGTTGATAATAAGTCAAACAGTAGGGTACCAAACATGTAGAAATCCTCATCCCAAAACACACATACACCTCAAATGGTAAAAATATCAGCTTCCTATAAAATAATCCAGCAAAAATACAGAGACTTAGATGAGTTATGATTTTCTAGTCTTCACACAATTTGAGAAAAAGGAAAGCACTTATTCTCAAGGTGTTCAGTTTTTGGGAATATTTGCTGTCAGACTCCTAAACCTAGTATATAAAAATCATTAGAGTCTATAAAAACTTAATAATAAAAGGCATATAACCTAACACAGAGTAATTCTATTATAAAGCTTAGTAATCAGTCATGAGAATTCCTTGAGGGCCTTAAGAAAGAGTAATTGTGACCTGATTACTCTCAATTAGGACAGGGAAAGTAAGGCTCACACTAGCAGTAGGCATTTTTTGGTTCAAAGAGGCTGATTTCCCCATATTAGAAAGAATTATGAGTTTAGCAGAATGAAAAAAAAAAGGCAGAGGTATACGAATGAAAGCTGTGAACTCTGTAAGAACATACCAGATATTCAAAAAAAGAAATGGGACAGCTGTTGACTGATGATTTGTTCTCAGACCTGAAACCTCAAGGGTGGTGATTTGAATAAAATATAAAAGTAAAATCCCACAAAAAAACCAAACTGATGAAAGAGGGGAAATAGATTAGAAATTATATACATCAGTAGCTACAAAGTAGATAAAGTAATAACAAGAGGAATGAGTATATTGTAAAAATCCATAGCCACCTGGGAAAAAAATTACATTTTTAGTGTGTCATGAAGAAAGGAAACAAGGAAACTTCAGCATTTGGCCTTTACTAAATGGATACAATAGAGTTGCTAATGGTGCAAGGAGAGCACAACATAAGCTTTTGGAAGTTTGCATAGCTAGGTGATTTTGGATAAAGTCTGTGAAAGGAGGAAAGAATGACTGAATAAAGAGCTGCTGCAGAACTAGTGTGTAAATGGTGAAGCTCACAAGAAATCCTGCAAATGGAGGGAGCTCAGGATTAAAAGATCACAGCTGTTGTCAATGGTTTGTGAACTGCAAACGGCCACACTGGAGGAGGCCTGTTTCCCAGCCCATCTCCATTTGCCAAGAGAGACACTTACGCAGACGCTGACTGTGATGGTTTCATTGATGTCGCCCCACACTCTCCTGAGCTGTGGGGCAGTTTAGGTGAGGAAGGAAGAGAGGAGTCTGTCAGCTCTTCTATGTCCGAATGTGAGGAAGGAGGTTTGGTGGACTTTTTCTTTCCAAAGGCCTGTTTGAAAGAGCTTCTTAGCTGGAAAACAAATACGGAACAAGATTATTTTCCTCATCACAGCACTTTGTGCGTAGCTCATGTTTTGAAGAGTTAGTTTGCAGATGCCATCCTAGCCACTGCCTGAGGTCAGTATGCAGAAGCAAGGTATTAACATATGCAACACAGTATCTCTAAAAACATGATACGGTGCTTTGTTTCGACTTTATTAATCCAGCGCAGTGCAAGAGTAATGCTATGGAAAAAGTGCAGGACTGAGTGGTACAGCTATTGGAGAGGGGTGCTCATTTAAAGCCATTAAGCCCCGGTGGAATCCCATTCCCGTGGCATTCCCTTCAAGGGGTGGCTTTAAATAACCACTTTGCATCTAGGTACAGGCAGAACTAAAAGCTGAAATTCAAAGACTAGTCCAATTTATAGGGTTTGCCAATTTATTTTCCCCATTAAAACTTGGAATGGTCAAACTGTGCAAATGCTGTGATTTGGATCATAATCGAGAGGATATAAGCTGGGACATGAGGTTTGCATTGTTGTACTATTGAGAAGAATGTTAGCTGAAAGGTATATACTGTTTTTTGCAATTTCCTTTAGAGTGGTAAGATCTCTGAATGTACAAGCATTGCCTTCTCCCTCTAGAAGCTTCTATCCAGTATTGAAAAGGGACAGAATAGCCAAAGAGCCATTTATTTCAGGAGCCAAGATGACAACAGTTTTGTCTGCAGTTAAAATTAACTAGCCCATTTGTTCATACCTTTGTCTAAATACAGAACTTGTTAATCTTAGAAAAAATGTGGGTTTTGTTTTTATTTTCAGAAAGCTGTTCTGATCAAAACTGTACAGAACACAATGACCAGCTAGTTCCTCTAGGAAAAAATGAGGTCTTCAAACACATTATTCTCATGGTATAATTGGAGAGTGGGGAGTGCGACCACTGATCTTAATGCGAAGCATTATTTAAGTCCTTTCCAGCTCATGATGTCTAATGAGAAAGAAATGGATTTTGGCTACACTCCCCCTTTCTATAGCCTAAACTTTGAGATTAAAATGAATAAAGACAAACTGAGAAGACATACAGGATAATCTGGTTTTAGAAGGTATAAAAGCCTACTGCCAAAATAAATAGCAATCATGCCAAGATAGGGTTTTTTATAGATGCATGCCAACTTTTCCATGGTTTATATTCACCTCACTTCCTCTAGAGTTCACCTTGCAGAAACATGAAAGAGTGTGGAATTACAAATCAAGGGAATGAAGGCTCATCAGTATTTTAAAACAAATGTTTATGCAGATAATATTTTTAAAACAATAAAAACATATTGTCTGATTCTTTACTGAAAGTATTTGATTAAATCTTTAGCAATATGTGGTATTTGTATGTTCCAGTTAAGAAACATCTTAATTTATTTAAACACCGTACTACTTCTACGTGAGAATTCTTAACAGATTTCAACTCCCTCCATGGCTGGGTAATATATTTGAGTAAAGCTTTTGAACCAAACTCCAACTGAAGAAAAATCGAACAGGGCTTCAATGTGGCCCAGAGATGGTTTTGGTCACAACAGCTATTTTAAATTTTTGTTGTTGTTTTGTTGTCATAGTTGCTTATGGTTTTGTTTCTTTTAAATTCTCTGACTTACGCAATTAAACCCCTGCTGATATTCAATAATTTTTAGTTTGCTGGTAGTGCCACAGTATGGATACACACGAATTTCTTGATATCCATCTGGCCCCATAAGAACATTCCAGATGAAATGGACTGTCATGTTACTCAGACACTAGAAAATTACATAATAACTAAAAAATAGGTTTAAACCTGCTGAGTACTTACCCAGTTCTTCTTTTTCTTTTTTTTGGAATCAGCATCATTACCACTGCCAATACTTGAATGACTTGTAGCGCTGTTGATACTGGAAACACTTTCTGAAGAATGTTGCCGCCTTATACGTAAATCTAAAGAAAAGAAGTTACTGTGAAATCCGTTTCTGTTTCAATATAGTAAAAATATTATATTTATGTAGCATCTTCCTCCTCAAAGGGAGTCTAAATAATCATAAATGGCCTTGATGCTTGCAGTGGCTCAGATTAAAGCTATTGAAGCCTGTGAGAAACCACATAGGGATTAGAGGGGGATGCATACAATTAGACCAACACTTAGGGGCTTCTCCAAAATGGGCTGTTCTTGCCCTGAAGGCAAGGACCCTTCACAGCAATCTACGCACGTGTATCCTCATGGCTGAGCAGTGTCTGTTACACAGGGATTACTTGATGTATCAGTATCACATGTACTACAGTTCTGAGGAGTGTAGGCACTACTTGACTTGCAGCAGCCCTAATCGGCGTTCAGATGCCACCTTCTAACATACCATGACAGAAAAAAACCAGGCAGGAGTTCATTAAAAATGAATGAAACAAAATAACCAAGAAGTGGAGAACATTAAAAATGGCTAGTGAGGCTTTTGAGTTTCAATTTCTTAAAAGTCTCCAATAACTAGATCTTAATCACTGGAAATTATTCTTGCAGAACATGCCCACTAATACCAAGGGAAATTACTTTTTAGATTATTTTCTACTTTCTAGAAATTTACTTTGCTACACTGAAGTCATGCAGTGAAATGACCTTAATACAAACATCTAAATAATGACCTCTCCAATGGAAGATCAATAAGACTCTCAAAAACAAATACTGCGATTATTTTTTTCAAGTAATTCCTTTGCTGTTGCTTATCATCAGGCACTTTTGAAGTACGTACTTATCATGCAGTATCTGCCTAACTGCAATGAAAAATTAATTTGACATCTGGAATTTAAAACCTGCTTTCCTGCTCTGATTTAGCACTTCATGAAGGAGCTGAGCTGTTGTCAGTCCATCTCTTACCAACGAGAACATCAATTTGCAAAGCTACAACTTTGACTGGATTCCCAAGCTATAACAATTTTATACCGCAAGACTTCACCAGTGTCTTGGGTGTACTTCAGCAGACAACTGCAGGGATACGGATAACTCTTGATCAATTCCTGGCCACCGAACTCTAAGATAAAGCTCCAGGAACTCTGGCAGACAGGAAGCTCGTGCAAGGTTTCCAGCTCTGGAAATACCACAAGTATTCCTACCATTCACTGCAGAATGTGCTTGCCCTTGCAACAGAGTTCCCAAACAACAGAAAACTAGTGACTTAGCGGTTTTGTTTTTTTTTTCCTGGGGAGAAATTCCACATTTATTTTAATAACGACAAACCCATACCTTTGTGGGTATGATCAGGGCCGTTCAAGGCTCCTTGAATAGCAGCTTGTGCAGCAGAATTCTGGGCTTTCAGCATTTCGATGGTTTCCCTTAGCTCTATAAGCTCAGATTCCTGTGGGAAGAGCAAAGAGAGATCAAAATAATGACAAAAGAGTAATGCTTATCTAAGCTAAAAGAAAAAATTACAAGAGTGTCCAAATTAAAGATCATGGGACTGATTGGGTGAACATAACAGCAACAGTAAAAAGAATGCATACTTTCTCTCCAAAGATGTTAAAATCAACTAACTTATTCTTTTTCATTTATTCTAGATAAAGCAATGACGCTATTTTTAAGAAGAAAACACTTTTACAAGGAGTAATCTAAAAAGGGTCTTAAATGACTATTCAATATAAAATTAAGAAAAACTCAATGACGTTATTGCAAAAAACAATGAAACCGTTTGAATTACATCCTTCAATATGTGAGGCTACTGTTAAATGGATGAATTCAAAATATTTTTTAAATACTAATTTATTTAAAAACCCTCTGTTTAATAGAAATGGTCCTGCAAGTTGAAGTAAAATGATTCCACTTGAGTGCAGGAAGTTCTGTATTAGAATGCACAGATGATTTTTATTAAAAAATATCTTTTATGATTGCTTTTATAAGCAATATTTTATTTATTACTTCCCTGTCTGTCCAGTCTGTACTTATATAATGAGGGTTAAAGGAATTTAAACTCAACAACAGAGAAAAGAAGAGAAGGAAAAGAATAAGTTCTAAATCTTTTGGGAAAGAAACTTGGACATGATCTGTTTCCACATCACTGCTTAACCTCTTCTGGAAAGAAAACCTTCTAAATTATACTTTATAAAATAGTTTGAAGTTTTGGTTTTAAGAAAATTTCATTGCTCTTGTGTTCTTTCCTCTCCCCTTCCCCCCCAAGATGAAACAAAAGCAAGTAATACAAATATTTTCTATCCAGTTCACAATGAGTCTCACCACATTTCATCTGTTGGTGCTCAACCAGACTCTGAAATGTTATTTTTATAGACAGTTACAGACTCCAGTGGTGACTAGCAGCTCACAGATAAACAGTTTCTTTCACAGTTTGTCTCAAGGAGGCCTTTCGTTAACAGGATATTGTTCAAAATGCATAAGGGTGGAGAGTTTCAGAAGTTCAATCCTGTAAGGTGCTAAGCAGCCTCTTCATCCTGAGCTTGGTACAAGGGCTCACATTCAATTTACTATCCTATCAGGTTTGGAGTTTTTTCCTCCACTAGACAAAATACAACAATGAAAACCCAAACTTGTTTACTTATGGATAGGATGCCTAACCTTTGTTAACTCTTTCAATGGAGCTATTTTTCTCTATTTAAACTTCTTTGCTCCCAGTAATTAATTCTATTATTCTGGTGGCACTGGGAGGCTGTAATGAAGCACTCCAGCATCTTATATATAAGAAGTCTTTGTTACAGGATCTTTCAGTATGGAGTAAACCTATAGTGGCACATGTTTTAATTAAATTCTGGAAATGAAAGATTTTATCTTCAAACTATTTTATGACACTGTCTGTGTAAACCTGATGCTGCATAGTTTTTTCCCGATGCTGCTGGACATTCATGTAGATTTGATTGCAGCAACCATTACAGAAAAATGTGTTTTACTGCCACAGATGTTCCTGTTTCCTTTCAGTGTTTTTTAAACAAAACTCTAACAAAATTTGATGACTGCTTTCTACATTAAAGCATCCACTTTTTTAAACCTACCTTTTGTTCAGCTGTCATTGTTAGACTTTGCAATCGGCCTGTCATATTTCCCAAGCTTTTTTCAAAAGCTGCTACTAGATGAGCCTGTGAAAGAAAGACAACATTTGTCATAATTGGACCATTTTCCCAGATCCATTTAATTTTTAAAAGTATGTTTTTGCTGCAAGCACATTTTCTCCAGCTCTTTAATATTAGTTTAAACTCTGACTGAGCTGAGTTGGATAGATGAATCAGCCAAATGAACTCATTGCTCCTCAGGCTTCTTTAGCCCCCAGTGAGATTAGCTCAGGTATCCCTGCCTGGAAATGAAATATGGATTTAATGCCCTGCTTTAAGTTTACTGATATATTGGCCAAAATAGTCTGCTCCCAAAGAGAAGTCCAGGAGCAATTATTTTCAATTACTGGACATTTCAAAACAGGAATTCAAGTACTTAGCTTGAAAAGCAAATTTTAACTTCACAAATAAAACACTTCATAAAAATCAAGAGCCTCAAACAAAAAATGTCACAGTTAGTCTTACAAAAGGTCATTGCTTAGTCTATAAATATTATATTGATCATATGTGTCTGTGTGCGTATAAAAGTAATGAAAAAATTTTGTAAATAGAACATTTATAATGTGTGCAAATATATATAAAAGACAATCTTGAAAACTGGAAGTCTTACCTCTCAGTATGAAAAGCAATAAAGTTGAAACAGACCAAAAGATTTAAAAAAAATAAAAATAAAAATAAACCTTCTTTTTTTTTTTTTTTTGAACAACCAACATCCTACACTGTATGTGAGCTAAATGATACTTCATCAGATCTAACTGGCATTGAGCTTTCTAGGCCAAGAAGGGAAAGTGGTTATGAAAACCTGAGTATGCTAAGCCAGCTTGTACAGCCAAGGGAAAGCAATGATTTAATTTTTATGAAAGTCCGTAAAATTTCATCCACTTCTCTCAAAACATCAAATAGTAAAAGCATAAGGAAATGCTTATTTTCTTGTTACCATCTCAAAAGTGGTAATAGGCAAAGTTTTTAAACATTGGCACTTGGAAATATAACTCAAACCCACCATATTTATATGCACAAATGGATTAACTGAGCTTCCTCACTGAGGAAATTTAGTTTTTATTACAGCAGTGCAGGCACACACAGTGCCTGGGAAATTTTTCAGCTGCAATTTTGCATGCTTTTACAAGCATAGTTAAAACTGTTTGAATGTATGTGGTTGTACTGAATCTGAGGTATAATCAAGAAAAGGCATGGTCCAAAAAGGATTTTGTTCTGCCCTTCAGGAGAGGGAAAAGGGCTTCTTGCCACCTTGCTCTGTATATTATCCCTCAAACAGGAGAATATTATCATATATATAATAGTAGGCTACTTCTGCATCTCCAGTTCAGAGCTGTTACACTGGTGAGTGGCTTTTGTGTTTTGTAAATAATTTTGGATTGCCATAAATATTTAGGTATCTTGAAAGCCCCTTATTTTATTCTTATTAAACTTACTAAAAGTTTACTCCTTTTAAACTGTACTATTAGTATACTTAGATATACTTAATTACTTATGGGTATAGAGGTCAATCTACCTGCTTTCTGCATCTCCAGGGATATCTTAGGGATAACTCTTTTGGTAAAGGACACATACCACAAGGACTAACTCCTGATAAACATGAGACTAGACAAATATGCAATTTCTTAAAGATTAATTAGTAATTGTATATATTCCTATTTAAACATTTATAACTTAGGCTACATTATTGAAATTATAATCTTAAATAAAATGAACCTGGAAACCTGACAATCAATACTACTTGGTTGTTTTTACTACTCTATTCCTCTGGGAAAATAAAACTAACTGATTTTTAAACTTACATTCCACTTTATTAATTAGCTACATGTTAAAAATATCCAGAATAATCTATGGTGTTTTATTTCCAAAGGTGATGACCACAGACCCAGAACACAATCAGAGACAAAGAAGATGCACTACTACAGAATTTTGGCCAAATGTCTCCTCATTACTTCTGTTTAACAGGAAACTAATGGAGCTCACTGTTCCCTGCCTCATAAAAAAAATCTACGGCTTGGCTGATGGCCCGTGGTTCTGCTTTACTCTGAGAATTACAGTGGGGACTGAGGGCTTGAAAGAGGAATAATTTGTTTAATTATGCATTGCTTTTGTCCTTTTCTAGCAATTAGACCGTAATGACCACAGTACTTTGGTACGGAACTATGCATACTCGTGCAAAGTATTTTCCTATTTCATAGCTACAACTTCATCCTATATTGTACATGAATAAACCCCACAGAACTTACAGGAAAAATTAAGTACTAAAAAGCATAATTAAAAGTGATATCAAAGGTCACTGACACTGTTATTTTCTGACAGCCTTTAGAGAAATACAGCCATATCACAAGGATTCTTACTAAAATTCAGCCCATGACAGAGCACATTACCTTCTCGGAATATTCTACCATACTTCTTGCATCATAAGTGTAATTGGATCAAGATGATGCATTTTCCTAACTCATTTCAGATAGAGACTATCAGGTCTTGATTTGCTAGTAATAAAGAAATGTAATTCAAAGTCCAATTGACCAAAAACTATTCAAGAAAGAAACCTTTTAATTGCATTGTTCATTACTTTAAATGTTTATAACAACACAATACTCTTCTACTGAAGTATTAATTTTACATTCAGAGTAATAAACTGTTCTGCCTTTCTGCATGGTAGTGAATATTCATTTATTCAGCTGTCTAGGGAACTCCTACTTGTTGAAAACTTAAGCAGATTTTCCTTAAAGAAATCCTATACAACAAAACAAGAAAATTTAGTTTGAAAAAGGCTAAATTTTTAGTATATTTTTATGTTTGTTGAAGTATACATAAAACATATGTATATGTATCTATTCCCATTTGAGATCAGGCTTCGCATTTCAACAGTTAAATGCAAAATAATTCATAAAACAATTAAAGCAAAGAGAAAGAAGTATCTGTGTCTTTAAGAATGTTCATCAGAAATCAAAAATTCCAATTAGAAACTTTTTTTACACTTAAAAATTTGGTAATTTATGAGGATTATTTAATTTATCTAAAAGTTTCCATTCTTTCGCTCTTGTAAAAATATTTAGGATTTTTTTATTTTTTTTTAAGTTACAGCCAGTCTCTCACACCTTAGAAATCTCTGCATTAGATTCAGTAGTTTCATTCATGGCATACACACATCATTGCAATACTTCAAAGAGTAGCTTGAATATTGCATGTGCTTTGTGTAATGCTTATTCTAAAGTAAAAATATGTCTTCACAATTGAATGCAGTATTTGTACTTGAAAATAGACATCCTGGAATTATAGTTAAGTAAGTGGGAATTACTTGAAGTATACCTACAGCAAAAAATATCCATCATTAACATGACATACATATCAGATACATAGATGAACAGCTCTTAATCTTTAGATAACCTTCATGTATGAATTAATTTTGACTTCTATTAACACGTGAAATGCCCATTGGAAATAGTCTAAGAGATGTATGTTTAGGGAATGACTTCAGTGCTAAGAGGACAGATTTGCTTTTGAACATTTCCTACTTAGCAAACTATAGCAACCAGGCAAACCCCAAATACCTCAGCTCTCAGGTTTACAGCCTATCCTGAACATGACATTCACATATGAAACATCTGTCTTCTAACACACATCAGGATTTGACCTGTGGTGTTCAGGTGTATAAAAAAAGGTAAATAAATAAAGTTCCTCCCACCTGACACGGCTGAATGAAAGGAGGTGTGAAAGGCCAGAAGGGATAGGGCTGATTGCAAGCAGCAACTGTGCATCTGGTGACCTTTCCTGTTTGCTGCCTGCTAGCATCTTGTTGCTTGGCTGTAGGATAGTGGTTCAGAGCTGGCCAAACAAGAGCATTAGCCAGCAAACCCCCTCTTCTTTCTTTTGGCATCCTGGGTCTGCTACAGTTTGCAAGCATACACCCTTCAGCTTTATCCAGTACAAAGCACTGATCAAAGTCCCTCTGAACACAGTGGGTCAGGCTGCTCACTGGAATTTGAGCCCTTGTCAGTCACGTAGGGAGTCTGCTGGTTGGACATTTTCTGCCCTGAAAACAGGCCCTTTCTGATTTAGTATTGAGATTTGCCCTTCAGCCACACTGAGACAGATGCCAGGGGTAAAGCAAGAATCTCAGAGAAAATCTGTAAATTAAACATCCAAACAACAGCTGGACCCTGCTTGAATTTAATCATATGCAGGCAAAACACTCTGGCGCTTTGGGGTTAATCAAATGAAATAAACTGCTGAAATCAAGCACAGTACTTGAATCCAGCCAATGAAACCCGAACAGTAAATGAAACCAAATGAGAAAATTTTTAGCAGAGTTTTCAAAAATGCCTGAGAAATGCTGTAACTTCCAATTGACAGATATTGGTATAAAATCATGTTTCAAGCAAAAGCTTGATCAAATAGGTCAAATTTCAACCCGCCAGTCTTTTAATGACTTATGTACTAATGTCACCAACAGTCTTCTGTGGAGAAGCAAAGAAGGGCACAAAGAGTGTTGAAATAAGATGAATAAGATGCTCTATTTTTTCACTTGTGTACAATACTTTTGCTCAGTTCTACAAAGGGAAATACTAACAACAAATTCACACCGAGATTAACTATGAGGGAACAAGATTTCTGGCTATTAACAGTTTCCTTCTCCAGACCACAGTAAGGCAAAAAGTGCTTCCTGTTTTCAGACAGTGAAGGTATGGAAATTATGAGGAGCTTAGGACTAATGCAAAGATGAATGCATTTATAGCAAAAGCATCAGAAAGGACAGAGCATTTTTCTGGTTAGCAAAGGCACCACAAAAGATACTCTGTCCATAAAGCTCTCTGTCTGCCAGAGATGGATGTATCTACAGAGAACACAGGCCGTGATCAAAGTTTTCTGCACTAAACTTAATGTTTGTTCAAGTTTTAGCCTTATTGACAAGCAAATGTGACTCAAAATGAGAGTCTCGGTATTATCCATGTAGAGATTTGAATTCTTTTCTGAGAATAAATTTCAGATTTTGTGATTAGGACTATTTCTTCTTTAAAAAGCAGCGATTGGTGAAATGTGTCTCTTAGACTAGAAGATCAATGATAAATACATGCAAGGAAAGCATTGTTAAGGCAGTACAAGTTAATGAAATTTAGACGCCCATCTAGGTTTTCCATGAGTTTGCCAAGTTAAATCAATTGTTTGTTAATAAATCTCAGACTTCTTATGAAAAGTAATAACGGGCATTTAAATATCAGTTCTGTAAGTAGACTAAATTTTAGTGTCTCTATCATAATTAAATAGTTGAATATACTCTCTGCTTTCAAGCTGGATTTTATTTCTGATGTTTAAATGATACTTTTTAGAATTTCTTTACATAAAGTGCTCGAAGGACTGACAGCAGTAGTGCTAAAATATTTAAGTAGTCTCTTTCGATGTTTGGATTTATGCGGAAGTGTTGTTTTAATGCTTTGCAAGTTTTGTACCAGAAATAGCAGAAAATTAACTCAGGACTAGGCTTACTGTGAAATACTTTTCAATTTTTTTGGTTTTGTAAAGTATGTATCTCATGAGAACATCCTACCGAAAATATTTACTCCTAATATCCAGTAATACCTACTTTTTTTTTAAGATTGTATTAATTGTGAATACAATCTTGTTCATACCTGGAGATTTTGAAGCCTCTAAGTTTCATGCTCCTGAAAAATTTAATTTTGAAGGAATTTCTACATGTTAGGGATTAGGCAAGAGGAAGGATTTCTCTTGTACCATTTAAAAAATGCATGTGCTAAATGGATCAGCCTTGGAGTTGCTTATAGGTTTAGAGTTTAAAGAATGTCTCCATGGAGATGGATTAGAAGGTGTGTAACAGTCAAAAGAACATGATTAAATTATCCAAAGGTGGTACTTCTGGACAGGCAAAACCAGATGTAAATGTATATATTTTTAACTATCCTATTGAAAACGTCCTTATGGTAAGATCAGTAGAAAAGCATTCTTGCTAGGTGTTCAGAAGCCCAGAGGCAGTATGTAGGAACAGATACCCAACAATCCAATCTGATTTGTACAGAACAACCCAAATTTATTTCTTACCCATGCAGCTGATTTAGTTTGAGTGAAAACAAAGCCAAAATACACATTTTTAACTTGACTCAGTTTCACTGAATTGTGGATCAAATCTGATTGTAACTTGGAGCTGGCTTTGAAAATTTGCCTAGAACAAGTAATGTTATTAGAAACCAGCATCTATGGTGTTTACCTCATAGAAGGACATATTGGCCAGAGGTATAGTGAAGGACTTCTAAATAAGACTGAGAAGAGATTGGACACCATTTGTCCAAACAAATAAAACAACGGCTTCGTTTTCTCAGCTGCAGAGAATGCTTAGACATCCTTGCCTTATTGTACTTGTTGCTGTATTATAGACTACAGCATTTCTGGGTTGACTGAAAAGGATGGAGACTTAGCTCATCTGACCTCTCAGTGTGGGTTTTAGTTTGTTGCTGTCAGGACAGGTGGATGGAGAACTGCCCAAACTGTTGAAGATCAGTGTCTAAAATACGTGAGTGAAGAAACCCCATAGCCAATATAGGCATGCTGGCTATTCTACCTATATATTCTCAAATAAATAACCCAACTCAGAATCTAGAGTTTGAATTTACAAACAGCACAGTGTCCCACATCTGAATCACTTGTTCATTCTCAGTACTTAGAATTCTGAGTCTGGCAACCTACGCTGCTACAGACGTACAAACACGCACAGGTGCTCTGCAGCCATCTGAACAGAGAAGAAAGTGCTAAGCATAGCTCTTCCACATTTTCATGTGTGGAAGTCCTAAGAGAAAAACAAGCTTTCACAGAGCTAGAGATTATTTTCTCAAAACATGAAATAATTTCTTTAAAATTACAACAGTATTTATAAATCTAAATACTCAGTGAACCTACACTTCAAAGAAAGGCACTCTATGGGTTACCCAAGACAACAGGAAACTGCTTTCTTGAACTGCAAAATGATACATTCTTGTAACCGCATCTCAAATTTCCTTCACAGTAGTAACAATAATTATATTCTAAATTGCATTTAAAAATGACAATACTACAGACTGTTCAGTAACTATCCAGTAACTTCACCTGAAACCACAGCAACCAGATAGGATTGTAGCCTGCATTCTGTATCTGGCATTATTTTCAGATAACATGTTCCATAACACATATTACACATGTCAGTTAGAAGGAACACCGGGAAGCTGTCTGTGAAATAGCCCAGTTTTCATTAGTTATAGATCAGCACTGTTGTTGTAGCATATGAATTCTATATATACTTGTACCCTGTGATTGCTTCACACCTGACTGCATTTTGCAGGGTTTGTCTTTGTGAAATGAAACTCTGATGAATTCTATCAGAATATGCAAACCATGCCTTTCTTTGGTTGTGTCTCCTTACTTTTGGCTTTTTTTAATAATTGATTCTGAAAAAAGAGTGAAACTGAACAGGATAGGACTGTCCCCTCCAAATTGTGGAAACTCTTCATTTCCACTGTCCACTTTCCATAAGATTTCTTCTACTTGAAGCTGGGGCAATATAGACATTTAATGAAGTAATTAAATTGAAAAAAAACCCCCAAAATAAATAAATAGTAAAAGTCTCACAAACTATGTGTTGAGTAAGAGCTATTGATAATGTATTCATTGATACCACTTATCATCACAAGCAAAAATACTTACATTTGCTGAAAGTTGAGAAGTAAGGGTAGCAACTTTCTCTTGTGATGCAACCAACTCTCTCCGTAGTTTCTGGATTTGCTAGAGAAACAACAGACTGCTGTCAGTATTTCAGCAATTTTCTTTTGTTGTGGCTATTTTTGTGTTTTCTTGAGAGATCACCAATACGTTTACAATGTCTTAGCTTCACATTTTAATTTCAGAACTATCTAGAAATACGAATTATTAAAAGTTGTCTCTTAGTGTTGCTCCAGCTGTTTTCTAGCACTTAACTGGCGTATGAGCCAGAATTCCAGTTAAGGGAGCACATATGGGCAAATGCTTAATTACTTTGTATGTACTATCCTCTGTTTGCAAGGGAAATGTCATGGGTTTTTACCAAATCCCGTAAGTTCCAAACATATGCTTAGTGCAATCAAGGAGAGCTGCCCTGGATGTGGCCTGAGGTTCTGAAACATGAGTGCACTTGGGTGAGGTTCACTGTGCCTGACTGTAGACATGATGCAACCAACATGTGTTGAATGTCTACATTAGACTAAGATAACGTGAAAAATGTACTCCCACACTGCCTGGCATGAAGAAGGCTTTGATTGCTACCTCAGACACAGACTTTTTTCTTTATGGATGTCTAAAATTTGGTGAGATAAAGTAGTATTTTTGTTTCTCTAACTCATGCTTCCTACAGTCCTTGAAATTCAAATATGCGACCACTTTAAACATTATATAGTATTCAAAAACTTGCTTGCCAACTTAAAAAAAAAAAAAAAAGTAGCTTTAAATGTGCTTGTTGACATGAAAATAAACTTAACTCAAGACTCTTTTATTCTTTAATGAAAAACAGAATCCTTAAGAAAAATATCTGTTTCCATTTCAGCTAGGGTAGATATCTAGCATGGAACTTGCACATCATTTTAAGCTCATTTAACCCTATTTGAAATCTTGCAGGGACTTTTGGGCATTGTACTGAAATCAAGCACAGCATGGAGTTTCACTCTGAAGAGCCTTTCATACTCAGACATAAAAGAAATTTTTCCAGACTAGAGAAGTAAAATGGGTAAAAGCAGCTTAGGAAGGGGAACATGTACCAGTCACTAGTAAAGACTATTGTAGTACTTCAGTTTTATGACTTCCATGAAAACCAGCAAGGAATATTGCACAAGCTTTAAGAATGAACAAGTTCCTGTACTTCTGTAACACAACAATACCTCAGTCATTTACACTAGCTCAGGGCAACAGGGGCAGATTATTGAGCTGTTCTCCATCCTGGACTGACCCTTTTATTTTTCCAAGTTTTCTCTTTCGTTTTCAAATGAAATTATTTAACATTCCAGCTTAAGCTGACTTTCATCATGTTCTTGCAACTACACAAGGTAGATCTCATGAAGTGCTGTTCAACATCTGTAAGAGCATCACAAGCAGACCCAGATACTGAGAAAACATCATGTAGAAACACACCGGAAAGAAATGTTGTTTCACCTCTACATACTGCCCTATATAAAAGGCAATAAAGTGAGGAATTGTAATTTACACTACTGAGTTATGGCATGCCTCTTTAGTTCCTTTGCTTTAGGAGATGTGATCTTAGATGAAATTATATTGAAATATACTGCAGCAAGGAGGGAAGGATATGTTTATTTGTTCAATTTCCTCAAAATATCTTTTTGTTGACTTTGATTAAAATAGTAAAAATAGGAGCCGCATAAATGCAGGACTTGGAAGGCACGTAGCTCTGTGAAGTGGAAATGCACCCCTTGGTGCTGTATTTTATTGCTGCTACACTTTGGTGCCCTCTTAATACAACCTGGACTTCATTTTGAGAAAGTCTGTAATTGTATCCAGATGCTGACCCAGGCTTGTCACCCATTCTTATACACTGTGAGGAGAAAGAACTATTTTCCATGTCAAATTTGATTTATATATGAAATCAATCTGCATTGCTCTGAAATCCATCAAAGTGGTCAGTTTCAGAAATTTAATATAATGCAAAATGTGAGGGAGAGAAGTTCAAAGCAATCATTTGAAGTATTTTTCCTCCTGAAAGGCAGCACCTTACCTCGAATTGCACAATCCCTTAGATCCTGCACAGAGTGGTATTAAGTCTGAAATCAGACCTATCACAACTCCTCCACTCAATGCCCAGTTCTCACTGATTCTTTTCATCTCTTCAGAATGGCAGCAAGGAGGCTTTCTTCAGAACAATGCTAAGAAAACACCTTCTAGTACTCTAAAAGCTGCACCAGGTTCTCACCAATACTTCTTAAAAGGTGATGCAAAGACACAGGGTGTATTTTCCCCACCAACCAGGCAGTTTAGCCATAGCAGGTAAACAATAAACTATACAATAACGTAAAGCAATACATAAGCATAAAAATGAAGAAAAGTTCTTACCTCTGAATGTGCCTTTTCTTCTGCCTGGAAAAAAACAAAGAAGAAATGGCTTAGAATCAGTGTGCAACATAATTGCAGTAACAGAATACAAAAGCCAGCTACACTGAAGTGAAATGAATAGCTTCATGCATCCATTACATTTAAGGAAGGTATCCAGTAAAAACAATAAATGGAATTCTTTTCAACTTACTTGGCAAGGCTCCAGCTGAAACCCCAAAGAGCCTGCCAGCATACTGACAAAATGAAACAGTGGAGAAAGGGAGAGCAGGACCAGAACTGCAGAAACTGCAGCTGCATTTCTAAGATACAAACAAAAATTTACTATGCTCTCACTGCACGGCCCTTATTAGTCTGACATAGCACACTTTTATGCTGCAATGATTATTAGGGCTCCTGGATTTCTATTTGTTCTACTGCATACCAAGAGATAGTCCTAATAAGATAGTAAGTAATCCCTGATAAGAGCAGTTGACAGCATACCTGTAAAAAATACACTGAGGAAGGTGAGGGGAACTTGCATTTTAATGTAATTTATTCCATAAAGACTACTGACCAAAATATTAAGGGCTATCAAGGCATGTTAAAGTTTTCAATTAAACTTGCTAATATTATTTAATAATTTTAGATATTTTCCAAATTGTAACATATTGTGTCATATATTGAAGCTTTTCACTCAGCAGCCTTTTTCAACAAGCTAAGAAACGAAACCATTGCACGGCAAACCTTTGAAAGTCATTCAATTTCTAAGCATTGGATTAGTACTATTCAGGAGACATTTGGTGGACAGAGAGATCTTGCTTCAGTGGGATTCTAATGGGAAAGAATGGCATGCCATGAGAAAAGAACCCTTTCATAACACAAAATGAGTCAGTTAATGTACTGGAAATCAATCCACCCCATGATCTGAGGTGGCCCAAGTTCAGAGAAGCAGTCTAACATTATCTGCAAGAGAAGAAAGCAGTAAAAGGAAAATGCAGGTAGAAGAATTATCTATAAATAACACTAGAAACACTAAGAAAACCCAAGGTAAGGGCTCTTCAGAGGATTCTTTGGCATCAGACATTCTGTGTTATTCTGTTATTCTGTGTTATTACAAATTAGTATAGCTGATTTTGAGCCTCTATTAGGTACTAATTTTTGGCTTTTAGGATTTTAATAATTTATAACAGAAATGGTTTTTTTTCCTTTATCTTGTGTAAGGGAGAAGACTTCTGGAAAATGCCTCTTCCCATACATGCTTATCTGTTAGCAGTCCCTAAACAGACTGTGATGCTGTGATATTTACCTTGGCAACACTTGGAAATGCTTTTGGCTGAAACTACTGCAATACGTGATACATCCACACTACATAAGGATGATTTAGTATAATGACTTTTTTTTCCCAGCACTGACATGACCCACATACTGTAACACACTAACTTTCTCATCTATTTTTGCAAAAAGGTGATCTGCCTATAGAAAAAACCAATATGTTCTACTCCCACTATTGTTACATCAAATATATAGTGCATGGAAAATCACAAAGGGATTGAGGATGACAATATCCCCTTATGATTTCTTCTGTGACAACAAAAGGAAAAAATTAGGGTTGGTGACTTTTTCCTAAAACTACCATGTGGCAACATGGTGCTTGTCCTTAGACCAACCAAACCTGCTGATAAAGGCATTGCTATATGTTGTTACCAGACAACTCCCTCAATGCACAAGGAAGTGCTGCTGCTCTCCCTGAGTTCAGAAAGGTGGCTCCCACAAGTGAGATTTTGTGGGCAGTGAAGGAAGTAGATGAATGAGAAAAAACAGGATTCTGGACATACTATTAGCTTAAAAAATAAAATCTGACCATCAAATACATCTGAGCAGTTTTTACTTAAGTTCATGCTGACACCATTGTAACCCAGGACTCAGCCATTGTTCCAATAGGCTCTAAAAGGAAAAAATCCTTTTTCTCACTCTACTTCTCCATCGTATGCATGCACCCCATCCTTGCAAGGATGATTTTTTCTTTTTTTTGAAGCCTTAGAATGTTAAGGTACAAATGACACGTCCTTACACAGCCCCTCTGAGCGTGGTTTAGCACAATCAATGAAGCCTATGGAGTCAAAGTGTAGCTAATGCTGAGAGTCAGTGTGAGAAATTGGCAATTAACTAAATATGTGAAAATTTAATTGTTTCACCTACTGAGCAAGGAGGAGATTAAAACAGGAGACAACCTATTATAATTTTTTCAATTACTCAGAGAGCTAAATGTAGTCACTAGCAAAACTCAATCAATTTACTACATCTGCTTACATGGCATATGTTTCTGTGAAACAAAATGGATGTCTCTGTACATGCATATCTCTACAAGCTAGATTCCCAGTCTATGCAAGTTAAGTCCTGAATACCCAAATCCAAGTCAAGAAGAAAGGCAATATATACAGAAAATAGTAGTGAATGAAGAACTTCTGTGTCATTGTATTATTCAATGGCAGAAAATAAGGAAATGTCTTCTGAATCTCATATTCTAATTCCCAAAGAAACAATCTTCAGAGAATAATTTGAAGATTTTCAAGTATCCTCTGGTAATTATACATAAAGGTCTTGATCTTTATTTAGTACTTTGTCTGAATTTCACCAGTGATTAGGCCACAGAAAACCACTAGCACTAAGGTTTAAGAAAATGCTCAAGAAATCTGATAAATACATTTGATTGAGATACCCTTGTGAGGCTATCCCATTGCTCTCTTCATTCAGCTGATGTGATACTGAGTGTTAAACTTTTCATGTTTCTATACTCCAGTTGTGCATCATCTTTTGATTAATTGTTGCAAAGTTTAAACTTTTTTCACAGAGGGATCAAGCGGAAGAAATTCAGAATAAAAATCTTTCCGAAAAGTCAATCCTAGTAATTTTGTGATACTAATTTCTTTATGGCCCTTTGCAGATTTTTCTGCAACTTCCATTATCTTGCCTACATAATCCATTACTTAAGGAGTGGGGCTCAGCTGCAGTGTGAATTCACAGTCAGAAGACATCATAGTATGAACCTGGGTAAACAGTTTAAACTTTGTGCAGAAAAAATACTATTCTTTACTATCATGGGGTTTAGTTACTATTTCCAAGATACTCTGTTGAAAGATAACAGGTTATATAAATAGTAAGTAATTGCTACATTACACAATATCAGAGCACAGGTATTTCAGACTTACTGGGTGCTGAAGGCACCCCATGTCACTTTATAAACTTATTTTTTTCATCTATCAGTTTCATAACGTTCTTCTAAAATTTTACATTAAAGCTTGAATTATATTTTTTGACACACCTTCCCATGCAAACTGATCATAGTGTCTCATAGACAGGGAAATAGTTCTGAAGATTTTTTCAACCACCAAAACATAAGTGAGAAGCTTAACTCTGAACGTTAGTCACGCCTCATGTGCAGCAGTCTGTAGATACATTCTACACCTCCCACCTTCCCTCCCCTCCCCCTCTTCCAAATAATTCAGGACCGGTCTGGGCTGGAATGACTTGCAACTTGCACTTTAAGGCCTGTAAAAACCTAAGGCATGTGTATCTGATGTTTTAGATATGCCCTTGTATGAACCTTTTTATGATTAAACAGAACTTTGAGAGGCAGGACTGTGCATGGATGCAGCATACGTTTCAAGCTAACACGAGTTTAGCATTGAGACAGAGCTACCATGTGCTACAGATGCATCAAACTGCATGGGCTTGGTATTCCTAGGCAAGAACTAGTGCTGGCTGCGGGTAGAGCAGTCCACCTGTGGAGTGTCAGCTGACACTATTCAACACCTGGACATATGGAGAGGGCATGGACTGCTCATGAATGCCTGGGATGAAAGCAGGTAAGTGGGCTGCTCTCCTGTGAAAAGGGGCTACTGCAGCGTGTAATTGTAGTTAGTGAGGAGATTGCAAAGCAACTGTTGTGTGTCAGCAAGGGAATGTCCAAACATGTTTAACTGCTCCCCTATGGGTGATTTCTTATCAGTAGAACAACCGAAGAAATAAATTATGCAAAATATATTACAAAAACCCCATAAGTTAAAAAAACCCTCAAGAAACAACAATAAAATAGGGGAAAAAAATCAAACCCAGAACAACTTCTGGAGATAGAAACAAATATTATTTGATCTAATTAATGTAAGACTAAAATTTTATAAAGTTATTCTTCTCTTTGTAAATAACATCTAAATGCTGTCACTTGAGAGAAAAATCAGTAGACAGTTAAACTGCAAATTGTATCTCCCTTACCCTAAAGCAATCTTGTGGTTTTCAAGAAGTTTACCTCAAGCAGTGCCAGGATATAAATACTCTTCTAAATTGTGCACTAGCTGAAAGTAAGTAAATGCCTCTAAATGGTCAACTACAATAGCATAATGATCCCCACAAAAGAGACACTCTTAGACCATTACCTTCTTTTTAGCTTTCAAAATGTATACTGGGTGATTTCAAACAGTTACAAGCAATTCACATAAAAAGATGAAAATACTGTTTTCTAAAATATCATGCAGTAGTACAAAGCTGAAAATAAATATTCCTACTTTATTGCAGTAAAGTTCTAATTCTTCTGGATCTCAAAGTATTGAATTTTTCATGAACAATGAACAAGAACAGAGGCAAGCAGAACTTTTTTCTACAATGTCAATACTCACCGTGGAGTAGAGAGAGGATGTGCTGGAGACAAGTGATAATGAGGACCCGTGTACTTCAAAAAAAGGAAAATAAGATGAAATATTGATGAAAGCATAAAACTTCCCCCATGTAGCTCAATAAGTAAACAGATTTTTAAGATGAGAACCAATTTTCCACAAAGAGCAATTATGAGTTATCAGTATAGAATAGCTATTGATAGATATCCCTGCATTTAGAAAGATTGTCCTATACAGAAAAAACATTTTCCTGTATATGGGGCAGGTGAGTGAGCCAATGACATTTCTTATTATTATCAGCAAACCAAGCAGCCCTTTTGTTGCTTTGACAAGAAATCACTTGATAAATACACTCTTTAGAAAAACCAGAAATCGAGCTGTTTATACACCAGCCCTAAGCTGAGCAAATGATTTTAGTAAGAGACTATGCTTAGGAAAACAGTTCACATTCCGTGGGGTGAGCTCCCAAGTTTTTCTCAGCAATGCTGACCTGTGTAGTTGTAGTCCATGGGAAGTGGTAACTGTGAGATGTAGTGCCATATTTCCCCTAATTCTCAGTGGAGTCAACGTCAAGAGCATCGAGTGAATGTTGCAGGGCTGCACTTTAAGAAATGGGGTTCCTGGCCTATCTGGAAATGGCAAATGAAGACTAAAACTGTAAAAAAATTGCCCCTTTCTGCTCCTGAGGAAGGCTATACCCACAGATAATTTTAAAGAAGATAATTTATTTCATTACCTCTCTTTATTTTTGTTTCACGGGAAGTTTTTTGGATATTTATAATCTGCCAGGGTCTGGTAAAAAAATTATTTTGCTTTAATAGCTACCTGGCATCAGTATGCAAAATCCAGGCACTACAAGAATACTTGCATTAGCCAAATGGACTTTAAATCTAGTTTAGTATTCTTAGAGATGTGGTACACTGACAATTGAAATTCAGCGTCTTCCAAAGTATGTTTGGTTTTCAGTCTCTGGTTTAAATGCCTCAGCTAAACTCCAATTCTGCATTCATACACAGTGGCTCTATGCATTACCTCACTTGTTTCACTTTACCCTTCCTCCGAGCTCCTATCTTAAAATACATTTGACCTTCTAACAGCATCATTCCATGTTAATCTCTAATGACTGTAAACTGCTGAAAACTGTTTATTACTGCTGCATTGACTTTCATTTACTCAGGTTGATCAGGTTATCCACTCCAGCTGGATATGAAACATAACCAATGGAAAAGCTTTCATTAAAGCCACTGGTGACCCATTACTGAAATTCTACATTTAACACCCCTTTTTCTATGCATAACTTTGCTTTATTTTCTCTATTATTCTTCCAGTGTTTCCTTTGATAATTCTGTTCCTCAGCAAAGAGTCTGTAGCCAGCTCTGTCCTTGAATTATGTGATTTTCTTCTGTGCAGCCAGCCATCTGTGCTGACATCTCACAGCTTGAGTTGTCCTGCACCCTACTGCTAGTATTACATACCCAGATGTCTGCCTGATATATCATCTAAAATACAGTAAAAGGAATCAAAAAGTATAAGTATTATTTTGTCTGTTGTTTTATATAGGACTTTTATTTCCCCCCTTTTATATCATAACTGTGAGCTTTGGGAATAAGGCAAGACTTTTTTTATTTGCCTATTATAAAGATAATTTATATTGTCATCACTTAGCAGTAAAGAAGATGTTATAGAATGAATTCCATGGAATTTCAGTTGTCTTTTTTTGTTTAATTAAAGGGTGTAAGAACTTTTCACTCATAGGAATTCTTCAAATAATCAGATTTACCAGAAATGTTAGTCAGAAGAAAATGTTACAGTTGGGAGTTGTCAGGGGCTCTGTAGATGTAAAAGAGAAAAACCCAAAACCAAACCAAAAGATATTCACCAAGTTCCAGATGTTGCAGAGAGCATTAAAAGAAGCAGACAGTAATAATCCACATAAAGTACTGAGCTCAGTTTAAATTACAGAATTTAAATACAGAAATTCATGATGTTTGCTATAGGAAGCTGTAGGAAAGTGGGAGGATGAAATTACTACAAAAGAAAGGAGATGCTAAGTAGCACTGGTGTTTGGGGAAAAAAAAGAAAGCACATGTATGGGATACACAGCATTGCATATTACTGAGTGAAAGGAATATCTTCCATGTTTTAGGATGTGGAAGACTTGGGAGTGCAACTCAACAGGATTAATAAAACTTCACAGAATCATTTAAGTTTCTGTGGTGCGGGGTGCAGAAGAAATATTTTAAAATTTTACTATGCTTTGGACATCTATTTTGGGGCATGTTTGCTGATCTAAGTAGTTCCTCAGTCTTACCTTCTTCCATGCTGTCCCTGAATGAACCTGAATGACTGATCGCTCGTGGTCTCTCCTCCAAGGATGTAGCACTACCACACAGTTGGGAGTCATCATAGAGATCAAAGGAAGTGTCCTGTGCAGGGATGCTGTTTGAACGCATCATGCTGGGTCCAGGAAGGTTAAACTGTGATAGGTTGGTTGGACTCACTGGAATACAAAGCTTTATTAATGAAGCACATTTCCATTAAGTGAATTTTGGTTCTTCATAAAATTGTAATGTAGGACTAGCATGGTTAGGTGGACTTCATGCTGTTGAGGAAATGAAATGCTTTTATTCCTACATTTAAAGCCACAACAAAAAGGTGAAGCAGATGGCCTCAAAGGAGCTGGATGAGATTAATCCTGTAAAACAATGTCTGAACACCCTTTGGCAGCCCAAGACAGAAAATCAAGGGAGGAGATTCAAAAGTTAAAAAGGAATAAGAGGACCTAAGTATTTTTATAAGCAGCTCTTCTAATTAATCAGTATCTGTATTTTATTGTTATGTATCTGTATTACTGGTGACTGTTAAGACCAAAGTTTATTTCCATATGCAAGACATTTATCCTTTGATTTTCAGGAGCACCTACCACCATATTAGGTTAAAAATTCCTGCACAGGCCTCAGTGGAATCTCATCGTAATAAACAGGTGTAGTCAGTCATGGTTGAAATCAAGAACAGCATTGATGAACCTATTTTAAGCTTTTGCAAAGTTTTTTGCCAGTAGGAAGGAAAGCCGGGCTGTGGTTCCCCTGGACTACAAAATCTCAATGCCTAGAAAAAAAAGCTGTCTAGCCAAATTCAGCCTCAGTGTTTGGACTTTTATTTTAGATCGTGCAAGATGTTCTCTAAATTATAAACTACCAGACCACCTGTGTTGTGACAGCAAATTATTCCACAGGGCTACGAAAATGTAAAAAAGGAAAGGACAATGAAAAAAAAAATTAAACTCCATGATCTTATTGCTCTCTATTGTGAGTTCACAAGAACTATGAACAAAAATAAAAGGAGATAATTGTAAGCAGAAAATAATATAGTGGAAAACCACTGCTAACAAAGAGCTGTATCTAAAACTACAGGAGGAAAATTCAAAGCAGTGGCTTGTTTAGCCAGGATCCAATTTCATTTTTAAGAGTATTTTAGTCCAACTTCTATTCCCGTGTGTAATAAAGACCAACATGTGTATGTCTGATCAAATTTCTTTTGAGTGATCATAGCCTATAGATGCCATAAGTTGCGACAGAGTGATGGAAGCGTTAATGCTTTAAAGGATGTTACTAATTCCTCAGTAAGGCTCTAAACCATATAAAGCTCATTGTGAACCTAGGTATGTGTCAAGTGCAGTGCAGGTAAGTGGTTTCTATTCAGCATTTAAGAAAAAAATAAAATTATCAAAAAAACCAAACTTGTGTTGGATTAATTTGAAACAAGATTCAGAATAATGAAATCTAAACCTTGGCCTGTAATCAAATAAAACTGCAACGTGACTCACATCCCAAAATACTATACTGCATTCAAGATTAGGATTTAGGTTGGGCCCAGTGCAGTTACAGCCAGGTCCAGCTACCGAAACACATTAAAAAGGTCTATCTCAAAGCAAACCTGTATGTAGAAAAAATGCAATGCTTAGTTTCTGACATTCACTAAAATCACTGGAAAGAATCTTACTGACTGTGAAATCTAAAAGATAAGTAGCTTTGAATTAGAAGCTAATTTCCAGCTCTACCTCCCATTTTTTTCTCCTTGGCCAAGTCATAAAGAATCTGTGATTTTTTTTCTCTGTGCAAAATATGTGGTGCCTTGGCCCACTGCATTAACAACACTGTTGAGTTTCCCCTCATTAGTGCGATAACACAATATGGTGATGAAGATGTTAAAAATAAACTACCTAGTCTGGCAGACTAAGAAATATGTACAGTTGAATTTTGTGGTTCTATTATAGAAGGGGAGAAACAGTGAAGGGAAACAGCATTTACCGAGGTTGGAAAAGTGGTATTTTCCAGTTGCAGATGAAGACATAGCTGAAGGAGAAACAAGCGGAGACTGACTGCCAGTGTCCTGCAGGCCTCCAGTTGAATGGGAGCGTAGCCATTCCTTGCCTTCCTCCTGACTTGTCTGCCGGGATGATGGTGTATATCTGAAAAACCACAGCTGACATGCTCAAGACAATGACAAGGTGATGTCTTGGAAAGAAATAGCTGTCACATAAACACCCTTCACCAGTTAGATAGAACAAATCCCTTGGAAAACATCAAGGCTAGTCAAGTGATTGTCACCAGAGATTTTAACAAGGCACAATTTACCACTGGGTTACAACAGAAAATGTACAGGACTTGAACCCCCTTTACTCTTCATCCCCCTCCCCAGAACAGCATTCCCTTCTTTGGAAGAGATGGAATGATAAACCATAGCAGACAGACAACTGAGCTGACAGAAAAGGACTTCAAAGCTATAGGAAGTGTACAGGCTGATGCAAAAGCTTGGAAGCTGTATGATTAGGATGGGGAATGGACAGAATAGAAGCCAAGAAATGTTAGTAGCCACTTACGAAATGACATCTGTCACAGATCATGTGGGCAATTGATTAGATGACAGGAGTGAAACAGATCAACAACTCTGAAAAAGGAGTTTGCATTGGTAACGACAGCTAGTCATAGTAATATGGTCATGGTCTGCTACTCTGAATGCTACCTGGCATTGTGTCTGGCCCCAAACTGAGGGGAGGAAAAGGGACAGGAAAAATACACAATTATCAGAAACAAGTTCTCTGGAAGGAAGAAGTTTGGCAATCAAATAATTCATCAACTGCTTCCTATGGTAAACCAATAAAACAAGCTCAATGTGACATGTGGGCTGAGGGAGAACTGGTAACTCACTGGTCCAGCCTCTCTTGGCTGAGCTGGAAGAAGGGCAATTCTGGCAGTGATTAAACATTAGTATGTGCAGGTGGTGTGGGTCTTAATCAAGAGATTTTTTTTCAGCAATGTCTGCAATAGCCTGCTTCATTCAATCTCCTGCTGAGAAATGAGCACCTTCTTCACTACTGTCATGAGCCATCAGTGTTCCCCAAAACAGCAGAGCAGAAAGGGCTTTTGATATTCTGGCTTCAGGCTTGTGAGGCACAAGTGTTTCTGCTTAGAGAGAAGATTAAATGAACATGTAAATTCTTCTGTTGTGCTTGGGGTTTTGTACAATATTTTACAGCAGTAAACTATCTTGTCCTTATTAAATATTTACTTCCTTTCACCTTTCAAAAAGGCAGCTATGATCTTTGCCTATAAATGTGGTAGAGAACGGAGTTACTGAATGGTTATCAGATTGGAAGGATGACAAAATGAGAATTCAGGATCTGAGTTTTGGACAAGGATCTCTGCACATTAAATCAAACTGACTTTTTTTTCTGGCCTAACTGATCATTCTTATATGCCTATAAGCAGTTTTCCCACTCCAGTTCACTTTCAGCTTTCAGCCACCATTACAGTTGTTTATCCACAAACCTCGATCATCCCATTGTGTCTTTGTAGGGTCCACATTATGCCTTTAATGTCTTCCACCTCTTTCGTTCTCTCCAAATCCAAAGTGACTGTTTTGCAATAGTAGGAAATTTGACTAAATTCTTTTTAAGGAACAACTAGTGCAAAAGGTGCTTTTTAGTGACAACAGTTTAGCACTATCTTAAAATTTCATAAATATTTATTCATAACTCATGAGATTTAACTGTGTCATTTCAGTTATTGGAAAGCTGCAGTGTGTCTGTGTGCATGCACATATATCCTTTCTCGCCAAATCTTTTTCCTGGACTGGGGAGATGGGCTTCCACACCTGATGAGACCAGCCAGGTTTCCTGTATGATCCACTCTTTAACCATGGAGGAGAGAAGAGGGTGGATAAATTCTGTTTTCTGTGATGAAGACAGAATTTAGTGAAGAGTTAGTAGCAAAGGTGGACTCAGTATTGCTGGATAAGGACCAAGAATACTGTCTGGAGCAGGACTCATTTCATACTTACAAACCTTGGATAACAAAATTAGTATTTTCTAGCCCTACCCTTTAATAGCCCTCCAGTTCAAATTGCATGACTCTTCGCATGAGTTCAAGTCAGATCCACCCCTAAACCTTGTTCTTCTCCATAATGTTTTCTATAATTAGTCCTATTGAATTGCATAAATATCTTGTTCTGTCTCTTTTAGCTCTCCAGGATTCAATGCCTTTTAAGATTCATTGCATAAGGAAATGATCCTTAAAAGTATTTACTTTCCATGATATATCTTGAAAGAAAATGTATTCCTGAGGCAGATGTGGAAAGAAAAAGTCCATTGTTAAAATTTACATTTTCTGGTTTGAATCTAAATTCCAAGAACTCTGTTGCAAACAGGATCAACAGAAGAATAAAGAAAAGTAAAGGCAGTGTAGAAAAGGTTACAGGAAAAGAGAGAAGCAGCAGTCATGCTCAAAAAATATATATATACCTTAATCCCTTTTTGGGTAGTGTATTTCTGTCAAGCTGCATGCTGTTAAAACAAAAAAAATCCCTAAGGACATACAGTAAACAGGACTGTTCAGAATAACAAATTTTAAAGCTTTAGGTTTGTGTGCATAACAGAAGGTCATTTAATGCTTTTTAATATAACTTTCATGATAAATCCCTTACTCATTTGGAGGGAACAACAGGACATGGACTGCTGGAGATTCATTTTTCATCTAGACATGCTCTGGGCTGGGTCAATAGTAATTTGGAGACTGTCCAGGTCAGAAAGAAGTGCTTCTTTACCATTTCTAACTTTCCTACAGCTTTGCTCTGCAATCTGTGTGAGAATCATATGGTCACAGTATGAATCTTTATTTTTCACGGTTGCCTATGATAAGCCAATAGATTTCCAAAAGGAATGAAGGTTGTGGCACCTGCTAAGAGGCAGCATGGCCTTGCCAGAAGCCAAATGACATCTCTGTGTGTAGAAATATGTGCTAAACATACAGACTCTTGACTTTCTGTTGTTGAGGGTCTCACATAGTAAGGCGATGGTGGGGACAATGAAAAGTGGCACCAGAGCAATGCTGTTCTATATTCTTGCACATATAGTGTCAGAGTGGCTGATTACCCAAAAACTATGGCTGGAGTTTTCCTTATTTAAACTCCATCACTAGAAGGGCACCCACTAGCCTTCCTTCCAAGTGTTACTTGGGAATTTCACCATAAGGTCTTGGAAAATCAGTCTCTGCCTGGTGTGAGTTGAATTGGTTACCATCAAGTAAGTATTGCAAAGTTTTCTCCCTTTAGTACATAACTTAGTGTCACCATATGGATTAAATGGCAAAATGGCTTTTGAAAGCTTCTGTATTACATATCATAATCACACCTCTGAGAGCAGCAGTAACTTAGGACCCTTGCTACCCAAGAAATACCCTTATTAAAGGTGTTTCCTATCGTGCTGGGGATGATGGGAGTCCTACTGTCATGTATCCTTGATCCAAGTAGATAAAGGCAGTGAAAACACTGTTGACATGGACAATACATTACTATCAGGGCTTGGACTAATGGGAAGCAAACTCTTCTTACCACCAGGAAGTTTTATAGACAATTTCACTAGTTTAATAAAGAGCCTTGTTCTGCATGCGGAGAAAGCAAATGGAAGGAGAAAATTAGCAGGATTTCAGCACAGGTCCAGTTATCATGGTCCATGTGAGAGTAGTCCCATGTCAGACAGAGAACTGCATTTTCAGCATTTTGCTCCCAACATAGCTAACAGGACCAAGAATGGTTGGCAAAAAACAAACATAAATTTGAATGAATGATTCATTTTTTTTCTTCAGAGAGAAAAACGGGGCCATGATGTTCTTTTATGTACTTGTATGCACCTCTAAATTTCAAGATGAATAAACATGATCGTAACACCAGTTTCTTATGCAAACACTTAAAAATCTGTATGAACTATGTATTTTCCAATATTACTTTAACTTGGAGATATATGTATTTTAAAGTAATCTATAGCACATTATATAAAAATAAAGGAGTCAGTGCTCCTTTAAAGCAATCCACAAGCCAAAAGTTATGCCAGTCGTTTAAGAAGGCAAAGAGTGACCATAGGATTTTCTGAAAATCTTTTGAATTCAGATGATCAAATGAAATAGGGATGAATATTCCTCAACATAAGCATAGAGTTATTGCAATTGCAGTAGAGTGAGTGTAGCAAACGCCCATTCTGTGTTTTTAAAATACTAAAGCTTACAAAGATGCTCCTAGATTTCAGATAATTGTATTAAACCATTAAGCACAGTCTCATGTAACTGTTACTTCAGACCAATAACTGCTCTAATCTTTTTAATATCTGGAATCATTCATCCACCAAAAGCTGGGTTCATTCCTTCCACAGAAACTGGACTTTTGGTAAATAGAACTGAATTTACCTCAGATCTGTAAAGTTGATAATGATAATAAAGACAATCCTTTCCTGGAAGAAGCAATGCATACATGGACAAATACCAATATAAAGTGAGGATGAGAATATCATAGTATTCTGGTATTTTCCTTTGCCATGTAAATTGGAAAAAGCAATCTTGCAGAAAGATGAATGAAGACGTAGGCTGAAGTTATCAAGCCCACAGTATCTCATTCTTTTTTGTTTATTTTGCACTGCTGAAACTGACTGCAACTTCTAAGGGGGAAATTACAGAAAGCCTTACATCCCTCATTTTCCTACCTGCCGTTGGTGAGGAGGCTGCCATGGGAAAGGGTCATAATAGCATACCCTCGAGCTACATGTAACTCTTTCAGAGCTGTTAGGCAATAAAACAAATTATTGCAAGCTAAAAAACAACTAGAGAGCTCCATGACAGGCTGGACAAAGCTGATACAGGTCTTACAAACTAGTTTCTACAAAAGGCAAGACATATAAGAAAATCTGATACATGATGCACTGTTTCACACCTTAAAACCACAACCATCAATTATGATGGTAATTTAAAATAATTGAAAGTCTTGAAGGGCCTAAGTGGATTTCAATGGACTTTCACAACCCTCAAAACAAAACATTCTTTTAAAGCAAACTGGAGCAAGCCAGTCATGTAACTAGAAACCACTTCCACTCTGCTCATCTTAAAATGCAGCTATTACTGCTGATCAGACCAGTGTTTATTTCTGTATTTCTGCATTTTTATGCCTTCCTTGCTGTGTCATTCAGATCAAGCAGAAGTCACAAATTTGCAATGCCCAACAGCAATTAAGGGTTTGAAAGAACTACTGGTGATGTGTCCACCTGGAAAATTTTACAACTTAACCCCAGAAGATGTTTTTATTTTATAGTATAAGTACCTGTATGATTTATTTCAATCCCTGTAAGTTGTAGTAAGGTAAAATACAAGTGTTCTCCCACATAGGGAGCTACACTGCTATGACAGCAGAATTAGACTTTTCTAAATATTGCTAGCGCAAAACCAGCAAAAGGCCTGAGAGAGATGCAAAACCTGCTTTCTTTCTGAAAAAGAAAATATTTTGTTAGCTTTTACCAAGCCTATTTTCTGGTTGTTACAATGCAATAGAATTTCATTGAATGACGCAAAATTTGGCGTGACTAAACTTCGACACTCCACTCCAGGAGTTGTCAGGCAGCTCTGGGTTGATGTCATACCATCGCTCAGTGGGTAGCCTGAAAACTGGGCAACATCTGATCATCCCTGGAGGGACAGGTGGGCAAATATAGCAGAGACCTTGCAGATTTGCTGCGTCCGTGAAAGGTGACTTTTTCTGGAGGCAGTCAAGGGCTACTTTCCTTCATAGAAAACGTAGATGTACCCTGAAATTTTGTTCTCGTTTTCTGTGTTCTTTCCAGCTGCATTAAATCTTTCTTAAAACTTGATGTCCCAAAGTCTCAAGTTAAAGCCTTAATGTGAAAAAGTAGAATGGGATAGCTACTTTCTAAGACTTAGATGCAATATTTTCATTTTCAAAATGCTTTGTCCCAACGGCACTACAACTCTGTACACATGTTCTGCAGAATAGCCTCAGTAATTTCCATTTTGTATCTATGCAAATCTATCCTGCCCTGTTATATCCCTTCAGAATAATAAGCCTTTGATCACACGTCTTCAGTAACTCTTTACCGACTATTCAAGCACCTTTATTTTCCCCATTTGCTTATGAGAGTGTTATTAGGAATAGCACTTAAAGCTTTAGTAAGTTCAGGATTTTTATTGCACTTACTATTTTTCCTCTATTCAGAGTGCTTGTTTTCCTACAAATTAATTAAATTAGTCTTATTTAAAAGGCTGTTAATGACTAATCCCATGTTATCTGTTACTTAAACTATTTTGTTTAATGTCTTCTGTATCTTTACAGGCAAAGTGGCCTTCCTGTAATCTCCTCGCCCTCCATCCCAGCTCTCCTCCTCACTCCTTCCTCAGCACAGACCCTTTGAAAACTCTTCTCCAGTTCTAATTACTGCAAGTTTTTCAGGCTGTGTCTGAAGCAGGGAAATGAAAAGTTCATCAGGACAGTAAACCAAAGATATTTTTAACCTTTTCATTTCCTCTTAGTATGTTTGCCATTATTGATATTTATCCATCAAATTACAGCTAATGCTTCAATGAAACACACACATATTTTTTTATCATCTATCATTAGCTCTCTCTTCTATTTCAGTTTTTCCTACACTTACTCTGCACAGACTTTACGTTGCTTGCTAGTTGTACCTCATTGTGCACTTTGGTCTTTCTGATTTTGTCTCCACCTTATATTAGTATATCTGATTATAAGGACTGCTGACTCAGTCTTTTGCAAGCTCTAGGGTGACTGAAGAAAAAGCAAAAACCTCCTTGCAGACAATTTTTAATGCTACCCTATGCTATAATTAGTATTGCCAAAGGTATTTCAAATATAATCTGAGTTTACAAAGGAAAAAGGACATAGTCTGCTGCCAAGCATATCTGCCTCCAACATTGCAAATCAATGTTTTTTTGTGAAAAAATACTTTGCTACGTGTAAGTTTTAATGCACAAAAGAGTTTAGAAACTCAGCAGTTATATCAGACCTTTCAGAAAAATCAAACTGCAAAAACCCTGTTGGGACTATAATTCAAGAAATGACACCGTTTACTCTAGCTACATGTATTTGTTTTGAGGCCAGATCAACATGAACAATGGCTCTCTCTGGACTCAATCATAATATCCCCATATGGACAAATATGAAACTTAAAAATATTGCCAACGGCAAAGTATTTGGAACCACTGAAATTGAGTCACTGAAAAAATACATAAAGTATTAGTAGTGGGGGTTGCTCAGGAGCTTATGCCAAGCCATTAATATTTGAAATGTGATGTTTAAGATCCTGTGCATAAATATAATTTCTGGCATAAATTCATACTCTTCCATATCATTCTACTGACCTCACCATCCATATATGTAGCAGAGAAGGATTTTGTAAACTTAGTATTAATAATTGATCTTTTAAGAAATATTGTCACATTCAGTTCATAGTACACAAATGCAAATTCCTATTTAAAAATTAAAGGCACAGTGCAAACTACAAATTGCTCATGTATCAGTGTATTTTTAACTACTGTATTTTTAACAATACTATGTATTGTTAGTGTACATTATATTGGGACATATATATGTTTTATAATTATTCAAATAAATAATAGAATATATTAGTATATAATAGTAATATAATTTGCAATTATATTAGTAAGAGGTGTGATTTTTAGCTGATATAGTAATACTTCTGAACGTAACATAAGAAAATGAAACCTGTGTAAAGTTTCCATCTAGAGTTCTCAAAGTTTTAATTACGGGGGTTTTTCTAATGCTGGTTCACTGAAAGTGAATTCCTTCTATGGAAAGGATGGGTATTGAAAAATCTCTGAGTTTATATAAAGGGCAAAAAAATCTTGACATTGTGTATTAAATGTCTTTTTTCCTTAAAATGTTTGTGTTGTTAAACAACTAATTAGTTTTAAAATATTTCTGACTGATTCGGTATAATTTTCTTTTTTGAGCCAAAGGCTAATGAAATATTTAATATTGATTTTGCAGTCCCCCCGTGTGAGATAAGAGTTTCACTGTCAAATCCTGAAAATTTTCATGGGAAGCGGAAGTTACTTAGTACCTAGCAAAGATTACTTTTTTCTCTCCTGCAAAAGTCAAATAAATATTCCACAAAAAAAAAAAAAAAAAAAAAAAAAAAAAAAAAAAGAAGGAAAGAAAAGAAAAAAATTTTGGTTCAACTGTGCCAGGCTAGTTGCACCTTCTCATAATGTAACTTAAATGGTAAAAAATCTGCATGTAAAAAAATTCTTTAATAGAGCAAATGGAAAAACCTTTTTTTGCATTTTTGTCTGTTCCAGACACTTGCCAGGACTGACCACATAGCAAAGATCACATCTTGTAAAGTGTCTCCCTGCCAGTGAAACTGCACTTCAGTAAGGATCTGTGTAATGATGACCATGTAAGAAGCAACTTGTGAGGACTGAGTATTTTAAGGCAAGACTGGTCAGCTAAGGCCAGGGCACACCAGATCTGCCTGTACTTTGAGCTAAAGGGAAGAGAAAAGCTGGGGTCCCACAGCTGGAGGTTTGCTTGCTTTGGAGCTGCCAAATGCTGGGACAGCAGGTGGATCCAGCATGCAGGAATCATTATGTGCCTGTTAGCTATTTACACTTGCCTTTAATTAGATAATTTTCCCCTTTTCTCTCATTGTCTCCAGAACAAGGGAACCAAAAAAAATTTCTCAAGACAGAAAAAGTGCTTGTAAAACCTTAAAAGGCAGTTGATTCCACATTGTAATGCCTTTCAGCTTTCTTTTCTTCCTTCCTTTTTCACATAAAGGACTAAGCTGCTAATTAAACAGTGTCCCTTTAGCAAAAGAGGTGGAGGGTTTATTGTTTTGGCTCCTGTCCTTTTGCCTCTCACTTATTTCGTGGTCACTGTATCTATAGGCAAGCTCACCTTTCCGAAAGAGTAGATCTGACGCTTCCAGTCCTCATGAGCAGGCTCTGAACCTCCTGAGTGCTTGTTGTCAGTCCAGAGAGAGAGCCATGATGGCTAAGAGGAAGGTCAATAGACTCGGAACTGGTGTGAAGGCTAGTCATGGACTGGTAACTTGGTGTGTCCTTACTGCCCGCTGAAGAGCTGCTCAGGTTTGCAGCCCACACAAGACCACCTGATGTGAAAGAGTGCACTGAGGCAGGACTGGAAGCCAAGGAGTGACTTAAGCTTACAACATCTGCATTTAAGTCCGAAGGTTTACTGAAGAGGGGGCTGCTGCTACCACTTTGCCCACCTGCACTGCCCATGCTGCCTGTGCCCGAGGATGGCGATTCCAGGCTGCCTTGCCGTGCCAATGTGGTACTAGGGCTGGGCATTGCCGATGTGGGTTTCACACCTTCAGTACTGGGTGCAGAGGCAGCTTTACCACTTGCCTTGGCACCAAACAACCTAAATGTAAAACAAATAGCTTTAGAGAAACTGATAGCCACATTAAACATTCATGGCGCAACATCCTAAGAGCCAAACTACACATTTTTAATTACTGCTACTAAAATCATGCCTACCTAGTTGATCAATCGCAGCGCAAGTTTTAATTCACTTAACCATATCACAATAATCATGGTTTGTTTCTTTAGAAACAGCTCTCATTCACTGCTATTCAGATGTGCTCTTTGCACAGAGACCCTCCCAGAGAGAGGCAGAATAATCACGTTTTTGTCTTATTAGTTCATAAGCAGATTACACTTTCCCCCAAATTCATTCAGTAATTAAGCGTTCCCAAGTCATTAGCTTTTAAACTCCTCACTTCTCAAATCTGCTTAAATTATTGCAACAAACATGTGCAAAAACCTTGGAAGTTTAATAAACATCTAAGTATTTGTGCAGAATTTCCTCTCGTTTTTTTTGCACAGATGGTCAGGCAGTCATCAGTCATGTAGTAACCCCTCAGACAGAATAAACTGCACCATGGCTAAAAGGGGTCAGTTTGTCTCCAAGGGCAGGAATGATAAAAGTGTATTACACATAATGTCTTCAGCAATTCTAGATATGAAAATTCTACAGTGATGATGAAAAAATAAACTGCAAGTCCTCTAAAATTTGAACTAAAAGGTCATGTGATGTTTTAATGTATTTCTGGAAATATTTCAAGCTGCAGTTAATATGCAGCTCATAAGTTAAAGGTAAATAAACACAAAACTTATCATGATGTAAAGTAAGCATGTCTAATAACGTAAGAATCCGCTTTACGTATTACCAAGCCCACTAAACTAAGGTGCAGCTCCCCAGCTGCCTGGAGATGCTGTTTTGGTAAGTAGGCACAAGAGGGCACTATTGGCTTTTCCTCCAGCCGTGCAAGCGCTCCATCCCAATTTACACTTCATCCGGATTTATACTTCCAGAAATGTTACAATAGAGCATTTACAATTGAAATTTAGCCTTGCCAATGTTTGTGTAGAAAAATGTAACGAAGCTGCTAAGTTAATGAAACGTTTCTAGCTGGAGCTGCCAACAATGTGAAAGCAAATCTAAATCTTTATAATTTAAAGAGCTCTTCAGTTCTCCATCCAGAATATGGCAATGCCTATTCCATTAACAGAATGTGCCTGAACACAGTGTCCTTCCTCCCTTTGGGGGTTTAGCACAGTATTGAGAAGAAAATTCACATGTGGCTGAACTTAGAATCATAGAATATCTTGAGTAGGAGGGGACCCATAAGGATCATTGAGTCCACCTTCTAAGCTTCAAACTGTTGTTATGGGGATGTACCTAAAATGCTTAAAGCTCAAGGAGCAGCCATTTCAGGTCTGGGAAGGTCTTTAAATCTTAAAGAAATAATTGTGTTGTATGAAAAAATTATTGCCCTCTTATTTTCCTGTGCTTGATTTGCTTGTGGCAAAATATTCCCTGAAAAGGCTTTTTGCACAGTAGTTCAACACACTGAAAATCCCTGCTTTATGTATTGCAACTTCAGGGAATCATAGAAATGCACTAACCTTCGAAACGTGGGGGAAGCAATATCTGGGTATTTGGATCCTGGCTGTCTAAGTCCTGGTGTGCCAGAGGCGCTTGCCGAAGTTGGGCTGGATTTAGGGGAACTGGACAGTGAGACGCTTTCAGAATCTGACACCACCACTTTCTCTTTTTCCTTGTCTGTCTGGTTGATGGTGACAGGGCTGGACCTCCCGGACCCGATCTTGCTTGGCTCTCGCAGCTTGGTGGCAGCAGCACCCACAGACTTGCCGCTCACATTGGAGTCGATGCTGCTGGTGCTGGAGCGGTGGCCGCCCCGACCGGGGATCCCGCTGCCGCTGGATTTCGATGGGCGAGGCAGACTTCGATATTGCAGAGTTGTCTTTGAGCTCACATGCAGGATGCCGTCATCCTGGTTTTGGGAACCATCTAAGCTCGTCTTCCTCCCTGCATTGGACTTCCCACTGATGGCTGAAGATTTTGGCATTTTTCCTAGCGTTGCTGACCCGCTTGTGATGGTCGCTCCACTTGTGGTGATCATGGTAGAAGATCCCAACCCAGACTTCTTGAATCCAAATGACCCTGTAGCTGTTGATCTCCCAATGCCAGAGGGAGGCTTTTTCCCTTCATCACCGCTGCTTTTTCCTGCATCTGATGGAGATCGCTGTATGGAGGCTCCTTTTAGGGGAGTTTTCACTTTTTCTGAAGCTTTTGCATCATCAGTTTTTCCTACGTCAAAGTATATTTGAAAAGGTCACTTGTGTTTAAGCTGCAATGCCTTAATATCTAATTTCAACACGATATGATTACAATTTCAAAATGAAAAAGCACACAAATGGAATAATTCCCCTAAGGAAACAGACCAGTTTGGTCTTTACTCTCCCATCAGCTATGTATGAGACATTACAGGTAAACATTAAGTATTAAAAGCTTGAAATTCCTCTGAGGACTTCCAGTTTCATATATAGGTAGAAAATATAGTTGTAGAAAATTATCTTGAATGAACTATGAGGAATTTTGACTAATTTTGTTCTGTTAACAGTATTTCTATATGAAAGAAGTAATGCTTGAAAATAAAACATTACATGTAATAAACATCTCCTGAAGTATGACATTAATTATGCATGTAGAAATTAATGGTACTTATAGAATTCTTTGGTTTTCACTGATTGCATCTTTTTTAGCTTATGACTAAGTTTGTTCTGGTTTTAGTTACACAAAATTATCAGGGAGAGATTACGTTATGGAAAGAATCATCTTGATCTGTAACAATATCAATTACACAAGTTAATTAGTCTTTGTCATATCCTTGATGTCTTCTCAAGATTTTTGATTTTTTGTGAGGTTTTCTTCAGTCCTGGGTAGGCTTATGACTATATAACGTATATTTCTATGTTTCTTCCATATGTTCTAAAATTTTATTGTAACATGCAGCAAGGTTGAAATAAGGTGTTCTAACAATGTTCTCTTATTATTTTAAAGGTGTTCTCTTATTATTTTAAAAATCGATAAAAATTGCCATTTCAATTCTAATTTCTCTCCAAGCATTTGTACACTATATAATATATATAGTATACTCCTAATAACTCCTAAAACATACTAAAGTTTTTAATTTACTCATCAAGTGATTATGGAAGCTTTGGAGGTGGATGACCTAAATTCTCTTAAGAAACTAAAATGTAATAAAGAGCAACACCTGCAAAGCAGAACTAAATCCACTCATGCTTTTATCCAGTACACATTTTATGCTACACAAACAGATGCACATGCCATGATACAGATAGACTCTGACCCAGCAAACATACAGATCATTAGTAGTTAAGGCCTCAATTCTGTCTTGCACAGTGGCTGCCTGATCACCTTCAGCAAAACCGATCTGGGAAGCTTAGCTTGGCGTGCAGCAAACCTTTTAGTATATCCATTTTTAATTGCTCTTAGAGTGTTATAGTTTCTGTATCCGTATGATTACCACAGCAATGCTCCTCAGGGATCTCACAGACCAGAGACTGACCAACGTTTAGCAGTTCCAAATTGCAAAGAAACAAAAATGGTTCACAAAGGGTAGGAATTTATTCTGAGAAGATCTTTGTTAGCTGTCTTTACAACTGGGGGTTGAAGCATGCCCATGCACTGTTTTGTCAGGACATGATAAAGCTCCAGAAAATGTCCTACTGAGAATTCACATTTCTTCAGTAAAATGATGGATTAGGATTAGATGGTCTTAATAAATATCTCTTTCACCAGCTTTGGATTTTTTGCTTGAAAACTAGATTGCAGAAGTGGTTACTCCTTCTGAGAGGCCTTCCAAAATTAGGTAAGAGGGCATTTAGCACTGAAAATGTGTAAAAAGACATTTTTTACAATTTTTTATTGCTTAACAGTGGTCTGTAGAACACCCATAGTATGTGGAATGTGATAACTCAGCTTTAGTTCAGAAATAACTAGAAATATAATTTTGAGTCCCCTTCCTTGAATATTCAATCTTTTTGACTCAGCTTCTAATATTTGGCCATTTCTATGCAAATGTTGAATTATCAAAGGCAAGGTTTTCTAGAGAATAAGGGGATGAGTCCAAAAATACTTCTAAGAATTCCTTAATAGACATTGACATACACAAATGATAGTACAACAAAATGCAATCACAGTTTTTGTTATGGATGCACCCATGTGTACTTAATAAATTATTATTATGCATGTAGCAAACTAACTGTTATAGAAATGAAAAAGTTGATATAATATTACAATATGGGCTTGAAGTCATTTACGGGAGGAGAGAACAATATGCATATAGTATATATATAGAGAGAGAGAGTACCCATCAATTATTTTAAGACCACTGTAATCTGAACTACAGAAGTTTCCTACCTGGGGTCTTGAGTGCGCTTGTTCCTGCTTTGTGCCTGGACTGAGTTGTTCCTACTTGTGCAGTCATGCCCCTCCTCCAAGATCCAGTCTGTGATACAGAGAGAGATGTCTTGTGCCCCCCCTTCTCTGACTCTTCAGACAGCCCTGAGGGAAGGCCTTTCCACTTGCCACCGCTGTCTACGCTGCTGTCGAAGTCTTCCTCTGGTTTCTTCAGTTCTTCAGTGCTGCCCCAAGTTTCACTGTCTGTAACTGAGCGTTTCTCTGAGTCTGTCTTCAGCTACAAGAGATTCCATGAGAAATGGTCAGTCCCAGAATCTCCATTATTTGCTGATTTCTTAAATCATAGTAGGGGAGGAGAATTTGGTCTATTTGCAGCAATGGCCACAGAAACTTTCCTTCTAAAACATTAGTATCCTGATTCCAAAAATTTAAAAAACTACAAAACATACCCATCGGGGTTGACATTTCTCTTTTTTTTTAATTTCAGAAGATTTCATAATGAAGTGAAATATAATTTACTCTAATCAGTGGTGATGCCCTATTGTTCCTCAACTCCGTCTGAATTTCAGAAGGGAATCACTGTGCTGAGAGGTTTTACTAAAAGCTTGGGTAAATGAATTCCTAAATATACTACCTCAGTCTGGCTTCTTGACTTTTCCTACCCAAGATTTCAAGTGACTGGATTAGGAATACTGCTCCAGCAGAACAGAGTATGTTGTGCCACCAGTGAGCAAGGATAGCATCTTCCACAAAAATATTCATGCTACAGCTGATGGCTTTTCCACTAGTCCGTCTCCACAGAAATGAATTGTTTCCAACAAGAAGCTCTCTCTATCAACTAACAGAGCAGAAGAGAAGCTATGCCAGCACTACTCATCTATGGTGTCAAGGCAAGAAGCTGGGCTCATGTTCCATCTGAAACTTAGACCCATGTGGAGGATGCACCAGCGGGGACCTAACCCCCCTGTGGCATCTCCTTCCCTGAGGCATGCTGATAAGGGAGTGCTGCAAGGAGCAGCCCAACAAGACAAGGCAGAAGCTGTGAAAATGGCTTAAATAGAAACAGAGACTGACCCTACCCTCTGTGTTTGACAAGACTGGTGCTCTTTGTGCTGACAGGCTGTTTGGTGTAACTCTTCCTTGTGTGTTTTTTTGCAGCCTCCTGACCTCAGACTGAAACCTTATTTGCACGTCACCCTCTCACCACTCCTGCTTGCCTCTGCCCCTCTTTAACAGCAAAAATATGGTGCTGCTCTCAGGTATCACCAGCCTAAGAGGGGCTGCAAAATGGAACACATTGAGGGACAGGCTATTTATTATTCTGTGCTGTCACAGCTCCTTCACCACAGAGACCCCTCTGTGGCTGCTTCCTAAGCACTGCTGTCATAAGTAGGATTAATACTGACTTGATGACCAACAGAATAATCCGTTCCTGTTTACATATTTGTCAGCTGAAGTGTACAAAATGCAAAAGATCTCTGTATTTCCATAATTGCATATGTTCTTTGGACATGCTAGCACAGATTATGGGTAACGATTAATGGGAAAAAAGCCCAAGTAAATACCTACAAAAATATTGCAGGGTCCTTCAGAAGAGAGTTTTTAAAGTTATTGTTACAACATGCTTACAGACATTTTCCCATAAATGACTGTAAATATATACATTTTTAAAGCAAACTGCATAATTTCAAAAAAATGAGTAGTACAATACTTTCTAAAAGCCTCTCTTCATCATTATCATGCTTTTAATAGGAAAATGACAACAAAATATGCAATTTCTGTCTCAGTCTATAGCCTTCCTGCTCCAATCACTTAAAAAGACTGATAAAGGGATCTCTGTGTTGCAGTGTATCTAAGACCTGGAGAACAGCTGGCAAAATGTATTCTGTTCATCTCAGCTTCTGACTGAGATTGCCAGCTAGCATGGAATACAGTGAGTTCTGCTTAATCTGCCTGGTAAAGGCATACCTGATAAAGGTCTGTTCCTAGTCTTCATAATATAAAGAAACTCTGGAATGAAAGCAAAACTTGAACATGCACTGCATCTCTGTCTATCGCTGAACAATTTGTGAATAAAACAGAAGCTTATTACAGAGCAGCTAGAACATGAGATAATCCAAATGAAAACAAAACCACAAAGAGTTAAATGGTCAGCCTGAGATTTTTCAATCCTGGTAACTATGCAGTGGAACAAGTAAGCCAGAACTAGCTGGCCATCATTGCTGATGTGAAAGGGAAGAGGCTGATCTCCAGTTAGCAACCATGGAAGTCCCTGATGGAGTGAGAAAGGCAAGAGTAAGGGCTGAAGAATATTTGCATTAGTGTGAATTTGCATGAGTACAGCATTCGTCTGATATCTGTCCTGTTGGAGATTTAAGTAATTTTCATTCCAAAAGTAACTATATTTCCCTGTTGTTTGGGGGAATGACAAACACGTGTTTTTCTCCGGCTCACAGAGTCTGCTACAATATACATCTACAAAAGAGACCTCTGAACTGCAGACACTGTCTGAACTGCAGGAGTCTAAATGGAATCAGAAGTGTCAACCTTGTGTCCTGAACACTTGACATCAAATCACTGGAGGCAACCACTGTTCCCCTATGCTGAGCGTTCAGTCTTGAAGTTCCCTGCTTGTAAACAGGAGATGACATGGCAGAGAATACTTTCCTATTGAGACAAAATTTTCTGGTTTTCTTTCTTTTTTTGGGTGGAACCAAGTCCTGCAGGGATTCTGTACTGACTTTTCTATCACTTGCAATTTTGAGGGGAGCTGGGAAGAAAAGCTTCGATACCTGGGACAAGAGCTTTACATACACAGACACACACACACACGTGTATATGTGTTATGTATATAGTTTGTATATAGTTTGTGGCTGTATGCTATTAAGAATTCTATTTTGACACTGTGAATTTTCACCTTGCATTGACACTTTCATCCCTGGACCTAAGCGGGGAGAAGAGAATCTCTGCCATTTGAAAGGACAGTACAGACTGTATATTTCTTCCCTAATATGTTCCAGCTCATAAAAGACAAAAGATACATTATTTTTTATTGTGTTATCTGTTGAAAGAGATATTCCAAATGAGCTGAAGTGAGTAGAAATCCATGCATCACAGATCAGTCATATTGTGTTTGTTTTGTGTTAGGGTGCAGCAGGGGCTGGGAACAGTGGGGGCTCCCCCAGGGTGGGCAGAGCTGGGTCTCACCAGCCAGCACCTTCAGCAGTGATGTGTGCCCTGGGAGCAGGGAATTTGGGATGTCAGCTCACAGCCCAAGGTTGGGTCAATGGGGTCTATGGCTTCTTGCATTCAGATGTAATAGAGGATTTTGTAAAATACGAATATTTAATTTGTTCAGAGGCATTGATACCAAACTTTTTCTTTTGTTATCCTGCATGCTTGGGGGGTGTTGCAACAAATGGCTACTCACCTGGGCATGAGTGTTCTTCCTTGAAGAGGCTGTTATGTTGGAGTAAGAGCTGACAGATGAGGTGGTATTCAAATCATCTGTGCTGAGGTTGTCAAGAGTGTCACTGAGGCCACTGCTAACTGAGCTGCTGTCATCCCAGCTGCAGAGAAAGGAACACATCTGCTTTACATACTGTGTCTCAATAGGCAGAAAGCATCTCAAAATCAATAGATGCCATTACTTATTTTTCAAGTGATTTACCAGAAACTTTTCAGTAGTATTTCCTAAGGTACAATGAATATTATTCTTCAGACATTTAAATTAATTATTAACTCCCAGTGAAGTGGTTGCTTGTTCAATTAATGAAAGATGCAGGAGTCCTTAAAAAATTAAGATCAGGTCTAAGTGTAAGTCATTAAAACAGTTTGTTTCATGTTTCACTGCAATCACATTCACTCCACCAGCAGGGAAATCCATTAAGCCTATCTGATACCGCTAGCCAAAACATTATTAATATCTTGGAGAACACCTGATGAATTTCCAGGCTATTTAAAAGGAGTATCTTTTCTGCAGCCTAATCCACTGTCAGCAAGAAGCCAGTATTTTCAAAAATTTTATTTTATTCTCTTCAGTCTGTGTCTAGCTGGTGCAATGTCATCAAAATAGGAATCCCTGAGCATACAGTCACTGGAGCTGACAGAGAACATGTTATACATCTCTGAAGAAACACAGTCTGTCAACTGTCCTGCTTTGGGAGATAGAGGCAAAGGATGCAAATGAGGAGAGAAAGGCTGCTCTTAGAGACATGTCATTACCAAATCTCACAAAAGCCTTGCTTTTGCACAGAAGGGAGGTTGATCTGTGTTTCTCAGACTTTTGTCCAGAACTGCTTCTCTCTGGCATTACATTTTGACTTTTAGCTTATTGCCACATACAGCATTATGCTCCCAGTTTTGCTACATCTCCACCTGTTAATCTAGTTTTAGATTATTCGGAGGCCAAAAGTTTGAAAAAAAATTCACCTTATCACTTTCAGTGTGATTCATCTCCTATAGTTTTAGGTATATAAAAGTAAGGTATCTCATTTAAATTATCTAGATGTCCTCTCTAACCAGTATTAAAAACAGCCTCCTCCAGGAGGTAATTCCTCCTGGCTTAAAGTGTCTCAGGCTTATAGGATAAACTGTCCACTGAAGGTCCCTCTTTTTGTCTTTTCCTCTCCTGGAGAAGAGAGGGTTGAGAAAGCATCTTCTAGATATATAACTTCTGGAAAGACAAAGCTAGGTGCTTAAATGTGCTGATAAAGTGCAAAACACTTTTTTATCCTTGTTTTGCTGTAGCCTCATCAGCCACTTTTTAGAAAAAGAAATGAAATTCAATCCCACAGTCAAATTAAAGCTCAGTACCATTGCTAGTCATTCAGAGTGAACAAGGAAAATACCAGTGAATCCTTATTTTACATTTGGAGTTTTGGGAGACAGCAGCAGTGACAGGGAACTGCATGGAATAAATGTGTGCTGATGCACTAGAAAGTTCAGTGCACCAGTCCTGTATCATAGCAACTGCAGCAAGCATTACCTTCCTTTTGCAAAAGGTAGAAAATCACATTTGTAAACCAGCTCAGTGGCAAGATAAACATATTTCAGAGGGCAAGAATTTATTACAGTGCTGCACTTTCCACTGCTGAGTACAATGACTACAAATAAATATGTCTTCTGCTACATTTCCAGGTAATAAACATGCAAGTGATTTAATAATGAAATTATAATACCATACATTATAGGCTGTCAACATTCATCTAAGAACCATCTCTGAAGCACTAGTCATTTAGACTTTCTGATTTTTTTCACTGTCTAATGTGATGCATAATTTCACTGATGCTCAAAAGCCATTATTAACATGCTGTGTAACACATGGGAATATACCTTTAGAACAGTGTTAAGGCTGAGAACCTTAAGGATGGATAAAACTGTAAATAATATTAAATGTGATTAGGTTGTAGAAAAGACAGTTTAACCTCATTAAAAGCTGGTTTTTGAAAAAGAAAATAAAGATCATAAACCAAATCCAAAATGATACATATTAGATACTTCCAGAAGAAACATGAGCTTTTAATGCATAACATTCATGTCAAATAATATTTGACCATCAGTTTTCTGAGTCTACCTAAGACCCTGAGGACCAAATTTCATCCTGCTTTCCCCATGTCTGTTATTCTATTCTATTTTAATTTTTCATACTTCATTATGTGTTCCTTCTTCTCTGTAAGAAAATTCACATTTTATAAATTCTGAAATAGTTCAGCTGAGTCACAAGATATAACTATGTTCTCTACAGCCGAAGTTTTCAGGCAAAAATTACTATGACTTTCTATTATGGCTTCTCTATGGTGTTTCACACTTATCACACCTCACTCACCAGTGGATTATTAGTGGGTTTGGGGAACACTTGTGGCCACCTTGTAAGTTGTATAGAAGATTATTCTGACACCTCCACTACTAACCTTTCAGAGTCATCACTGTATTTGTCTGGATTTTTTTTTTCTCTTATGATAGGTGCTCAAGATATTTTATAAATTTGGGGGTTTCATACACCAAAATTTCTCACAATATTCAGTATGCCTGTAAAAACCAGGACTATCGAAACCCGCGTTCTTTCTGGCATATTCTAAGGACTGTTAAGAGATTAATTCCAACTTGTCACAATGTTTCATACCAGCCTTTTGAAAAGACATGGTAAAACCTGAAAACTCCAACAGAAAAGACCATATCAGCCACCCTTTTGGCAAGGAAGATTGCTGGTTTTACTTATTTTAATGTATTATCCAAAGTTGTTTTAACTTGCAGCCAGATTTTTATATTTCAGTATTTTTTGTTTCTACTTTTACAGACCTCTTTCCCAAAATCTAGATAGTAGAGTTGCTATCAGACACGTGAATATGTTTTTGATAATGAAAATGCCTTGCTTATAATTTACAAAAAAATTATTGATGATTCATAATAATGTATCCTTCAAACTAGTAAACTCATGACAGAAATATCTGATAAAATTATTCTGCATCACTTTGAGATTGAAAACCAAATAGTCGGAGTCTGCAGCAAACTATAGTTTTAGTTCTTGTTCCTCCTACACTTCATTAAAACAATATTCACTTATATTTTATTATATTGGCTATGATTCATCTTTCATTTTTATTTTTCATTTACTTTTCTCTTTTTCACACATTCTATAGAGTCTATGATAGGTCATGTTAGTACTGCTGCACATTAATGCCTGACACCACTTTGCTGTTAAAAACCACATTTTAGCCTACTTATAACGTTGACAAAATTTCCTTCTTTTATTTTTTCTTGGTGTCAGACTCAGGCTGATTTCTTTAAGAGGAAACGTCAGCAAACGGTGTTCAGCTGCCTGGGAGACTGAGGCTAAGAGGAAAGTGCCTTGTTTTGACACGTTCTGGCAACTTTTACTTTGAGAAACCCCTGGATCCCAAGAGGATCTGGAGAAGAACCTTTATATTCAGCAAGCCATAATCTTCTCATTAAGGATATGAATTTTGCTATTTCTAAGAGAAATCTTCTTAAATCTGGATAATTCATTATTGTCTTCAAAATCACTGCTTACATGTACCTGACAGATTTTTATTTTCAGCCGCTCAGCTCATTCTGCTTTGTCTGGGTTCAAATCACCAAATAGAAAACAAGCAAACAGTCCAGTAGTCACTGCTCTCATTGTGAATCCATGTAACAGCACAGTTTTTGATAACACAATCACATTTTATTTTTTCTCTAGAAGTGCTTAATTAATTTAGTGCTTGTAGGAGGTCTGCTTTAGGGATGAATCTGAATTTTGCATTATGGAAAGACACCTTCTGTCTCCTTTCAAAGAATTTGAAAGTTCTGTAACAAATGGGAGTATATGAAGCATGACTGAATCCCCTGGTGTACCAGACTCCCTGCAATCTGCAAGGTGACTGCTTTAACCAACTTTTTAAAATAAATTGGACGCCAATAAAGAGATTTGAATTTACTTTAGTGTTTTGCATTTGACTTTCAAAGATTTAATGCATGGAAATCTGTGCTTTGAACCTACATTTTGCTGCAGGGATACCTTAAAATTTAGGTTACTATCAACTCAAATTGCATGTCAAAACCCAGCACCTCTTTTTTGGCCTTACTATTGCTGTACCTCAGCTTTACATCTGTAAAACAGAGACAGTACATGCACAAATGGTTAAAATTATGGCCACTGTGCTACAGCTTCCATCCAAAAACCTCATACCCTCTGACTTTGCCCAGACTCTTTGCAGTAACCTCACCAATATTCTTTCTGCTGAGATCTGTATTTTCCTTTGATGTACTAGTTATGCCAATGAGATTATTTGTACTAGCTAAAACTCATCCCCTAATTCTAGCCTGCATCTTTCAAATCTGAACAATTCTTGCCTCTTTTGAAGCAAGAAAAAACACTTCTGCTGGAGAAGACTTCCACTCCATCACTAATTGGTGAAGGTGGCTGTGAATATTGTACACATCTCAGGGCTTCACAAATTGCTTCAAATGCTTCAAGCAAAGTTTCAACTCCTTGACCTTATCAAATACTCCATAAAGTTGAGAAATCCATGACTTGCTACCTACACAGTTTGTTAGTCTCCAGTATTACTCTTTGTCTCACTTTCATTAGCATGTGCTAGTACTGAAAAGATCTCCTCATAATAATCCTCTCATTGACCTCCCTACCACATAGCGATCTGGAAATAGCAAGGTGTCTGAAGTTTAAACACACGGTGCTAACATCAGTATGTAGAGCTGAACAAAGATTACAAACACATTCCAACAAGTATTCTCTCAAATGGAAAGATAAATTGCACTCAACTGTGCTCATGAAAATTTTTTGTCTGCTTTCCACAAGTATTGGGGGGGGAGGGGGGTGGAATTAACACACTGAAGTATATGAAACAAATGAAGAAATATTTTATACAAAATAAGACATTATTTCACACAGCAGGCAGGCAAGCAGTACAGCTTTAGGCCAAAGATGCAATTAGACTGTAGCCTATGTAATGAGGACCTGCAGAAAATATGCAACATATTTTTCTAGACTTTTGCATGATGTCTGGAAGTAAGAATGCACTGGATGAGGAGAGCGATGAATCCTGATGGTATGTGACAAGGGGAAGTGGTATTAACAATCTCTTTGGTCCATTGATACCTAAAATATTCTCCTTTCAAAGTCCCTGTTTCAGAAAATCAAAGCAGTCTAGTTGCCAACAAGACATGACAGAGCACTTAGACATGGTCATTGTTTCATCCACCCTTCCTGTTTCTACTTCCAGCATTCTCCTACAAGCCCTTAAACTTGCCAGCTTATTGAAGTTCACCATACTGATAAGCTGGGTTGGTGCCTGAAATTTGTTCCAGCATTGGCATACTTAATTAATTTTTGAGAGCTCCTCCAGCCGAAGTCCCTAAGTATGCAAATAAAAAAGCTTTTCACAAGAAGATCATCAGACACAGCAAGACTCCAATCAATGTGCTACCAAGCACACCAGAAAATTATGGTTCCTTCAATGTATCCAGCCCATGGCACAGTTTGACAAGTTTCTGGCATTGTTTTCTTTTGTTCATTACCCATTTTTGCAAGCAGAAGCGGGAGCTACAGCTTTCAAAAATACAACTCTAGAAAACAAAACCAAAACCTTTCATCTTAAAGTATTCATTTAATCAGAAAAACTGCTCTCTCTGGGGACTTTTTCAGTTTGTAACTGAATGAAAATAGCACTGCTTTTGTCGCATGCTTTGTACTGCACATGAAGAGCTTCAGACCACAGCAATAGGCACACATACTTGATCAGGAACGAGAAATCCTTAGTCACATTCTTGCTAATGCCAATGGAACTCACATATCCCTGGGGACTTTTGTATGGATTTGTGATTCAAGGAATCTGAACACGTTTAGCAAAACAACCTTTACTTGCTTTTTATAGCAACTTTGAGCTTTCAAATTGTGAAGCCCTTTTAAACACTTCTAAATCCTTCATTGCCATGGTAGGTACATGCAGGGTAGCACCCAAGTGTCTTTCTCCTGCTGGGGGGAATGGTCTTAGAGGACAAATAAGACAACTGAGATCATGACACAAGAGTAGCATTCAGAGCTAAACAGAAACTTGACTTCTGAATGTTTGAGGAGCTACAAATCCATACTGAGAGCAGGTCAATGGTGAGCAGTAAGGTGTTAACCCCTTCTCTGCCTGCATCCAGCTCGTTGTTTTATGTCAATGAATGCCTAGATGCTGCGGGTCTCCCTGTCTCTTTCTTAGAGCCTCTGGATGTCACTACACAATTTTTCATAGAAACTGTAGAGGTACGAGAAACACCAGGAATTTCTTTGATTAGTATAGCATACTTCCATGTTTGCCAAAGATGCTAGTACAGTAGTCTACTGCAGTGGATAGGACTGGGACATCCAGTTACAATGGATAGTTATTTAAATTACAGTGTTCTGAAAATACAAAATACCTAGATTTAGGTGCCTGTGAGGTGGACAGCTACCTGGGGTGTAAGACAATTTGTGCCACTGATGTGCAAGGCATCTATATTAAATGTGAGTTAGGAAATAAAAGGTTGGCATTCAATCCCCTAAGTAGTCAACTGACAAAGGCAGGTACATACAAAGGGTAAGCAGGAAAGACTGGAGAGATAACAACAAAGAAAATGACTTAAACTATATGCCAACAGCAGAAAGTTTGAACTTAGTACACCTTTACTTTACTCACACAAGTTAAGCAAGTGGAAAATAGTGTTTAAGCTACTTCTATACACATAAAATCCATAAAACGGAACAAAATGCAAAAATCAGCCTCCACAACACACTCCATGGGGGTGGTCATTGCTTCTCTACAGTGCACCAGTGAAGTGAATATTAACATGCATTCTGGGCTGCTGCCATGAACTCTCTCTTCTGACACCCATATTTCAGGTCATGTTCCAGAAGAGTAAGGCAGGATTCAGCTGAATATAAAGATTTTATAGCTACGTCCATAATTGACTTTTGAGAACAGAAATGATCTCTTAGCTCATTAAGAGGAAAAGATAAGAAAATAATTGGACAGTTTTACTTAAAGCAACTCCTCACTAACATGCCAATATATCAGCTGGCAAAATTTCTCCTTCAAAGTTCAATTCAACATGAATTAATCCCTTTTAAATCTTCTACTGTGATCTCAGCTGCTCATTATTCATGGAACAGCTATGCTGACCCTTCACAGACAGATTCAAGAGGGCACAGAGTTTGTAAAATCAATACTTTTCTTCATTCCACAGACTGTGCGAGCCAAAGCCCAGGCCCTGAATCAAACTAGAAACTTGCAGGAACCATAAATTTCCCTATAGCTATGCTATGCTTGTAGCTAAATGAAAACATTGCCAGTTGGACTCATACTTCACCACTTTTTCCTCAGCAAGTGCAATCCATTACCTGTCATACTGCAATAAGGTGACTACTGAAGCCTTAATCCTGAATTACTTTGAGGTCACAGGGAGAAAATCACGCCATGTACATTTCAAAATGGATGCACTCAGCATATTCGAAGGAAAATTGTTTAGGGTTTAAAAGAATAGGAATGCATTTATGCACCTGCTTTCATGCAGTATCACTTCGCAAGGATTCTTTATTCCATGTTAGAAATTTATTGTATAAGAAGATCCAATTAGAAAATTATATCCTACTACAGAAAATACAGCTAGCCCAAGAGCACAATTAGAGAAAAACGCATTTTTGCAAGGTCAGTTAATTTCCATATTCTTCCAAGCATTTAATAAGTGCCTTAAGAAATAATTTGGTTTTAGAGCCAGCAGGGGAAAAAAAAAGAATTGATGGAAGATTTACATTCCTTGAGATAATTATACATACCTTGCAAAACCTGCATACCCACACCACAGGATCTGAGTAAGTCTTTGCCAGAATTCCTTCTGGTTTCCACTTATTTCTGAATACAACACTTAATCTGACATGATAGGGACAGCAGAAAGTCATTACTTAGCTCTAAATTCATAACAGAATGTATCAACAATCAGAAGAAGAAATTTTGCAAAATGAAATTTAGGCAAGCGTTACTTGAATAAAACAATAAATATCCAACCAGGAAGATACTTTATTTCTGGAATGTACAGGGTTGGGGTTTTTTTTACATGAGGCAGATAAACAGCATCCATTTTTAATTATATTTTGAACAATCTTTGGAAAATACTAATATATGGGCTGAAGCAAGATGTAAGGAAGTAATTCCATCAAGAGCTGTTGACAATACCATAACAAGCCAAGGGAGAAAATCTTTTGATGGAATTATTTTCCTGCTGCCGTTTGTTAAGTTTTCTACACACTGGATGCAAGAGATGTTTCAATTTTTCAAATGCAGATTCAGACAAGTTAATTAACATCAGTTGAATGGACATAAAACAAAATACAAAGTGCCTATGCTGTTCTTCAGAAGATAAAAAACAATTTAAAGCCCTACTAGTTCTTGTTACCTCATCACTTTACAAAGTAAAGATTTCATTCTTCACTTTGTATATGGCCATTTCCCACCCCTAAAATTGAAAAGATAAATGAGATGCCTCAAACATAAAGAAGTATCTCATGGTATCTGCATTTATAATCAAAGAAAAATCATACTGAAACCAGCCCCTTAAACAACCTGAGATAAGCAGAATTTTCCATTCACCTTTGCAAACTGCCAGTCGACTGCTTCAGATGGGAGGGAGGTGTTGAAATATCAAACCTCTTTACTCAACCTTGTCTCTACAGTATATTAAGAAACTAAACAGATCCTCCTGATAATTGTTCAGAGGAGAACTATTCCCAGTAATTATTTGCCCAATGTCAAAGTCCTGATTTACTGGTAACCTCCTCTGCTGTGCACAGTCTCTCATGTTTAAGCATCCTTGTTGCTAGAACTACCTGTCTTATTTTTGCTTATGAGCAGAAGGAGGGATTTATTTTTCCTGTCTGCACCTGATTAAACTCAATCTGAAAAAAACCAGTGTACATAAGTATGTTAGCAGAATGATAAGTAAATCTCTGTTCATTCTGGTCATGATACTCATCCTACAAATCTCCATGATCTAGCAAGTCTTAAATCCAGCAGTTTTATACAGCTTTGCTGTGGCAGTACAGCAAGGTTTGGAGTGGTTTTGACTTGTGAGGAATATTTGTTACCCCACACTGTCATTTGCTTAGAATGGAAAGATGTGGCAGACAGAGATTCTTAATTTGCAATTTCACTGGGTCTTTTTAATAACAACATAGGAGTTGGACACCTCCTATCCCTGACACCTCGTTGAAGCACTTCCTGATAACCTCCTTACCAAAACATGGCATGACATGGTCCCAGAGTTGGAAGCCTTGCACTGCCATCCAAGGAGTGGGAGGCGCATTCCGGCTGTGGGACGCATCCCTGAATGCATGAGCACTGTTGGAAAAACAGTCCCTCTGAAAGTGTAAAATGAGTTTAATTTGGGAGGCAATAGACTTCCTCATGCACAGCCTGGTGCTAAGTATTTTTCCCCTTCAGGTGTCAAGAGGAGGTGCTGGTTTGTTGAATTTAGCAATAAATTGTGTCTATGGGAAAAGGTGCTAGTTCAAGCCTAAAGATCTTCTTAATAAAAATCTTCCCTCTTGAATCTCTTTGAGAGCTTGATCCACCCAAATATTTTCAGATAACAAGGCAAGCCTATTTCCTGAAGCCTGACACGATTACTTTCTTGCAGTCAGCATTGCGACAACAACTTGTCTGGCAAAGGACGGATTAAGCAGAACACAAGGGTCCTTCTTTTCTTGGGTTGGTTTGCCAGGATTGTCTTTCACACCTCCTGCTTCTTTCCCAAATTTTGCTGAGTAATGACCCAGCTTTAGCAGAAAGTAGGAAGGGACTTTATCCTGCGTCTGCAGGACCTGATTTTTAGCATCAGTAAGGAATAAAGGCTTCAATGGTCATTCTCCCTGTGCATCTGGCCTTCAGGGTCTTGCTCATCATTGCTGCCTGGGCAAAACTACTGGCTGATTTTAATAAAACTTTGCAGAAAACATAAAGCTCAAAAAATTACATTTCTTAACTCTCAAGCAAATACACAGCCATATGAAGACAGAGGCAAGGCAGAAGTATTTCTGAGAGGAAATGTGCAATATGAATTAAATATATCAGACATTCATGATTCTATACATAAAATAAGACTGCTTATAAATTAGCAAAACCAAAAGCATAATGCATTTCAAGTGTATCTTTATTGTCTTTTTAACAAATAGGTTCACAGAATATTTTTATTCAGGTTTGAGATTTGGAGATTTTCTGATTTTTAATACCCTGTAGCCTTTTCACCCATGAAGGCCAGGGTGCTGAGTTTAGAAAACACAAATTTCAGAACCTAACTTACACAGTTTTAGCCATCCAAGCATTTATTTGATATTTTATATTTCTTTCAATATCTCAAATGTTGAAGATTTTCTTGCCCTGCATTAAAGGGCTCTCTTGGAATTTCCATTATTGACACTAATTAGTTTAAGATGATTCTGTTTGAAGGGTTTAATGTTATCTTTAATCCTGACTTGTGCCAGGCTTTTGCAGCAAATCTAAATGCTATTCACTTGCACCTCATGTTACGTAACTGCTTTTCACATGGCCTTTAGAAGCAATCATTGGCAGTAATAGTAATTTAATCCTGCTCAGAGACCACAGCTGTCATTGACTCTATCACCAGAAGTTTTCAAATATTTCTTATTCCTTATGCCAGTGGTACCCAATCCTTGTTGGTCTCATAATCTCTTAAAAAGTCCCTGTGCCACGTGTTTATCATCTTGCCAACGAGGGTAGGAGCTCGCTTACAGAACTGTTACTTGAGGTTTCAACCTAATCCTTATCCAATTCTTAAGAGTCTGGAGGAGGCAGGGATTTAGGAGTAAGTTATAGGCCAGATAAACTGCTCAGGTTTCTGGACTATGAAAGGGCAAGCTATCATGGAGCTGTGTGGATATAAAGCTAGGTGGAAATTATCAAATAAAATATAGTTGACAATACACTATTTTTTTTTTAATAGAAAATGAAACATCTTGCAAAATTTAAAAAACAGAAAGATTTTCTCAAAAAATTCAATACCTTAAGAAATAATTTTTAAATTTCAGTCAATCTATACTTAGTCATATTAAATATATTAAATAACTTTCTTGCACTGAGAAAACAGGTGTAAAAGGACAGAGCAAATGTTCTTTTTGTATCTTAGCCTTCAGATGGTTCAATTTACTTTGTCTGAAATTTCAAATCATTGTGGAAATGATTTAACATTGAACAAAACTCCTTTTTACTAAATTGAAGGATCTTCAATGAAATATTATAACTTATACCAGTCATATGAAAAAATGCATATATAATAAAATAATAAAAGGTAACATGAAATGGAAACCAAAATTTTAAAAGATCGTTTCCTTTTTCCTAAATGAAACATATTTGAATTTCTCTCGTAACAAACTAAAAAAAACCACTCAAAATTGAATGCAAAACCAGAGTCAAAATGTGAGAAATTCCTTTAAAAATAAATTACATAGTTTGATCAAATCTCTAAAGATACACAACCAAAAACAATAGCCAATTTTTATCCATACTAAACATTTTGGTACTCTTCCTAGTACAATGACAGATATTTCTTGGAGGCATTGGTACCTTCTGTTTTGTAAACAATTTTCTACAAAAAATGAAGAACCCAAACCCTTTAGAAAGTTGCAGTCTTTCTTTCTTCTGATATCAGAATAATTCCCTTGGCTATTTTAAGCTCAAATTTCCGAGAAACAGTACATTAAAAGAACCCCTATCGGCTAAAAAGGTGGCAGCACTAATGTATCTCACTGTGAGTTCTACCTTTCCAAGGGATGAAAGTACTGAAATTACTATTATTGCCAGATTGACTGAAAGAGAAAAATGGTGCTCGTGGATTTAAGACACTTTTGACACAGCTTGTCAGTGTGGTGTGAATGGCAGGTTTTCAAAAGGGGACACATTTCTGCCTGTAAGCATTTTCAGCAGGAGAAAAATAATGCCTGATCTCCCTGTAGACACATAAATAATTGACCAAGTGGATTTACCCCCCTAACATATCAAAATCTATCAAAAATGTGAGGAATTCAGTTCTGGCTGTTTCTCATGGAATCTGGAAGAATGGGAAGTGCACTGAGGTCAGCATCAAGGGGCAGAAAAAGAGTTTTGTGATAGGACCAAAGAAGTGGTGAATGACAGTGACAAAACCTCTGGTTGGTCCTCCCCAGCCCAGCACAGCCACGCACAAGTGCTTGAGGAATGGCAGCAGCAGACAGAGACTGTAGGGGAGGAGATTAAGGCACTTGGTGGGCCTTTACTCTCTGTTAAGACATATGTGCTCTGTCAGTCCCACTGCACCCTGCTGGGCACCAGGGGCAGAATCTCTCCAGGCAGCTCACTTCACTGCATGGGACATCTCATCTCAGAGCCAGTTTAAACGTCTCTCCAAAATGATGATGATTTCATTGGGCTTGCAAGCAAGATGCATTTTAAGTACAAGTTATCCTTGCAACTGTGTGAATTTTTCATTAACTTTAGTAATATAAAGCGTAAGTTCAGTATTTATTGTTACCACCCAAAAACCCAAACCCCAGGCGAGCTGTGAAAGTGGGGAAGTGGATCTAAAATCATGGAGAAAAGAAGAAGAAAGAATGCATGCCCACTGTTCTTTCAGTTCAGTTTTTCCACCTGAAAAAAAAAAAAACCAAAACCATAAAGGATAGGCATGAAGCCTGTAGTTCTGCTGAAAAGAGAACAGAAGGGACTAGAATCCTCTTTACCGCCTGCTAGGAGAACTGAGAATTAAAATTCTCATCTGCAGTGTTGCAGAAAGAATTAAGATGCAACAAAGGCAACAAAAGACCAGACAGCAAGAGATTGTGGAAATATGATGGATTGCAGCAGAGAGGGACACCAAGCTCAAATCCTGCATGAAAAAAGGGTGAATGTCTGACCTACAAAGGTCAGAGCTCTAGACATTAGCAGGGAGCAGAGTTTGGAGAATTGAATTGCTGCTTCGTTTCTAACCTAGACACATACAGCCAGACAAAGGGCACTACAGACAGCAGCACAGGGCCTGCAGCAAAAATCCTCCCATGCAAATCAGCAGAGAAAGCATGCTGTCTTTACATTAGTCAAGTACTTTATTTACTTACTTTTCACCTGAAATTGCCCTGTTCTCTCCCATTTAACCTAAAATTCAGATAATTTTTACTCTCTGACAGACCACATAAAATTATAAAAAGCAGCAGAAATTAAAGGGCAGAGGGTATTGCAGTAGTGAGAACAGTTTATGGCAAGCTGAAAACTCTACTGTAAACTTACCTCTTAAAATCCCCAGCACATACAATATGTACTACTACTGATACCATAGCTCTTCTACAAATAATCAATGCTTATAACATCTAGCTTTCTCCCTTATAAAAAGTCTCCATTTCCATATGAAATCTCCCCAAAATTTCAATTTACAGGAAAGATACAGAATTACTGGTATAAATACAAAACACAAAATTTCTTAAAACGGTTTTGAAGAACTAAAATTTGAGTAAAGGGGTACCTATCTTATACTGGGTAACAATTAAGATTATTGTGCTAAAATATAACAGATATGACCAACTATGAGAGAAGCAACATTTATTTCACTATTAAATTGCTAGAAAAATGAATGATGACTACCATTTTCTTTTGCAGTAGCACAGAAGAAAATCCTGCAAAAAACACCACTCCCTTTTCTTGAATATATTGCTTCAGTCACTGCAAAGGCAAAGGAGCAGCAGTATCACAGAGGCAATTGCCTTGCTGCCTTTTGTGGCTTTTTCCAAAGGAGGAGAACACCAGAGAAAACAGTCAGAGGACTTCTGACCTTGCTTCACTTTTTGCTAACTCATTGCCTCAATAAAGATGCTTGCTCCCTTATCCTTCATTCAAATCTCTGCTTTTCAAGTGGCATCTTTAACACTGCCATTGCATCTAAGAGACATTCATGTGAATTTCATGTCGTATTCCAGTAATACCATTCTAATGTTCTGATTGTGAGACACTTAAATACAGATGACTGTTTTAAGTGTGAAAGTCAAATGGGTTAAAGATTCACTTTTAATAACCGTATGAAAACTGGATGTTGGAGACAATATATACACACTGTTCAAAAGCCAAGTGGCCATAGGGTACTCTACAATCAGCAGTGAAGCTCTGCATGTGGCCTTCCCTCCCTTCTCCTTCCCTGCCCGGGCACCTGATACATGTACTGGCTTAAGCACACACGAGCTTTTTGCCTCAGATTCATTCTACAGAAATCTAGGCATCAAGCCAAAATTTTGCTGTAATTAAGGCTGGAGACGAGTAAAAACAAGAGTCCCAAATAAAGGTTCAAATTGGAAGCCAGTTCCAGTCATCTGCATCTTGTCCATGGCTTGACCAGCTCTTGATCAGGTGCTCCCACACAAAGAAAAGAAAATCTGGTTGTTACAGAAAATTACAGAAAACATCACAGGATTACTTCTTATGACAAACAGGAAGACTCCATTGGATTTTCATTCACTTATTCAAGGTTTTCTTTGAAAAATTTAATTTACTCCTTCCTCCTCTTATTAAAATATGAGTATGAGTGAGGCATAGTCTGTCTGCAACACAGCAAAGCCTAGGAGTCTCCCAAGATTGACAAGGCACTCAACCCCACTTTTTTTTTTGCTGTTACACTGCTATTAAAAGCATTTGGCAAGAGTTGAACATGGCAAGCTGCTGGTTCAGGCCTCTGGTCATTCTCAAATCTGTCAAATGTGATGGCTTACACTTGGGAATGCTGGAGTGTGCATCCTTGGAAAATAAACAAGCTATTAAGGGCTCTCCTGTAGATTGTGCAGCATGTGAGTCCATCTTGTTATATCGGTCTTCTTTTCCACTATCAAAATAGTCTGTCACTAGAAGTCAAGATATTTCTTTGTTAATAAAAACAAATTCTGACATCCACTGATACTTGATTCTCTGTTTATTTGCCTTTTGTCTTATCAAATTCTTCAGGTTAGGTTTTTCTAGCTTTTTTTGGCCTTTTTTTGCTTGCTTTTTATGGTATAAAACCTTTTACCAGAATTTGCCTGAAGGAAATTTTCACTATTTTATTTACAGTTTGATTGCGAAAAGAAATTTCTTTTAAAATCCCTTACTTGAAATACTCACAAAAGCAGAAGTCTCTTGGGGAAGAAGTGAAACAAACAGATATAAAACAACTTGACAAATTTTTAAAAACAGTAACTGAAAACAATGAAATGTATTTCATAAAGCAGAGCACAATTAAATACCTGATCCTAGCTAGCCTTTTTAAGGAATTAGAAATTAATAAGGATAATACAAATACACATTTTTAACATTAGAGTGAAAATAAAAGCCCCTTTATGTTCTAAGGTATAAATGATCCCTAAATATCCTTCCCCTAGGATTAGCATTTTCCTAAGACTTTCCTTAGAGAACAGAGATTGCCTTTGTTATTAAAGCGTAACTTAGGGCATTTTCAGCACTTACTTGTAAGTGATTCAAAATACAAGTTTCTTGATACTATGTAACATCATTTTTCTTTATGACACCTAGGATTTAGGTAGAGATCAAAATTCTCAACCATAGATGTCTAAAACTGTGACACTTAAGCAGTTAAGGACACTGTAAAATGGCCTGATTTCCCCAGCTATTGCACTCCCTTCAGTCTTTTGAGAGGCAATCTGCCTAAAATTATAGCAAATAATGCATCTGAACAGGGAGAGCAGAAAGGTCTCCTATTACTTCTTTGTTTCTATTACTCTGAGATATGAGACACACTTTAAATTAGCTGAATTAATTTCTTAGATTCATTTTATTTTTAAAGTTTGAAGGGGGAGGAGTTGGTTTACTCCTGAGTACTAAGTCATCTTTTATACACTGATGCTTTTTATTTCTCTGAAATCAATGAACTTTACAAATACTGAAGAAAATTTTATGAGAAACTGCTAAAACGCCCTGTTTAATGCTGCTTGAAAAGATATTTCCATTTAAAAGTTAATAATTTCTGAGTCAGGTTCTGAATGCATGGTACGTCAAACTTGACAGCTCTTAGCAAAGAAAGGTTGTGTTGATTATTTTAAGGAATAAGATCTGATGAATATTCATGTTCCAAACCTAAATTCACTGGCTTACAAACTAGCCATTTGGTTTCCTCTGCCTTTTGTAATGTGTCCCAGGCGCTTTTTGCAGAGAGACTGGGTGACAACCAACAAGTAGAAACACTAAATTGCATTTTCAAGATTACGTCTTCTCTTTGCAATGTCATCAAAATCAGTGGAAGTTTGAGACACATGTCTTTTAACAGGTTACCCTCCACACCGAAGTTTACTTTTTGGGATTGGGAAGGAACATCTTTTGTGATTTGCAACTGCTCCCCTAACAGTAAGAAAGTTATCTTTTACATTGCAGCATACTGCAGTATAACTGGAGTATACAGGGCCAGTAAAAAACCCCATAGTCTGATCACCCTGAATGACTGATGAGAGAGCATAGCATGGAGCTGGTGTAAGAAAAAAATCCCCGCCTCCCAGATGGAGAAATCCAGTATTGAAAAAAATTAGTCCTCTTAAGTGAGACCAGACCATCAATTCACCAAATTCAGATAGCAGCCTTCATGCCACTGCAGCTTGGTACCATTAAATGCAAATCAAAAGCTGGCAATCACTTCTTATTTCTTATAATTCAGGCATCATTTTGCAAACTGCCACTTTCTCATGGACTGCCACTTATGTATAATATTCTCACTGTGTATGTAGGCTTCAATGTACAGCCTAGTAAGCTCACAACATGCAGCACTGTGAAAGATAAGCCTTTAAAATGGTGTGACATTTCAGGGTGAATTGCTGAGCCATCGTTTTCCTAGCAAGCCATATTTCATAGCAAATAATACCTTGTGCAACTGAGAAATTGTCTCCTAAGGCCATGACATGTTACACAGTTCTATGAATGTGTCGAGAACCTACACCCCAACAACTAATCATGTGAAGTCCTAAGTAATGAGATCTTCAGTTACTCCCTTACTGTAAGTGGGACACAGAAGTTATTAGGATTGAACATGAATTCTCAGTGAGACACAGATAAGAGCAGAATACTGTGTGCAACTTCAAAAATAAATTACAACCCAAGAGGAACTTTCCATAGCTTAAAAACCTCTGCCAGCAGAAGAATATTTCCCCTTGCTCACCCGGCAGTGCTGTGCTGGCTCAAGATGCTCTATTTGGAAACAACACAAACAAATAATATTGGGAGGAGGGAGAAGGAAGGAGAACCGCTGACAGTCCCATTGACATGATGGCTGCCTGGCAGTGAAGATTTGAAGCTGTGTTGATAGGCAAAGGCAAAGATAAGCAGGAGACAACAACCAAATCCTACTTATCCCTGCCAATGCCGTTGTTACCCAAACCCAAAGCTCTCTTTGTAGGCCAGTTGTGACTTCACCTCCCCCAGTGACAACCCTCCTTTTTGTACTGCAGTGGTGACCTTTTCCTGCAGGGCTCAGCAGCACTAATCCACCCTGTCATCCATCCCAGGAGCCTCTTCCATCTTTAACCTTTGTACAAAAACCTTAGGTATCATGGTAAGCAGAATTAGAAGCTGCTGCTGGAATCAAATCATTAAAGCCAAATGAGTTCATCGACATTGTTATCACTACAATGAATAACCTAATCTCAACTGCTGTAAAAAAAATTGATTAAAAGAAAAGATTTTAAAGAAGTGGCTGCAGTTACTTTCAAGAAATTGCCTGCAGAAAAATGGTATCTGAAAACAGCATTCTGGAAAAATTATCTTATCTTGATCTAGATTGAATTATTTTTCCTAACTTCATTCTCACTGTTTTCTAACCAGTCTACTGTGAATTGCTCTAATTTAATTTGACATTCAGATATTTGATGGATGAGAATTTCCTTAACCATTTCTTCTGCTACTATAGAGAATATTTTTTCATTATTATATTAATATTTCCATTAACTTAGTGATATATTAACAGTGCAATGGATATTAAAAATGTCGCCAGTGACAACAATCACTGCGAAAAACCATAATTCTCCTGTTTCTTCATGGTTTATGTACCAAAAAGAGTTTTGGAATTGCTAAGTCTCATTTTGGTTTACCACTTTGTCTAGCAAAATGTTTAGTACAACCTGCTCTGGGGGTTAGCATTTAATAGGTAGACCACCTACAGTGTGCACACAGTTATATAACACCACAAAGTGAGTCAGGAGATTCCTCTCCTTGATTAGATAATGAGCTCTTTCTGAGTTCTCATGTAGCAGGTCTGGGAAGTCTCTGTTATTTTATAGCAGAAATCAACTATCAGTGAGATGGAGCTATTGAAAGCTTTATAAAATAGCTTTTTCCAAAAATCTATAGCAATTGCAAGCGAGTAGCACTACAGAAAGCAGAAATATGCTTGGCATTTTCTCTTTCATCACATTGTGTCTGTTTGTCAAATACAGCATGGCCTTCTTCACGTGAGGATTATGTAAATAATATAGACTTGAGTTTATTGCATACAGCATCAGCATTACTAAACAATGACTTCTTGATTCCCTGTGGGTCATATTCCCATTGTGTGGTTCTGCATTTATTTTCTCAAATTAGTTAATGCAGACTTCCTGCCTTCAAGAATTCATGGAGCATCATTTTAAACTGTTTCCCTGCTTTTACTTTAAAAATGCTAGGATTCTTTTTGTCCAGATAGAGCAGATTATACAGTTATCAGGGAACACTTCTCTCTATCGTTGTTAGTAAGTGCTAATTGTACCTTTATAATCAACCACTGCCTTGCAGAAAATCAGTAAATACTTTATAAAAATGGACACAAACATACTATCTGATAAGAGCCTCTTTTCTAATTCACTATTAGTCAGATTATGAAATCTATTACTTATTCCATTGTGACCTTTATATTATTGACTCGTCTCTAATATTGTTTTGCTTTGCTTCTTTGTCTTTTATGCTCTGACTTCTTTTCTGATAGCTCTCTCACAGATATTCCTTTCAATTTCTTGCCTTCTAGTATTTACTGCTAATTTTTATTTTAGTATTTTACGTTACTGCATTTGAGAAAACCTATATAAAAATCCAGCCCAGTGAGAACAGTCAATTTAATGAAATGCTCTGGGCATAACATAAAATTTTTACTATGGGAAATAGAATATTCAAGTGAGAACAGCTAAATGTCATTATTTAGCAACAGTTCTGAATTAGACTGTATGGTGAAACAAAGCAGCTTTCCAATCCAAATCTCAAATTTCACAGCCCCACTATCTCAGTACAAAATACCCTCAATTAATCTTTTCACGAACAGTTATATTCCATCTACTTTAGGCATGCTATTTCAAGGAAGAATTCTGCTGAAAAAAACCAATGCCTAATACTTTGAAAGAAAAGTATGACTGAATCATTAAGGAAATTAGGTGATGTTTTTGACTGAATTTGAATAATGACTGTAAAGCTAATTTTGTAAGGGTTGTTTTGGATGATCTTTACTAATGGTTACCATAAGATGTATTATGGTATGCCCTAGAAATAATACTCAAATATTTTAGTTGAATATGTTCCCTGCACACTGGAGCAACATGCAACTAAAATCTTTGCCCCAGAATATTTATAATTTCCATAGCATTTAGGACATGACAGGATAAGAAAACAGTAAGCACAGAAGAATCAATAGTGACCACATGCAAAACTGAGCAAAAAAGCAGTTGAAGAAGCCAGACCGAAGTTGTTTGCCTAATCAATAACATGACAAGTAAAGGTGTAAAGAGCAGACCTACCACGGTTAATAAGAAGAATACATTCTTCCAGTGCAGAAATAAAGCACAGGTAACGTATGGATGCTTTTCAGGAAAAATGGGTATATGACTTTTGAAAACTTAACTCTGGAGGATCAGAAGGGTTGATAGCCAGTCTACAAAACCAGCAGACTTAGTACTTGAATTTTTGAGACAAAAATAGCTCTTTTTTTCTAGTTCCCTAATTTCAAAATAAGGAAAATACCCAACACTGGGATGTTCAGAGTATCAGTGAATGTTTGCACATGAAGACAAAAATATTAAATATTAAATACTGGATACTTCCTAAGACTGGTGAGTGAGATGGCAGAGTGATAATAGAATATTTCCTTCCTTTTTAATTGTAAGAAAAGGAAAATATCAGCATGTGCTGCTTGCTCATTTCTACTTCTGAAATATACAGTAAGAGATAATGTAAATTAGGTCTAATATACAGCAGTATGCTGTCAAGCAAAAAATGGTAAATAATTAGCAGATCCAAATGACATTGTCAGAGTAAATTTTTAATTATCTAGTTCATTAGACTGTAAGAGCCAAAATAGCTTCGTGAAGCTAATGCATCTTTGCAAAATTCTTTGATGAATAATTTTACTCTATCTGTAATCAGTTGTAGAACATATCTATAATCACCAGGAGAACATTTTCACTGCCTTTTTCTCTCCTTGACTCATAGTGTCATTATTTACCTGTTACCTTCCTAAGACAAGCCTTATACTTCAAGAGCTAAGAACTTATCATGCTGTGTCATTGCTAATCACTTAAGGTCACAACCTCTCAGTTTTTAACACCCATCAGTTTTCAGGGTGATATTCAAAGTCAACCAGCTTTAGGCAAAGAGCCAACACAGATGGTGACAGCATGAAGAGACAGCGCAGCTTGTGAACATCACTTCTTCCTCCACTAAGAACCTGATCACTCACTGTACACATGCAGAGAGAGAGACACTGACTTATGGGTGTGTACCACCAATACATGCTCACACCACATGGATAAGCACCTGCAGGCAGGACACACATAGGCATGGATATGTTGATATAAATACAATGTGTTGATTGGTGATTTACAGTGATGGGTTTTCTGCAGAACAGAAAGCAACACTTTTCTCCAAATCTTATGTGGCTTAGGAGTGGACATGGTAAAGAAAAAAGTCATGATTTTGCCTTCTGAAATCTTGCCTGCTACAAAAAGCATACCCATTTCTTCAGCTAGTCTAGGGAAAAAGAAACAGTCCATGTATATTTACTGCACTATGACAATTTAAAAACAGTAAGTGACATTGTATTAACCCAGGAACATCAGACCTTTGCCCTGCTTCCCTGTTCAATTAGAGCTTAATATTTCATTTGGGATTTTGGTGTTTATTTTTCAAGCTAAAGCAATCAAATCCAGGCAGCTTGAAATAGAGGATTCTTAATAATTATTTAATAATTACATCAATTCTGTTATGTGTTTGCTGTAAGTATGGGCTGAGATACAGCTGTAAGTTTCCAATTTTGTATTAGGTGAAACAGGATAGCTTGGTTTTTGTAAGGGCAAAGAAAACCCATGTTGTAGTAATTTTCCTGCCTTATCCTCTGATTCTTTTATTAGATCCTCTAATTATTAAAGCCCCAAAGCACCTGCACATAACACAAAGAGTCTGGCTGAAACCCAAAGAGTGTTCATGCTTTTCCAAAAATTCTACAAAACATGCTATTTTGTCTGAGAAAGCAAAGCAGACTTTGCATTTAAATTCTGGAAGTGTCAATATGCATCCAAAATGGCTGATTGCTTCCACAGTTTAGTTGGAACTTATCAATGTTTCATACTAAAAATTAAATAACTCTTAGGCTTAGAACTTGAACAACGAAGTCTATGACACAACAAACTTTTGCTGAGAAGGTAATGGGACCTCTGGCTATCTGTGTTTCTAGCAGTAAATGTACCAGGATCACAGTCAGGGAGATAAGGCAAGCTGCTTTAGTAAATCCCTGCCAAACAGCAGCCAGTCACCCAGGATCTCACCCCAGCATCCTGAAGCTCTCTCATCTTCCATAAATGTCATCTTGATTTAAAGCCAGAAAAGACAAAAAAAAGCAGGGCTACTGCTTGGCTGTGCACACACAGAAAAATAACAACTCCAAGCCCAAACCAAAACAAATTTATAAAACCCCTTATCAGCTAGAAATCTTGAGGAAGACATAGCAGCAATACAGCACATCTCTTTTAGCTTATTAATTACTCCCGTTAAGACTACTAAGTTTCAGAGGTGAGTCACAAAGAAAGATAGAAGGTGGCCACAAATGGCTTCACTATATAGGGGGTAAAAAACCCAACTTAAATGTTCCCCATTACAATGAAATACTTTCCCCACTTCCTACATTAATAGCTGTAATATTCAAGTTGTAGAGCAGGCTAGCAGGTGAGAGATGAAATAAAACATAGCTGCAGATAGAAAAAAAAATTAAAATCTGTTGTAATTAATTAAGTCTCTGCCATCTTGGGAAACTTTGTCCTCCTCTCACACTCCAGACTTGCTGGCTGTCATGTTTGTTACCACCCACTTTGCGAAGCTGAAAAAACTCTTTGAATGTTCCACATCAGCAGCAGTATGACATAGACTTTTTTCCATATTGAATATGGACAACAGCCTTTCACCGTTTTTTCTCATTCCTGACTACCGTTCCTCTCTCCCAAAGTCCAGCCAGTGCTTATCACTCAAGTTTACTGAGATATGAGGACAGATTGAAAGATGAGATGGAAAAAGAGCTACTGAAAATTGGTACACTGGAAAAAAATACGAGACCACAAAACCAGTCAGGAAAAGGAATAGCAATCATCTTCATAAATATAACTGGACAGCAAAAGTAGGTTCTCATATTTACTGAAGAGACAGAAAGGGACAGGAAAAAATAGTGCAATTTCAAAATGGAACCATGAGTGAGCTACAATCTCACCATCAAAAACACTGTGGCAATAAATTTAAAAGAGGGTATCACTATGGAAAGGCCTATAGCTAACTGCTGAGTAACTAATAGAATCAGGTACCTATTAAAAAGGAGAATCAGAGTCTATTTTGAATTATTGTCTATCCTAGAAAGGTGCAACCAGAGGAAAGAGCTTGTTATATTCTATTTTGGTCAAACAAACAAGCAAACCAAACCAAAACATGTTGAGTATAAGAATGAAACTAGCTGGAAATGTGAAAAAAACCCAAACCCAAAGAACACATCTACTGGAATACAAGAAAGCTGGTCAAACTTAAAAAACACCCCAGGAGGTGTAATGGAATTCAAAACTGCTTCAAAAGAAAAATACAAGGAGAAAAAAATGACCAGAGTGAGTTAAAAGTTGGAAGGTTAAAAAAGTCCTTTCTTGTAAAAGAAAAATGGTGAGGAAACCAATTAGGAATAAGGCTTCAGACAAGTCTTGCAGGCAAGAGATAACACCAGAGAAGAAGTACTGTGAAGTAATGCTATCCAAATGGGAATCCAGAAGGCTTTTATAAAAATATCAGAGGAAAAAACTAGCACTAGGAAGAGAAACCCATTAAGGAAGGGAGTCTAACTTTAAATTAGCGGTGACTCAGAACTAACTGAGGTAGCTGCTTGTTTTAAAAAAATCCATCTCCTACAAGAAAAAATTAAAACTCTGGCAAAAGTTTGTTCTTAAGAAATGCTTGCTTTACCAGTGACAATTTAAAAAAAAAAGCATTTCTTAGATTTCTCTTGGAATTTACAGAAAAATAGCAGATGGAAGAGCTTCATAGAGAAACATCAACATAATACTGACACTCAGGAAATGCATTCATGATTCTATACGTTCTTGTCCAACCAATTATTTTTGTCTCCACCAAAAGTAAATCATTTAACAACACAAAAATGAAAATATACTGGGAAACCAAAAAAGTCTTTCCCTTCCTTAACTAATGGAAAATTAAAGCAACCTGAGCATTAAAGTGAGTTGATTTATAAAGACTGCAACTTGGTACACACCACACATTCAATTATATATTTTTTCTTAAAAACTATTGCTGCCATACATTTTATAGAGCCTCTAATAGTAGCTTCATGAGATCTTACTCTGATTAGAATATGAAGCTGGCTGATTCTAGGGCTTGCACTAAGTCGTGATGGAACTGACACAGCCTTTATTACAAACTGGCAGCTAAATATGTATCAAAGAACTTTGAACCTGTAGCAGAAAGAAAAACTACCAGTAAATTTTTTGCCACTATAGGATATTACTCTGAAGTACTATTGTGATGTCTTTCTATTCCTGACACAATAAGCAGTGATTTATCTTGACTTTATACAATTTTCCTCATGTACTTTACTTGAGTTTTACATAGTCAACTACTGCAGGTTGAATTCCCTGTTCCATCCCAACTGCACACAGAATATACTGATGCCTCCAGGCCATGTCTGCATTTCCACGATCTGGGGATAACTGGCAATTAATGAAATGTTTTTTTATAATTGAAAGCATCACAAAGGGTTCTTGAGTGATTATTTGGCTACACATAGCGACTGGCAAGTGCTGAGGCATGAAGCTCAGGGAACCACACCACCTCTGCTGAGCTCTTAGGCCCCTCTGAGCTGCCAGCAGCATTGCAAGAAGGATGCTTAGGGCTCTCTGCACCTGGCCAACATCCTCTGCAACAAAAGGCTTATCATGCTTCTCCAAGAGAAGTCAATGCATCCATGCTAAAGCCAGACACAAAAGAAATATTTGGGGTTTTTTTCAGTCAACAGCCTATAAAACAATTTGAGAATATCCCAGTTGAGTTGAATGGCAATATTGTGTTGTCTAATTTTGCTGGCATACTAACCAGAGCAGAAGGGCAGCCACAGAGGCACGCACACTGTGCTTGTCACCGTACGAACACGGTCAAGAGCAGCAGTGTCCTCAGTACCCTTTTGATATCTTTTATGCACAATTTCAGCAGTCTCTTTAGAAGACCTTTAGGTGTTAGGAGATGTATTATAATTCTGCTTTGAAACATAATTAATAACACAGTTTACATCTTCTTCATGATGAAGTCCCTTCTCTGCTGTCTCTCTGGAAGCTTCCTGCTCCATGTTCAGCCCAGCCAGCAGGTCACTTTCTGATGGCCCTTTTAACATATACTCCTCTTGAAGAACTGCTCAGGAAAGTACTACATCATTTTGGTGAACTGTAAAGAATATTTAGAGTGTTCTAATAAAATCCTTTTGAGGAAGTTTTGAATGGCAAATACAGTACTACATGTAGGGTATGCACTGGAGAGGAAGTGTAGGACTGTTCCATCTTTTTTCATTGGGAATGAGTAGTAAAATGCATACAGCAAAAGTTAGGCTGTTTAAATATACTAGAGACACAATATTCTCATGAGACTGTTCCCCATCTTCTAAAATCACAGTTGTTCAACATAATGGGGTTTATTTTCCTATCAGAAATAGAAAAAGACAGGGAAGAAGAGCAACATTCATGTCTAACCAAGTTTCCTTAAAGACATATGGCTTTCTATGACACGTAGATTAATCCACAAATTTTTATTGAGGAAATTCTCCAAGGTCAGATGAAAAAGTAATTTGCTAAATCTACAGCTTAAGCATCCAGCTCTTGATCATGTGCCATTCAGAAAGACCTGACAACATGTTCAGCGTAATTTCTACATTATGGCACGCTTTTGCAAACAATATTTTGGAAAAACAATCAAAGGTAAAATAGAAGAAAACTAACTGGGGAAGATTCAGTTGTTTGAAGTTCACTCAGGAGCACTTCTGTTTGCCTAAAAGATGAATAGTAAATGTGTAAAGATTTAACACTGTCCTCTGAAAATCTATTTTTATCTATAGCTTTTCAACCTCCATAGTGCAAGCCATCCTGAAATTATTAGATTACTTACAATTCTCATTTTTTTAAAACAAAATATTCTTATTTACTTTGCCTAAATTTTCCTATTTTTCCTTTTTAGAAGGTAATTATTTCTTGATAACCTCAGGTTTTCAAATAAAAATCCTATAAAACCAGGTGTGAGATACTTAAGTTGGATTAGTCTTCTCAGGATTTATCTCAGGCTTTTATCCTAACTCCCTTGCAAAACACAACTGAAATACCAGGAACAAAACCCACAAAACTGCTACTCAGACAAGAGAAGGTGGTTTTTCAGAAACTGGTATCAGAAACAGGAGAATTTCCTAAGAAGTTAACTGGGAACCTTGTTTAGGCTCCTTCCAAATACATGAATTACGTCACATAAAAATGACAACACTGTCCTTCGTTTTCTGCTCGCATACAAATGATGCTTAGCATAGCACTGGCAATTGATCCTCTTTTTTAAGACTTTTGGTCTAAAACATCACAGCTGCCAGAGAGGGGAAAAAAAGAGGACTTCATATCCTGTTGTACCTTCCCTGAGCATGGGATTGATATGGGGCAGCTTTGGTTGTCCATGTACTATAGATTGCTTTATACCATATATAGTGTATTTTACAGGGACTCTCTTATTAAGTGAATATCTGGATACATGTCATTATAATTTTTCTAGGGATGATGACTACATGGATGATGGAGGGGGAACAGAACCGGAGGTTGGAAAGCAGAAGACACCTTTCAAAGACAACTTTATAAGGAGTATTCATTTCCTGGAAGAATCATCCACAAAAAATGCAGAGCTTCCTTTAGTTAGAGTATATTTTTAAGAAGCTGTAGCTGGTGATCAATCCTTAGTGTTACTTAAGATATATCATCAAGACAGAAATTTCTTCCAAAACCTTTGAGCTACTGAAAAATAAACTACTTTTTATCTTTTTCTTTAATTTTAAAAAGTTGAAGTGTTGATAGCAGTTTGACATCCTAATCATCACCTATAGCAGGGCTACAGCTGTAAACCAAGAAATGGACTATTATCTTGAGAGAAGCTCAAAAAACCTTATTCCTTTAGCAACTCAATACTTAGTGAAATGAGCTCTGTATTTGGGATTCACTGCTACTTTTACACAGAAAGAAAAACAGGTAATGTTTTCAGAGTGAGGTGTGCTAAAGAAGTTGCTTGCAGCTTTAAGACAGCATTAAAGACATTATTCAGTTGTCCCCTGTAGCAGAGTCATGGCTAGTGAAAGGAAAGGAGCTCTTGTCAAGGAAATTGTAATGGTTACCTCAATAAGCATTAGTCAAACCCACTACAGGAGGACCAAAATTACATGTAGCATTGCTGACCAGCTACCTTCAGTATTTACTGCCTTTGTGCTGACTTGGACCGAATAGCTGCAGTAAGTCCAAGAATCTGACAAAACACCACCAAGGCAGCAATCCAAAATTAATAAACTATATATCATAAATTTTCTGTGATGTAGGCTGTTCTTACTGCCCATACTGGAAAGCTGCAGAAATTGATTCAAAGTTTTTGGGGCTCACTTACCACTACTCAACAATTCAGTGGCTTGCTGGAATGACACACATATACACAAGCCCGGTCATCTTAAAATTTCCAACATTTCCAATCAGATAGATACATTTTAAAAGAAAATATGAAGATAATTTTATTGAAAATAGCTGTTTAGGGAAAGCTGTTGAAAATCTAGTTAGGATATTAAGTTTCAAAATTTATCTGGGAGGCTGTAAATTATCTTTGCCAGCATATATTATTTTTAATACACAGAAAATTATTTTTCCTACATGATTTTGCATTAAGTTTATCCACTTGATATTAATCCATTTCACAAGAGTGTGGCTGGTATCATTAATTTAAATGATTAGAAATAAAGATCTACAAGAGGGGATTATAAATTTCTTTATGTACTGAACAAAGGGAAAAGACTTGCAAAATAGAGCAAATTCAGTTATTTACTATGCATCTGAAGATTTGAGTCGTAAGTGGAACACTGAGTCAACTCTTTTCATGAAGGGGAATGATTTTAACTCACACAGGAAAAAGAATCATTCTTCAGCCTTAAAAAGCCATGCTGATTTCTCTTTCAATAACTTTGATGTACAGAGAAAGATTCCATTTTAGGAAAACCATTCTAAAAACACTTGAAAGATAGCTCCTTTCACTAAGGAACTATCCCTGGGTGACAGGCTGTCACTTCACTGCAATGCTCTACCAGAATTTATTTTATTTAAAATTAAAACAAAAATATGTCTGCGAGTTTTCTTTCTTTAAATTCTTTGAAACAGTTATGTTTCATCTTAATATAACCCAAAAGCTAGATGTCTAGCAATGTTCCTAGTACAGCTGATAGAGATAAGGGCCTCCAGATGGTGGTTCATGAGTCATGAAGATTATACACCTTCGTTGATCTCTGGTTTCTCAGAAAGCTTTACATGTCTTCCAGTTACCCCAGACACAGAGCCCTCATTAAATTTTGTCTACTTTAGTATTTAAATCTGTAAATAAATATCTTAGAGAAAGATCTAGGCTTGATTTTAAAAAAATGAAGTAAGTTTATTCCTCATATCTTGCTCCTAAAGTTCACAATGCTATTAAAATTGTGTGTGCATTTCTAGCTTCAATCAAAAAAATTTCAGCTTTTAGGTCCTAGCTGTCAGTATGAGTCTGTTCATTGATAAACTGTCAGAAGATATGCAATACATAACAGTGTTTTCTGACTCTGTAGTTTCTTTTCCAGAAACTGATTGAAATCCTATCCATTTGAAATACCCTAATTTCACTTTTAAATCAGTGTACCTAGTGTCTGATAAAAAATTGCTGGGTATTTAAACATGAAAGAAACTAGCTTATACCAATAAGATTTGTTGCTAGATAAAACACTTTGAGGAATGACAAACACCTGTTCTAACAGTTACTGTAACTTCCCAGGGCAATGCAATTATTTCCAACACTACACAATGTATTTAAACTGCAGTAAAGCAATTTTTGCTTTCATGAATTACATACACCGCAGCTGATAGGGTTAGCAGCCATTTTACATTCTGTTCTACAGTATGAAACATAATAGAACATAATGCATTCAAAAGGAATAAAAGGGAAAGTTTAATACATCAGAAATTAAAGCTAATGCACACAGGTAAGAGATTAAAAGGTTTTTTATTAAGGTAAATTTAATTAGGTAAATCTGGTTTTAAAATCACATTCAAATAATGTATTTTAGATTATTTTAGATTATTCAGTCAACTAAGCAGGTTTGAATTATAAATATATTGTATCCTTTTGCAAAAAAAAACTTCTGTAGAATTCACTGAGGGTTGCACTCTTTAAATTCACACATCTGATCCTGCTTAAATTGTTATGACAATCTTTTGTTTACAAAGGAAATCTTTGAAGACTTAATATTTTAACAATTAGATACAGATGAGATTAGTGCTGTAACTTCAAAAGAAAACAAACTCCTAGCATATTGCTGCACCAAACATTTCCCTGTGTGGAGCTGAGGTTGTCACAAGGGGCTCAGAAGGGGCAGTAAGCCTGCACAATAGTGCTTGGAGAACAGATTGATGAGGGAGGCTTGTCTTTTCCTCTCTCCATCAAAAGAAGACTCAGCGGTGACATAGTTAAGATTTATAAGTAAAATGTTGATACAAGCGAATGGAGGGATTTTTTTTTTCCAAAAGGAAAGGTTAACACATGTTGTGCTCCACAGCAGGCAGCCTGCAGCACAGGGTATTCTGTGCACTGGCTGGCAGGTTTTCAGCCACATTTCCCAGCTTTCCCTTCACACTCTCTCTCTTTGAACATAGTCTTTAGCCAGTCTACAGTGTTCAAAGTCCATTTCTTTTTCAAGGAAAATAAAAGGCTCCCATGTTTTTTAACCTGCACAGCTTTAGATACATGCTTCTTTTATTTAATCATAGATAACGCATGACCAGGTTTCATCTGGATTCCAGCTATCTTTTTTTAACTGCCAATGATAAAGTTACCTTGCAACGCAATTTCAATTCCAAAATGTATTGAACATCACTGTTTTCCTGAAGGCCCAGGACAGAGTAGCACTGTTTTGCTCCAAGAGCAGCATATTGCAAAGGAAAAGGTCAAAACCTTTTAATTTTCCTCTTGTGCACTGTAAGCAGCCCTACAGCCTGAGCAGCAAAGTACACTCACACTTTAGATGTTTAGCTTAAATTTATTCTTCCTTTCACTTACCTATTTTTTTACACCTGTACAAAACAACAGCAAGTAGCTGACTGAACAGTTGATTTAACCCCTTTCTCATAACATCTCATGAGTATAAAAAGTGCATCATGATGGGGCTCTCCATTTTTAATTATTTCTCATTATTCTAGAGGTCTGCTGAATTTTCTAGATTCTAGAAGTTGCCAAATCCATCTTTTATTTAAAGGAAACTTATACCTATTAAATCCAAAGCAAAGGATTTTTATAGTATTAAAAAATAATCACTTTCCATGAAAGGGTTAATTAGAATATTCTTATAATTCATATGTTTAGTTTGACAAGCATGCAACTACCTCAGTCTGGAATGTAGCTATTAGAAAAACAGTTCTTTAAAAAAATTACTTAACTAAGAAAGAAGTATCCCTGAGGCAATTTAGAACAAAAGACAGCTTAGCAATCACCAGCTGCTTTATCTCCAATAATAAATCATCAAAATCAGTATTTTTATATACAGTTTTATGAGGCTTCTGTCTAAAATACTACGTGCTTGTTAATGTTAGAACTGTAATATCAATTGCACCTATTTTATTACAAGTTTCAATATGACTTTTTAAAATAGCCATGCAGGAGAATAAAATTACAGGATTTGTTTCCTCCAGCCATCAAACGAATCAAGACATTTTAAAGAAATTAATTTGTTTCTTGACCTCAGGACTCAAATATGTATCACATGGGAGAATCAAGTTCTTTTATTTTATATTTGAGCCTGGGGTATTTTGGTTAATGATTTAAATCTTGCTACCCATGTTTTGTTCTAACGCACTGAGGCAGTACAGAAGCTTTTGCTGGTAACAATGAAGTACAGTGGTGGACCAAAACGTTGCTGCTGCTGAAACTGTAAGCCAAGCCTTGGAAAGCTTTTATTAAATACTTTGATACTCTCTTCAGAAGTAGACTGCAATCAAAATAAGCCATCTACATTTTGCCTGGAGTATTAGAAATCTGTTAATAAAAGATAAAGTCCTGTCTCACTTCAAATAATTTTGAAGTATTAAACCAAATTTTGAAATAAGCAGAAGTAATGAACACCAATAGACTGCATGTCATTAATACCTAGCTCCACTCCATCCACTTTTAAAAAGTACATTTATGAGAGTATTATATGTGTCATCTGTAAAGAGCCAGCCTTAGGTTCAATGAACCCACAGCAAATTATATACTCAGCTCATTTTGCATCACATGAGAATATAATTGCCTTGTATTCCTGCAAAAGTTTAAAAACTTATTTCTGTTAATTCCTCTTTAACCTAAACTGAAAACTAGTTGTCCCTCTTTCTTCCACTTAGTAAAAATTTTAAAAAGAGAAAGCTTAATTTGTGGTTTGCAGCGTGGTCTTGTTTTAAGGTAAATATCTGCCATTCACATTTGCCTTTTCTGAGTGTAATTTTTTAATGTAAGCTGGGTGCAAAAATGTGTGTCTCCAGACATGATGTTGCAGGATCATGACAGTTTAACATATTAATGACAGCATGCTAACATTGCAGTTTCTTTATGTCACTGATATTAATATAGTATCTAAACCTGAAACCACACAGCTGGTGTATGTTTCCATTTTTGGTTTGTGGTTCTATGGGCAATTACAGTAGATGTTTAATGCAAGTAAGGAAGGGTGAACTTCACAAAATGAGATCAAAGTCCAGTTTCTTTGCTTATTTTTTGTTGTCCAAATCCTGACTTTTGAAAGCATGACCAGAAACAAATTGTACTAATTCAAATAACATTCTTTCTAAATTAATATTGTTGCACAAAATCATATTACTGAAAAATTTATTTCTCATTATGCTTTTGAAAATAAGGAATTCATCCTCAAATAATTCTGAATACTTAACAACATAATGAGCCAAAACACCAGGAGTGCTCCTTTTGACACAAATTATTCTGCCCTTCATGCATGGATACCTACATGTTTATGCTTTAGGTACTTAAATTTAGCATCCATACATTGCAGAAACAATAAAAGCTGAGATACACATTGAAATAGATACTTCTAACTAGTAACTTTCTTGATAGCCTAGCAGATGCCAAGATGAGGAAAGATTTACACCAGAGACTATGAAAATGCAGCATCATTTGAGAATAATAAAAATGTAAATGGTGGGAAATGTTAACAGCAACAGCTGTGAAAAGAAATTACGGAAGATTAAAAGTATAGAAGAGAACAATAATAGTAAAAACACTTTAAAATTTAAATTGCTTCACAAGAGAGATTCTATCATTATGGCTTCTATAGGTATTTGAATAGTAACTGCAAAACCAGTGAGGTATAGATATTTAGAATTATTTCAATATCGTAAGAACTTACTAATAATGTAAAATCACAATCAAGAAAATGATAGCAAATCACACAGCTATATGAACCATGCTGACTTTCAGGTCTACAATGACTTTTTTAGACTGTGAGCAGAGTAACAGTCGCAGGCATACTGAGTGGTGAAGGCAGATGAAAAGATACTGGAAGCCTCCATATACAGTGCAGTTTTACAGCAAAACTCAGTATTTCCCAAGAAAGTCTTGAACAGCAAGAAGAAGGTATATCTGCTTTCATGTTTTATTATTTATATCTTCATATCTGTGGGGTGGATATTTGTATTTATTGCCATAGACACAGGTCCCCAGTGTTGGAGAGACCTGACATGCTGGCAGACAAAGGAAAGGGTAGAGGGCTGAATGCGTGCACACAGTGAATGGCTCAATATTGTGGCATATACATTTCCTTCACCCATAGCAAATCCTGCTCTGCAACCAGAAGCAGTAAACTGAACAGGTAAGAGTTGCATAGTCCCATCAATACCAAACTAGAGACACATAGCAGAAAGCACAGTATTAGTACAGTGATGAAATACACATTACACAGAATCATCCAGATAGAAAGGCAAAACGTAAAGTATGCCCTGCCATTTAGCAACATCCCAATGGGGTAAATTCCAAATGACAGCAGAAATTTCAATGTGCTTCTAGAAACGTAAGGTATGAGAACAGGCATTCTATTCCATTTGGATTTTAAGTTACTGTTCATGTCTCAGCCTTTTCTAATATGACCAACCCTATGAAACAGAGCTCCCAGTTCAATGCCTATGTGAACTCTGGAAAAATTCCTTTTTCAAAAGCACAATATTCCAACTCAAGGCTCATCTACTCAGACAAACACCAGAAGACGACTTATAGTCATTCATGCAGGAAGTTAGTTAATAAACTACAGGCAAAATCTGGAATTATTTTATTATAATTAATAATGTATTATGGTGATTATGGTTTGGCTGAGAACAAACAGGCCAAGCCTGAGCTAGTCTGAGATAGCTGCCAAATCTTCTGCACATGTGACAGATGGCGGAAGCATTTGAGAGACTCCTTATGCATAGGAACTCTCAATTACTGGGGCTCAGATTCAATGCAACAGCAAAGTAGCTGAAGTGGGTCATGATAGCAGCACACTAAGCAGCATAAACTTTAAAGCTTTGGATTTCATCCAAAGAAAAGGTAAAAAAGAAAGAATACTGCATTCAAGGGATGTGAGGTGAAAGTGGTTGTACAACATCTGTTGACTGACGAAGGTGAAGAAAACTGTGGTTTGTGACACACTGCATTAAATTTTGCAGGTATAGGGAGTGGAAGGACAATGCTTGAGCTAAGTGGAGCTGTATTTCCTTCTAATAGGGCTTACTTTAAACTTCCCTAACAGTTTTCATGAACATCACAGGGTGGTTTGGAAATATTACAACTTACTTTGCAATAAACCTTTTTCTTCTGAATAATTAATTTTGTGTGCTTATATCTAATCTCTTTTGGCTCATCTTACTTTGAAGAAGGTTTTGAACTCCAAGAATGTTCCTCAACTACTCCCTCTAGAAGTCCCAGGAGGCAAATGCTAGAGTGTAGAGGAAGTAGACAGGACAAAAAATGAAATGAAGTGTCATATCATACCACTGAGAACTCCCTTAGCCATATCCCATGTTATATCAGATGCAGAAAATCCATCTTGCTCTCTGACTAATTTCTTATGGTAACTGAAGCAAGGTAAATTGGAAGGAATAACCATTTATTAACAAAAAAAAAAAAAAAAAAAAGAAACAACTGTTGACATCTGATGCTGCCAGTGTCTCTTCAGCCTTTACAATTCCTTCCCCAGAACAAGCAAGTTTGCTGTAGTACTTTCTGCACCAATGTGCTTTACAGAGCAGCATGCAAGCGAAGCTTAAGCCTTGATTTATGCTGAATTCATGAATTTAACTTTTTATGAAGTTGTTCAAAGAGCAGTTTAATGTTATTATCGGGATGAGCTCTCTCAGACTACGTTTCCACATGGAGAGCCTTCAAACCTTTGCTTTTTGGCAAGATGTGGAGATGCAGGTGCTATCTGAACCAATTTAGAGTGTGATCAAACCGGGGACCTGCTTGTCTTTTTACGTTATCCATGAAATGAGAATCAGTCTGAAAGTATAAATTTACCAGAAATTGCATTACCCTTAGAGATATCAGCCCTCATCTCTAAAGAATATTGTACTGCCAGCTCATAAAGAGAAAAAGTTTTAAAATATAAGCAGAAGCTACAATTTGTCAGAGAAAACCCAGGTTGAGTTTTCATGAATATGGGACTGCTGTCAGCAAAAAATGCTGTCTCTAGTAATGGACAAAATGCCAAATTTCTCTCCTGCTTGCTAATGTAAATCAGATATTTGCAGCATATAATTTATTTCCTGCCTGAAAAGAGATGCCAGCAGAGTCCTTTACAACAGAAAGGCAAGGGCAGATCATGCCAATTATGAAAAAGTTTTATACTAACAATGCCACAGAGAAAATGTGTATGTCCTTCATGTATCTACAGGGATGAAAGAGAGGAGAATAATCCTCTTTCACAGAAGGTCATCATACCAGTGGCAAGGCATACCTTGAAGCTATGACACAAACCCTACTATTTTTTGTTCAGAGTAGAAAAAAAAAGCTGTAAAAGGCTACGTGAGATTAGATGAAATCTTAGGACCAAAATTTACCCTACCAAAGTCTCAGCAATCTCTACTACTTTTTCTACCTGATGTCACATCGAATGTGGCACACATCATTGAAGATCATGATAAACAATTTTTTTCTAACTAACGCAGGTTTTTTTGCAACCAGTTTTGGTAAGCATGTGTTTTATTATCATCAGAACTCATAAAAATATTTATATTTTACACTTCCTAAAAAACTTCTGCTTGTTCAAGGAATAACATACACTTATACATAAAAAAAACCCCCACCCTATGTCCACGAAGAACGATTAAGTTTGTAAAAATAAAGTATTGAAAGGTCAGGGAATGCCAGAATTGTCTGAATAGCAATAATTTAGATACCTCACGCCTGTGCATTGTGAACAAACCTTTTAATTAAATATTGACATAGTATGTTCCATAAAACCTCATTTAGAGGGTCTGGAAGAACACAAGAATCCAGCTTTCTTTCTTTGTGTAAGGAAAAGCAGTCATTACTCGAAGTAAGTTCTACTTCACATTTGTAGATGATAGACTCTGCAAAATACGTATGTACGTGCACACTGTACAGAACAAACATATACATTAACACAAATAAGCATCCAGTGTTTGAGTGGCATCTAGAACTTGAGGAATACTAAGAAAAAGTAAAAAATCCCTTATTTTGGACCTTTTTTTTTTTTTTTTTTTTTTTTTCCTCAGGGGAAATCTGCATGGTTCAAAACCTGGGTGTGAATATTGTGTGGTGGGAAGAGCTCTAATAACTTCACTCCCGGGGGAAAAAAAGAGAGAGACATAAAAACACGTGGGCACTAGTGACATTCTCTAATTACATGACTGCTAGCCTCTAAATTTTCCACCCTCTCTCTCACTTTGAGCGTAAGGTTCCTGTTCTCACATACAGATCTCCACAGAAGTCCCTCCTGCCCACATCTCATTTCTCATTTTCTCCTTCTGTTACTGCCTGAGTTCTATCCAAAGTATTTTCTTAAACGCCTACTATACGTGTTCTCTGGTCTTTGCATCATGTCAGTGCTTGCATTCCAAAGAACCTAGCTGTGTTCATTTGAATTTCTATCTAAAATAGGGTTTTTTCTGCAAGGTCAACAAATGCTCTGATGTCAGCTAAAGCAACCCTCTTTTTTAAGTAGCTAGTTCGCTAGATGAAAATTATGTTCTTTATCCTGATGCATTGCTTGCACTGTTTGACCAAGGCAGACTATTCCTGACTTATATTTTAATCAGAAAATGTGATAAGTGAAAATTATATCATACCTAGGTAAATATCCTAGAACTTCTTCAACTAATTTGCTGGGTTTATAAAACCAGAATCACTCCATGAACCTTTCCTCCCTTTGTGATAAATACTTCTTTTTTTTCCTAAAAGAAACTTAATTTTAAAAAGAGGGCACTCATATCGACTCCGTAAAATTTTAGACTGCCAAATTTCACAGCTGTTCCTTATCTCTGTGATGGTGTGACCAAAACCCCAGAGCTGACAGCTCCAAGTTCTGCAAAAGCTGGGTTATGAATTTTTATTTCTCAGATGTGGATAGAAGCCACGAATATGAATCTACTTTAAGCTTAAGGAAAAGAAACAGACATACTAGTGGGAGCATGTTTTTATGCTCACACCCATATATAACGGCAGGATGGAGTTGCTTCTTTTTTCACACTGCACAGACAATGGGATAGAACCCCAATTCTCACTTCTCACTACTTGCCAGTACTGCCTTCTTCTGATACTTGCAAAGGGCAAAACAGGTGAACAAGACTATGGTTCCACTTCCAGCCAAATCCAAATGCATGTTTTAAACCATGTCACCAGGGATATAAGCTGTCTGCTGCCTAGAGACCATGAGAATTTTCCACTTGCTCATCAATTGATAAGGCAACCTGTAAAAATCACATCCCATTTCAGAAGTTCAAGATTGCAAATAAGGTCTGGGCTTCTAAATATTTTCTCTTACATCTTCAACAAAAAGTTCTTCCTAAGTCTCCTTCCCATGTGAGGAATTTGCTTTTTTTCCCCTGCTCATTGTGGTATTTGCTATTTTGGGTGCTCAGAAACCTTGCAGCCTCAGAATCTTGCTTTCTCTTCCTATTCCTTATGTGATACTTTAGCAAGTATGAAGAATGTGAAATATTTATAAAGCTCAAATAGGTTTTTACTTAGCAAAGCACTGTTACCTGTCAGCATCCACAGTCACGTCATGAACCCCTCTCTGGATGACGTCTCGAGAGGCAGCGAGGTCTGGTATTCGGTTCAGACTTCTTGTATATAGGTTGAGTCCTCCATCTGTCATGTACCTGAAAATAAATTTGTGGTCAAACAGTGGGGAATGCAGCCATCTGGCAACCGTGTTTCACTCTAAAGTTAATGGTCTGTGAAATTCAAATGTTTAAGGTACAGGTTGTCTTACTAGATGGTAGACTGATACTAAATATTCCCATTTTATGTGCCCAGCACAGGGAGATTGGGTATCTGCCTGTTTTCTGGGATCATTTGCCTTTTACTATGATGTCTTACAGGCCACCTTCTTTTACTAAAATGTTTTTAGACAGAAGCCCTCAAGTATCTTCAAAAGCACATTTTAAATGCTGTGATTTTGCCAAAAAATAGCACCAGGTGCAAGAAACATCACTCCAGCTAAAAAAAAAAAAAAAAAAAAAAAAAATTAGCAGCATTTCTTTTTCCAAATGGGAACAGAAATTAGCAACCCAAATTCATAGTCCCTGCCGGAATGCAATTATTGAGATATAAAAGAGAAGATATCCACTGAAAACCTTACAATGATATTTTTCTGTATGTTCCTTTTGCTTGATTCCCACCACTTCACATTACAATGAATGTCTAAGGAATGAACCGGTGAGTATAGTGCTGCTTACTCACTAGAGAGCCACTAAAAGTTTGTGAACTAAAAGCACCAGCAATAATTACTAGAATGTCTACCTACAGTTTAGTTGTCTCTATGACAAATCTTGGAACTAATAATAGAGCAGCATCACAAGCCTGTCTTACTCTCAAGACCTGTCCATCATGCTCCCAAAGGATCTTTCATCAAACTGTCTTCACTCTTAGGCCCTTGTTCTTTATGTTTCCCTTTTGTATTTTTTAATAACTTTCATGTACCAACAAAGCATAAATTTATTTTTGAAGGGCCATGCACAGCACCAAACATAGAAGTGTACATATTCAGAAAAGAGTTTTCTATACCTCATAGAACCTACCCAAAATAAAATACAGACTTACTGAAATAGGCATAGTCCTAATGCTAGGTTGATGGCTAAAGTGATTTCCCAGAGTTTACTCACTTTAACAATCATCAAATTGTATAAATTCAATCTTTATCACAATCTCTCCTCCAGCCATGAAATGGTGGCACACAAACCCATCTTTCAATCCAAGCACACAAACATTTAACTTTAGTAACAGCATAAAATTCCAGGCAAAAACCAAGGCACACACACTACTGCTGCTCCAACTTTCTGTTGGCCCTCTCCCTGTGGTTCCTTATGGGATCAAATTTAATTGAAATCAACTGTGAAAGAGACCTGAGGGCCAATGGAGCAGTCTGGGAGCACCTGCCTCTGCCTCCATCTACGTGGTTCAGGGTGGGTGAACAGGTGCAGGCCTTGAGACCAAAGATGCAGCAGTGGAACCCTCTGTGATAGTTCCAGTTTGAGAAGGCATCATGTCTTGGGTGGCAATATGGATGAAGGCAACCTCAAGGCATTAAAACACAAAGGGTTCCTTTGATTATTTTTGACAAAACTCTGAGGCATTCAATGCATGGGTAAGATTTGGCCTGCAGTTCAGCAAAGGATTTCTGAAACCTTGGTATCTGGAGTTTGGAGAGGGTAACTTCACATTTGTTTTCAAAGGTAAATTAACAGTCACACTTACATACTATATTCATCTTTTTATTAAAGACAAAATTCAGACTTTTTTGACAGATAATTTCGCTAGCCTTGAATTATCCAGTAGATTCCACAGCTCTAGAATGGCATATTAAATTTAGCTGTGGCTTGAATGCAATCCAGACTGTATGGATTTTTTTCCTCTCTAAGTAAGGTCTGAATGGAGAGACTTAATAAGTGCAACAGGCCTTCCTTGCACTAATTTCTAATTACTGCTGCATTCTTGTCCCCCAAGTGTTTAAAGTAATTAAACTGATAGTGGAAGAGGCATAGAGGAGATAAGACTTTACATGCCTCGGTGAATCCTGAAATTTCAGAACTTATCAACTTGTTTTTAACATTTGCTGCGCCTAAAAACGTTAACTGAGCACAGAGCAACTTACTATCCATTGAGTTATCCTTATTAGAGATGCAAAGAAAAGTCACATAAGATGACTATATTCATCCTTTAATGTGATAAGCTAATTAATACAAATCATCAGGCACTGCAAAGGACTCCCTTTTTAAAAAAAATTGGAATAAAACCATGCATCTGTCAAAAGCAGCATTAATATTTCCTTTATGATAAGAGGTCCTCAGACATTAAAGTATCATATTTTCCATATGTATTTTCTCTTTTCTAGCACATATAAATATGGCATCCTACTTGACATAGGTGTTGTGGACAATGGTGTCAGCAGTGCTCCATACACAAAGCACTGAGACAGCAGACCAGGGAGATACAGGAATATGCTTTCTTTATAGTGAAGCTTCTTCTAGAGATCTATCTTTGGATGGTGCTTGAGATGAGACACTACTCCAAAGAGAGCTTTGATCACAGACTTAGATTTGCCTTTAGGAATGTGTCATACTCAATTTCTTCACCCACTGTTCTCTAATCATAGCTATACTTCAAACTAAGAGATTAGATTGACAGCAAGAATTCTAAAATTACAGAGTGAAGCAGGGTGGTGTGACATGACCATGTACTCTATGGAATGTCTATTCAACATCAGTCAGCAAGCAGCCTTGAGATGCCAACAGCAGCACTGAATAATAATTTAAGTATGAGTTAAACTGTAACATAGTTTTCCTTTCTTAATGATGTTCTATGAGTTCTAACATACACAGGACTAAACTGACTTGTGTTCCTAGATTGATATAAGACTTGTTGAACAGTGATTTGAAACACAGGGGATGCAGTACCTCAAAGTCAATCAACTGATTAAGCAAACAAAAATAAAAACTGTGATTCTTCCTCCTGGATCTATTAAGAGAGTAACTGGTCTAGTGTTTTACGAAAAGATATTATTACTGCTCAAATGATATGCACAGTTGAAAATCTGCAATAAAGGTCTATTACACCAACTATACTAGACAATATCTGAAGTGGAAACAGAGAAAGTCAGTGGTGTCAACAACAGCTTTTCATCAGATGGATCCAATGCCATACCTACCATCTCAAACAACACATAAAAATACCAAAAGAAGACCTATCCCAGGGAAACCAATGCAAAATGATGGTTCACCAGACAACCAGGAAATTACAGTAAGTAATACTGGAACTCAAAGTTCACAGCAAAGTAATTTTAATGTTAAAGGAGAAGAACAGAATTTGAAGGCAGCTGAGAGTATCACTGGCAGATTGGAGGTTTGGTTTTTTATACATATATTTAAATATTGCAACTATAACGTACCTTATACTTGTGTGCCTAAATTTTCAGAAAAATCCTTCTAAACAGTCATGCATTGGTTCAAATGGAGAAAAAGGTGCTGCTTACCCACTATTGATGTCATCAGTCCTCAGGCTTTTCCCAAGAATGTCCCCATCACTCATGTAGCCACCAACGTCAGCTTCAGAGGATATGTCCAAATCACCACTTCCCTTCTCACTCATGTCAATCTGTGAGATATTTCCAAGGCGAGAAACAGCTGCTCGGCGCAGCGGGGTGGTATACATGAATCGAGAAGGGTCTGTGTGTATGAAGCGACTTGCACTGCTGCGAGGATAACCAGCACCCAAGGATGGAGCATCTCCTGCCTGCAGCCGAGGACTGGCCTGCCCCAGCCTCCAGGTCACCGGGGTGGATCGGCTGGATAAGCTCGGTATGCTTCTCCCATTCACTTCAGTTGTCACAGTGCTGTCAAAAGTTGTCTCCAATGTGCTGCCAAACAGAATGGAGAAGTCAGTGAACTGTGCTTTCTCTATTCCTGAGATATCAGGAAAAGTGAAGGCTGGAGGAAAGCATATTTGTTTCTAAAAATTCTCCGTGTGTGTATGTGCTTTCACCATATGCACACGTGTGCTTGTATATGTCTTCAGTACTGAGGCCAGTCCTGTTTAGTATTTTTATCAATGACCTGGATGAGGGGATTGAGTGCCCCCTCAGTCATTTTGCAAATGACAGAAAGTTGGGCAGGAGGGCTGATCTGCTGGAGGGCAGGAAGGCTCTGCAGAGGGATCTGGACAGGTTGGATCTAAGGCCCGAGGCCAATTTTATGAGGTTCAACAAGGCCAAGTGCCAGATCCTGCACTTGGGTCACAACAACCCCATGCAGCACTACAGCCTTGGGGACACAGTGGATGGAAAGAAGCCCTGCAGAAAAGGGGCTGGGGGTGCTGGTGACATGGCTGAACATGAGCCATTGTGTGCCCAGGTGGCCAAGAAGGCCAGTGGCATCCTGGCTTGGATCAGCAATAGTGTGGTCAGCAGAAGCAGGGAAATTGTTACCCCTTGTACTCGGCCACACCTCAAATCCTGTGTCCAGTTCTGGGGTCCTCAGTACAAGAAAGACACTGAGGTGCTGGAGCAAGTCCAGAGAAGGGCAACAGAGCTGGTGAAGAGTCTGGAGAACAAGTCTGATGAGGAGCAGTTGAGGGAGCTGGGGTTGTTTGGCCTGGAGAAAAGAAGGCTCAGGGGAGACCTTACCACTCTCTAAAACTACCTGAAAGGAGGGTGTAGTCAGATGGGGGTTCCTCTTCCCCTAGATAACAAGTGATAGGACAAGAGGAAATGGCCTCAAGTTGTGACAGGGGAGGTTTAAATTAGATATGAGGAAAAATTTTTTCATGGATAGGGTTGTCAAGCACTGGAACAGGCTGTTCAGGGAAGTGGTGGAGCCACCATTACTGGAAGTATCTGAAAGACTTGTAGACGTGGGACTTTGGGACAGGGTTTATTGGTGAACTTGGCAGTGCTGGGCTAATGGTTGGACTTGGCGATCTTATAGGTCTTTTCCAACCTAAACAATTTTATGATTCTATGATTCTATAACCTCTACTTGTGGGAATGGTGCCAAACACCTGGCATCTTAACCAAGATTGGAACAAGAGAATATTGGCCCTAGAGGCTCTGCTGATCTGTGCATGTGATTGAAGGTGCTGCAGGAAAACTATTTTGGTGGAAAATCCACCATATGAGTGTGTCACTTAGTGTGATTGAAAACAATCACATGCATGGAATGCTTGAGACATGCTTTGTGTGTAACAAAATTAGCGGAGACCCTAGGGACCAATCAGAAGGCGGTAGTTTATCTGTAACAAAATTAAAACAGAAGGGAGCTCACATGTGAAGATAAATGAAGGAGAGGGAAGAAACAACACCTGGAGAGCTCAAAGCTATAACACTACACCAGTGGGTCTTTTTCCCATGGCCAACATATTTATTTTTCACATTTAGATTTTTCCTTGCATTTGATCTCATCCCCAACATCTACTTATAAAATTACCTAAAATAAATTTTATAGGCTTCTAAGTAAATGTGTATGAAACAACTATCTTTGTGAAGTATTGTATAAAGACACTTTGACAGTATACTATATGAAAGTCACATGGCAGTTTACTGTCGCAGGTAATTTTCCTTGCAAGTCTCTCAGTCATTCAGCAACTAGTAATACTCTCCCATGATCCATATTTTCAGCAGTCTACACAAAACCAGTATACCTGTGGCTTATCTGGGTCCCTCTAAGGCTGGACATGGTTTCTTCCAAATTCTGTCTCAAATCTGCTATGTTTTTGACAGTTCTCATTCTTCTTGTTTCAGGGTCTTCCCCTGGAAGAAAACAGTAAAACCCACATACACTTGAACACGAGTTTATAAGGTTCAATAAAGTGCACACATATATCCACAGCTGAGAACACACACACACGATTGTAAATAGGGCTGTCCCTTTAATCTTTTAAAAAATAAAACTTAATCCTTTCATTAATAGAACACATATATGCTTACAAATAACATGTGGTATGTAAAAAAGCCCACCAAAGTATCCCTGTTAAGGCCCAAATCGATTAATGAAACTCTGATTTACAGTGTTGGAATTTTTATCCTCTGTAATCAAGGCATGATGCAGCCCCAGACCACTTGATACATTATAAAGGCCTTTTTTAGTCCTTGACATTTTACATAACTCAGTAGGAAAAAAAGCCACATTAAATCTGTGTCTGGAAAGAACTGGGATGACTCTTAGAACAACTCTTTGGTATTCACTTAACATCAAGGCTATTTCAAAGTACTCCTTAAGTAAGGCACTTAATAAAGCATCCTTCCAGGACTGTAATGCTTTCCTGAAGAGGGACATTATTCTTTGTATGGGATAAAATAAAATATGCTTCTTGGGATACAAATCTGAACACTCCACACACGTGCATCATTTGTACAATTACAGGTTTCAACAGCCTTCAGGATCCATTGTGAAAAACTGGTCTCATATTTCAGATAAAGAAGCTTTCAGAACTTTGCCTAGAACATCCTGAACAATGTTTACTCCATACAATTAAAACTAAATTTTAAAAAGGAGAGAAGACACGTATAATATGTTACAAAAGAAAAACATAATAAGTCTCAAAGGAACCTCCAGTAGTCATACACCAAGAAACAGAAATGCAGGTTTTCTAGCAAATTCATAGATCAAGGAAGTTTAATTCATTTTACTTTTGAACAATAAGAGAATTTAAAAAGAAATTCTGTGACAAAAATTACTGATTTGTTCAAAGCTGCTGTTCTACTGCTGATTGTATCCTGTATCTGCTGCTTGTAAGAAGGTTGGAAAGAAGCATCGGTATTAGAGTTACATGTAAAAATGCTGAACTTGAAGTGCAAATAATTCCTCTTTGACTCTATTACAAATTTCACATCATACCTCACAGACCCTTTGCAGTCAGGTCCTATTGCCCAAACATGCTGCAGTTAAGAAAAATCTCAACTCCTGATATTAAATGGAAATAAATTATTTCATATATATTCCATATAAGCTTTAATTCTTCCTCAATAGGCAAGTGATGCATTGTACTAGCCAACATACCCTGCAGTTGTGGCTTAATGTCAAGCTAGCTTTCACAGCAATGCCAGTTTGAGGTTTTCCCATTTCCTCTGCCCTGGTTGTGTCTTCTGTCCTCTTTGCTGCAGCCAAACAGTCCTTCAGTAAATGATGTTTGCCTATTTTATCTCTCAAAAAAAAATTCTTCGGTGCGTTAATGTCTATAAACATCTGTGTTGGCACCATGGAACTGACAGTGGGAACAACACCTGGGCAGGACGGGGATACAGGCCCTGCAGTGCTGCCAAACTCTCTCTTCTCAAGCCACACCCCAAGGCCATGTCTGTTCACAATATTTAGTTCCATAAAAGAAACCACCTGTGTACATTTTTACATGTAGTACCTTGCAGGAGGCAAATGTTCAGTCACTGAAACTACAGCTGTTCCTGTGTTTCAAGCTAGATGTGTTTGATAAAGCATTGGCAATCAATGTACCCATGGATCCCATGAACTCTTTGCAGAAGTTTCTGCACCACCCTAGAGATTCCTGTGAGGCAAAAGGGCTCATGCTTCAGCTCATGCTGAAGACATTTATGTCTTGTTAGACTGAGACTGCTTTTCAAAGCCCAGACAATTTCCAGGCACACTGTCCATGCCTGCCTCCAGGCAGTTGTGGTGCACTCAGTTCCTCACTGTCACTGCCCTTTGCCTTCCCCGCTCTGCCAAGCGCATTCAAATTGACTTCCAGGAGCACGTTATATTCCTGCCACAATACCTATATAGGGAAGATCCAGGAACTGTTACCTGCCCTGCCTTGAACCAGAGGTGAAAGAGTAGCTTGTTGGCATAAGAAAATTTTCTATTTAAACAGAAAGACCAATTCCAGGGTCTATGCAGGCAGAATTAGAGTCAAAACAATACTTTACCTTTATATTTATTTGAGGAACTGAATACAATTCATATTCTACAGTGACCTTGCCCTTTTCCTTCCTTGTTTATCCTTGTCAGTTGTCCTCTTCTGTATGTTAACACTGCAAATTCTTGCAGCAAAAATGACAGCAACTGTCTTTTTTAGTATGTACTGCACAGTAAATGACATAACAAAGCCTTGAGGTATAATTGCAATACATTAAATAAAAAGGTACATATATGGCAAGCTGCCAAAATATATTTTCACAGTGAAGAATATTTCACTTTCAGACAAATTATACCATAAAATTGGGGTTATTCTATCCTGCAGAGGTGAAAGTTTGAGATCTAATCTCTTTTGATCTCTCAGTGACACAGAGGGTAATTTCAAAACATTTCCACCAGTTTTTACTAAAAAAAAAGTTAAAACTGAAGTTTTACTATATTCAAATACTACACAGTACTTTATAAAAAATTCTCACTCTAACTGTTCTAGGGCTTTAAAAGGAATTTTTCTTTTTTCTTTCCATCCTTCTCTAAAGGCCATATCACTGGAATCCTGCTGTACCATGGATGAACAAGTCAGAAAGTATAAACAGTTGAACATGACAGTGAAGAAATTTTCTGCACTGAGTACAAGATCCTACATTTTCACAACAATACTGACTCCCCATCTACAAGCCTCCTTCTGTAAAGAAGACCATAGGGATGCTGAATATGTTTATTTTTCTGAAAACTAACTACACCATGCCTGCTAGTGGAGACACTATAGTGCTTATTGCATCAGGATTGGGTTCAAAGGGATCCCAGACTCCTCTGGATACCTTGTTTCTTATGTTATGGTGCACTGCCATCATAGTCTGGCCATATTTGCATGACCTAACATATCAGAAATGCTCCCTGTCTTGTTATCTCAAGTGATTCTGGTTTGGACAATAAAAAAAAGCCAATCTGTCTCACACATGGGGAGTCTAGGATAAGACTAAAACCAGGGTACCCTGAAACTTTCTGTCAAAAGTCTGTTCCTCTTACAAGAAAGGCCATTTGCTCCAATCACTAGTAGCTTCATCATTTATCTTAAACATTATTATTCCAAAAGACTGTCCCCAAATTTTTGCCTATAAACAGTGAATCGTTATTCCCTCAATAAATTTCTGGAAAACACATTCATTTCTTCCACTGTGTGAGATACATTCACAGGAAATCAAAATAGACATTTTATAGGAACTACTGGATACCTGGGTTAGACTTTTACATTCACATTTCTGAGGCTCACCCATAGTTTCACATTCAATAATACTGTTCATAATGATTTCCGTTCTTCTGCACATGTAATCACAGCCCAAAGCAAATGGGAGAATAACAGTTCCACCAATTGTCTGATTTGCATAAAAGGATTTACAAATAATAAGCATCTCTGCAGAGAATTGTCCACTATTAGATATTAACTTAATTCAGAAAGGAAAGCACCAGTTTTACTCTGCAAGTGGGGAAACTGAGGCTTACAAGAGAACAGGGATTTGTCAGTGACAAACAGCTGAAGAGGAGCAGAGGCAGGTTAGAGCTCAGTCTCCTGTGCTAGCAAGCCTCTGATCTCTAGCAGAAGCCCTTTTATTTAACCTATTGGTACAATCAAGTAATAAAAGGTATGCATACAAAGAGAATTCTTGTTTCTTTCTTGTGTTGAGATGACAGCTTTTTACACTACATATACAGCAAAAATTTTGTCCTTAATGTTTAAACACAATCAGGGCTAACATATCTGCCAGCAAGAAGCTCCAGGCTGGACACATAGCATATAACCTTTGAAAAGCAAGCAGCTATTTCAACCATTTGACTGGCTGAAGAACAAAGCTTTGGAAATGAACACTTTTAGCACTCTTATAAAGGGCTGAGAGATGAAAAGTAAAGCCAGTTACACAGAAGCCTTTGAAGCACCTATGGCTGTGGACTTCAAATACTCACTGGTATGCACAGATATAACAAAACTGGCTATTTAAGCTAAACTGAAACCCTGGCATTCACAATTCTACATGTAGGGGTAAAATTATCTGCAGGGGGGTTAGGGAAGGGGGAAGAAATACTGGAGGGGCAGTTTTTAGGAAGGCCAAGACATTTTTTGTCCCACCCAAACCCTGGATTCAAGACATCAATTTCAAATTAATGAGAAAAAATGTCAATAAAGTAAAATAATTTAAGAATAAACTAATAGCACTTAAATATTTCAAAATATTTAAGCACTTATTTTTCAAAAAGCTAAGCAAACTATACTCAGTTATTCACAGGCTGTTGCTGCCCCTGCACCCATCAAAAGCAATTTAGACATTTGTCTTCATTTCATACAGTCTTAAGAGGTCATAGTAAGCAAACAAAGAAGAAATGGCTAGACCCTATTTTTGCATACTACTGCAAATAAACCCAGTTCTGTCTCGGGAAATCACTGTCAAGATCAAAAATCTGCTCTATGCAGATATCTGCTAATACTTGGGTCTCCTCCTGCCCTTCCTGATGTCAAGCCAAAGTTAACTTACCTAAAATATCAGTGTAAAGGACCTGTTCTAGGTCACCCAGCATTGTTATTATGACATCTTCATCCAGATGTGCAGTCCCTTCACGCAAGCACCCTTCCTCCTCCTCCTCTGCCCAGGTCCTGCTGGGGAAATGGGATGTACAGGGTGCATTTTCATCATCTGATTTTTTGCTCTCCTCATTGTCAATCTGAAAGCCTTCACCTGTACTCTGGTCTCCTGACCTCCTGGATGTCCTGCTTCCAGCAGGTGGTATCCCCTGAAATGCTTGGGGTGTGGTGAGGCTGGAGTGGCAGAGAGAGTGCACTGACTGAGAGAATGCCTTGGAGAGGGAGCCTCTGCACCCAGCTTCTGTCTCCCGCCGTAGGTAACTCTGGCTGGACTTGGAGGCGTTTCCAAACCAGTTCTCCCTGTATGAGTATCGCCTCTTCTCCCCTTCACTGATGAGCGTGAGATTGGTTAGAGACTTCTGCTTCTGAAGACGAACACACCCTCTTCTAACCTCCGTGCCTTTAAACACTGACAATTCAGCAGATCGCTGCATCTTTCCGGCTGGGGCTTTACCTCAGTTAGATTTCATATTTCTGAGATGGACAGCAGCTCAATTCCCCTGAAAGGTCCGGGTGGTGCTCCCTGCATCACCGCACGCTGCCCACCCCAGGTAGCACATACTTGCACTCGCAGTGAAAGCACAGCTCAAACATGCACTCTACAGACTGTAAGGGACTAGACAGGCACAGTCATCTTCTTTGAAATTACGCTGCTGTCTCTGCTAAGCCACTTCTCGTCCGTCACATTAATCTGCAGTACGTACAGTCATTTTCACTTAGATTTCTCTCAAGCAGAAGAGAGTTGATCAAACACTCTGCTCCAGCACAGAAGTAATCCCAAAAGCCAACCGTGTTTTCCCCTCTCCATCCAATCACCAGTCTCATCGGAGCAGTGGGCCTGCATCTCTTTCTACAGCTGCTGCCTTCTGAAATCCAAAGTAGGCACAAGTACTGTCTCGGGCTTTTCCCTCCCTCTCACCAGCTCATGACTGATTCTAGTGCACAGCTCTTCACTTTAGATGGGCTGACACAGAACTGCAAGTACAGCCTCCACGTCAGAGCTCAATAAAGAGCCAAAATTAACCACTGAAGCACAAGCCTCCTTACATTTTAGTATTCAACCTGCATTACCAGATATATGACTCTTCTCTGCTACTGCAGTGAATGCTGCTGGCTGCCATGGCAGCAAACATCCTGGTGAATTAAACCAGAGACACAGAAGCCTCTGCCCACTTTACAGTGCCACAGGTTTCAAGACACAGCTTCACCTGAATGGGATGCTACAGTAACTGATCTAGCTCATGGTAAAATCCTATTTTTCTCCCCAAAAGGTAAGGATGAAAAACTATTTCTTCCATATCCCTGTTACTCCCTATGCAGGAAGCTAAAAGCAGACTTGCAAAAGGACCTCCAGTCTTGCAATTTCTGCCCTAAATAAAAAAGTATCATTTAAAATCGTAAGATAAGACTCGGAACAGTATTTGTCTGGTAAGATGATTCATAAAAGGAAATATTTAATTTCTTTCTCCTTAGAAAGCTACCCTGTTTGCACCTCTGTGAGATTCAGAGGCTAGTATAGAATTAAAAACCTGTTAAAAAATCATTGTTTCACAATATTCTGAAGAAAACCTATTAATGGAAGAGTAATTTTTTTATAAAGCAAATCGGTATTGTGTCTGAACTAAGTTCAGCAATTTTGAATGCTATTTTTAAATTCATTATCCAGAGAGGAAGAAGACTTTGGTTTAAATGTATGCCTTTTCTCACAAAGAAAAATATATTAGTCCCAGAAATGGACAAATGAACAAAGAAATAGCTGAATTTAATTATAATTTTTTTAGATACAAACTTTTTATCTAGGGGAAATTAATTTCACAAAACATTATGTAGAAATCTACAAATAATGAAATTGCTGTATAAAAATAAACAGCTTTTGTCAGTGTGAAAATACGCTCATCTCAAGTCTCTACCTGAGAAACCTTGACAGGCAAATAACCTTTAAAAATGCCACCCTAAGAATTACAAGCTGTTCACAGATTTCCTGTATGAATAAACAGATGTTAACAGAAGCCTCAGTGTATTTCTTGCTTTTCACTGGTTCAGTTTATAGTCTTTGAAGATACACAGGGGAAAATTCTTGGAAATTTTAAAGGAAAGGTACATTTCTTCCTAGATAACTCGCAGAAACACAGAATAACCTAGAAAAAAATCAGTAGTCTAAAGTAATGGTGGTTTTCTATATTAAAGCACTGACGAATTCCTAGAAAGACATGTTCCACATCAAGAGGAGGTACTGCTCCCATCCCCACCTAGCCCACACAATCAAAGAGAAGACAAGAGAAATGGTCTGTCTGCCTGAGTACAAAACTGTCCCAAATATTAAACACCTGCCACTTTTTCTGCATGGAAACAAAAGATGAGACTGCTGTGTTTACTCCCAGGGTTTGCCACTTGCAGTGACATATGGGCGCTTAGAAGGGTTTTATGAACGTGCTGGTGCCTGCCTGCAGCAGAGCCGAGTGTGGTGTGGGTGCTGATGTTATCTCAGAGCTGGTGTGGTGCTGGTGTTGTCCCAGAGCTCCAGCACTGCCTGCACACTCCTGTGCTGGTGTGCACTGACAGTGCCATGCAGCTGTCCCAGCCTGTCCAACATGCCTGACTAAGCTGTGGTTCTTAGAAAGACCTCACAGGGATGTATTGACAACAGAGAATTTGAAAAATGAAGGGTAGTCTCACTCTTTTCACATTAATTTCTTTTATATCCTAGATTTATACTCAAATTGGTATTCTCAGTTGCTATGTTTTGAATCAACAGGAAGGATAGTGATTTTTAGCTCAGTTGGTCAGAGCACAGTGCTAATAATGCCAAGGTCATGGATCCTATTTCTGTATGGGCCATTCACTTAAGAGCTGGACTTGATGATCCTTTTGGGTCCAGCTAAGGCTATTCTGTGATTCCATGATTTGGCCCTGTGATGTAAAAGTTCTTTTGGAGATTGTCTTGGAATCAAGAGAACAGGCTCTTTTCCTACCATAAAGAGCAAGTCTGAATCTCTCCCTGACATTCCAAATCCATGAATGGTAACTGCCCCACGTGCTCTTTCATGCTCCAACATCTGCAGGCAGTGACTTGTCTCCATGGTCAGCTGTGGGCAGATGTGTACCTGCTCTGCCTCCATCCACGCTCCCAGTGTGCATGGTCACATACAGCAGTCATTACTGCAGAGCTGCAGCTGGCCTCAGCAAGCTCCATGGGCAGGGCATGCCCCTAGTGCTCAGCATTGCTCTGCTAGGGAAGCAGTGCATGGCATGGCTGCCCAGCTCCAACATGAGAGACCAGATAGAAGACTGCCAGAATTGGACAGGTATAGTCAGTCCTCTTTCTGGCTGGGAGCAGAAGAATTTATGGCAGGGGACAAAAAATGTTCACCCAATGAGGCACACCAAACCTCACATATGGTGCTGGCAGTAGGTGCCACACAACTCCAGGCTGGACGTGTCTCTCAGCACAGCTGCATCCTGGCCAACCCAGTGGGTCTCAGTGTTTCTGCTGACCTGTTCCATCTCCCAACGGAGCTGTTCATTGCAGCCCAGCTTCAGCAGCACACAGGTCACAGACCATCATACTGAAAAGGGAATGATGCCTGGACTGTGTAAGAGTCATGTGAGGGTAGCTGGCAGCTGCAGCATTCACCTGCCTCATTTCAAAATACATTAAAAACACAATGAATCAAATGCTTTTATAGAGATGTACTGAGGCTCATCACACAACCTTCATTCAGCCTTCCTGTGTATGAACATTTTGCTACATCTCTTAATTATAAAGTTATATGAACTCTTCTCCCATTAATCCTATTGCCTCACTTGGTAGACATGCCATTGTGATCATCCTCAGATACAACAGACACCTATTTATCTTGGACCAAGTGCTCATAGAAAGAACACTGGATTTATCCTTGTACTTTACAACATCTCTCTACAGGGTGTCATTTGACAAAACATAAAATTGCAATGTGGAAAATTCTCAGGTTTATTGATTGAAAAATAACTTTCTAAAGCTCGCCTCTCCATTTTAAAATGTTGAGATATAGCAACAAAAAATACATCTTTCTAAGCTAGAAGAAAGTATAGGAGACAAGAGGAGAGCAAATGTCAAGACAGCATTATTCCCCAACTACCTTGCAATTCAGTGTGTTCTCCACTCATCAAGCAGGAATATGTTTACATCAAGAACAGCTTAGGGAACTTCCTGAAGCCATCACAGTCAGCGAAACATACTACTTTGTATTTACTGTCTCTGCCATAACAGGAATTATAAAAATTATTTTAAGAACTAAAAATCTTTGGGCAAATTTAGCTGTCAGATAAGACTTTCTTTGAAGTCTCAATGGGTAGTTTAAAACCCTAAAAATGAATTATGTAATATATCTGGAAATGCATAAGATTATGCATCTCTTCAGCTAAGCTTACTTGAAAAAAAATGTAAACTATTCCTGAATGTATTAATTAGCTATTTCTTTCACAGAGCAAAAAAATAAGCACAATAAACATAAAATATTAAAATTTGAATGTTTTTATGCTAATCCTGACATTGAGATAGGCCTATAACTTTTAAAAGTACTGTTTCATTTCTGCTTCATCTCTCAGATTTTTAATAATTAGTCAATATTTATAAATTCATGAATAATTACTTAACCAAACACTTTGCATTAAGCTCTTTGAACATGCCAGCCCTTGTTAAAGCCAAATGCTATCACTGATATAATAAAATAATACTTTGTAGTTTACCAGCATGTACAGTTTACAATGGATTATTAACTAATTAACTAATTAACTAATTAACTTACTGCAGAACTTACTCCAATAAACTTACTGCAGAAAGTGATAAATGTCACAGCTACTTTAAGAAGAAATACTTGTTAAGAAAGTCTGAACAACTTGTTCCCAGCCATATCATGAATAACAACAACCAAATTGGACTATTTTATTAGCCTTTCTTTTCATTCTCATTTTATAATCCTGTTTATAAAGGTATATTGCAGTTTTGCAGAAACCAAGTGGATAGATACTGAGTAGCCTTGTTGAGGCAATTGGTACATGAAGTTCATGCAAGAAATTGTGTTCATACTTGAATGCAGAATTGTTCCTTATTTAGGTCTCCCAGACCTCTATCTGAGATTTCCCAGACAGAGGTCTGTACACCTGTGTGCCACGTGAGCAACAAGCCTACCATACACAGAACACACCAGAACCACTCCACAGGTGTCTGATGCCTACAAACAGGGCTCATTCAGCGGGAGTACATGTGTCACTGGTGCTGTGCACACAGAGGGGATTCAGGGCATGCATAAGCCTGAAAACTGCTCTGCGCGTGCTCTACGGCTGATCTGCATGTGCACTGTGGAAACACCTGGGGCTGCTCTGATGAGCTGTGGAGTATTCAAAAGGGAAAAAATAAAGTAGGGAAAAGTCTCAAGCACTTCAGATCACATCTAGAACAAAATCCCACCAGAGACATAGGAACAGATTTACAATGGCTCTACCAAGATGCAGAACTGGTTTTAGGCATAAGCCATGTATATATTCACCAAGAGCAGCAGATTATTGATGACAACGTAAAAATAAAGAGGGTGTCCAGTTTATCAGGGCCACACTTGTGAGTCCATGCCTACACCAGCCTCCCCACCTCCCTTGCCTTCCAGCACTATTCTCTTCTCATGGCTGTGCAGGTAAAACCAAGTAATCACTTGCAAAGTAGCGAGTAGGATACAAGCGGCTTGAGCTCTGATTTTACCTTTCACCAGCTCTGAGTTGGAAGACAGGAGAGGCTATAAAGCTAACCAGCTCCCTTGGAGGAAGAAGACACAGCAGAGGAGAGCTGGAAACTACTTCTACATATTGTTGCTTTACTTTCTACTTTCCCATCACCACTGCTGAGATGGTAGCAAAAGGATGTGAACTGCCTTGCTGGACACAGAAAGCAGAGCAATGACTTTTTACCACTACAGCAAGGAAATTAACTTGGGTTTGGTTCCTGAACTATACAAGGAGTGGTGCCTGGCCAACCACTCCTAAATCATTTTTGAGATTATTTTTTCTGCATCCAACTTTTGCTTATATTATGGAGAAGTCTTGAACCAGACATGCTTAAAAGCATCAGTTTAGGTTCATTTGGTTGATATTGCTCCAAAGTGGATTAGGAGTTTTAATACGGTCAGCTTGGCTGGTTATGGGAGCAGTAATCTTCAGCCAAGATGCAATAACAAACAGGAATGTGTAAATATTCAGAAAGTAGAGAAACAGTTTATACGACGATATTGGCCAAGATATTCTAGTCCTGAGCATGTCAGCCTTAATTCTAAATATGTGGCACTTTAAAAATAATAACGATTAATGAAGCAGGAACAAAATACTGGTAGGACAGTGCTTTATGAATGCACTCCTCCAAGCTGTTTAGTGATTTCCACAGATGTTCACTCTTTTGCATTATCCTTACTGATCCTTACTGTTTACAAACATATTGTGCTAGTTTAGTGGCTACCAAGCTTCAAAAGATCAAGGTAGTAATCAAGATGATGCCCATCCATAGCAACAGTTGATGATTTTAGGAAGAAGGTAATATCAAAATGAAAGAAACTGGATTCATTGCTTAATACCCTGAAAATAAGTGACCAGACCACAGAAATTGACCTTGCCTATCTCTTTTCTACTACTGGTGTAATCCCTTGATCATACCAGAATAAAGATGCTCTTAAGTAAAAGAACGCAATTGTCCCTTCTCATGGCTAATCCATCATGGAATACTCCTCTAAGCAACTATCACATGAGCTTTTATCCATGCAGATTCAGTAACAGCATCACGAATGACTTGGTGATAGTTCACCCATGCAGACAATTAATTATTCAGCAAATACAGTACTTGATCTGTTTATTCCTTTTGCTGCTAACAGTTAAATACAAGTGACACACCTCTGTTTCCCTACGTACACAGCAAATCACTGACCACATTTTCCCAGTGGTTCTGCTTTACAGCCTGTTAGGCCAATCAAGGGCTAACACCAGAGTCTAAATAATCAGATTAGGAACATCTCTGGTGTCTAGTTTTCTTTCTGTATTTTTTTTCTTTTTGATGCTGTTCAAAACAGTAAAAGGCCATCAGATATGATATTCTGTTTGATCATTTCAGCAAGTATTGAATTGCTTGGGATTTTTCTAGCATGTCTCTGGATGATTCCTTGAAGCATCTTTTGATTTGTGGCAAATGTTTCAATTAAACTCTTTATGTATGTTAGACAAAGGAGTCTGATTTCTCGAGTAATTAAAAATAATTTTATACTTTTACAGGTATGCATCACCTCCAAGGAACATTACACCATGCTTCAGAGTGACATATTTATCACAGAAGCTGGCTGTGCAAATAAAGGATGTTAGAAAACTTCCAAAGGGGCTGAGACAAACCAGGACAAAACCTTTTTCAGTATGAGTCAGTTAAATGTCAAGACAGTCCCCATAAAGCTTGGGCATCTGATTTCCCTTCTGGCAGAGAGATAATTTTAGACTGATGTGTCAAATTAGTGCTTTAAGTGAGTTATATCCTGTGTGAGAAGAACCACATGACTCATTACAAATCCATTTAAATGTTAAAAGTTTGGAGCAAAAGGGCAAAACTATAGGTAAAACCAGTGGGATAGGATATCACCTTTTGTAAAATTGTAAGAGTAAGGATGCTAATGAAAACCAAAACAAGACAACAGCAAAAATAAATCCTGAGACTCCCAAGTAACAGCTCTTGCAAAGAGTCCCTTTGGAACAACTTGTACACAACCTTGCAGTGCAGTTTAGTCTTGCTGAGATGGTGGCACACTTTGCTTTTTGCATCCATAGGCAGTCATGGCCAGATCCTGTGCTGATGTAACTCAGCATGGCTCTTTTGACTTCAAAGGAATTATTCCAATACGAGTAAAATAGCCCATCCCTTCACCATTGTAACCTAGTAAGGACTTTAATCCATGTTTGCAAGGAATTCCAGAACACAACCTTTAGCAGCTTAGCTCTAGCAGCAGCTTACAAGTCAGGTACAATAGTAAGGACTTGCTTGTTTTCTCAATACAGATTCATTTATAAAAGCAACATATATCTTATGTAACTTATATCTCAGTTCTGATGTTATGATTTAATTTGATGTTATTAAATGAGAGTGTTAAACATTCTGAAGTTGACTTTCCACTGCTCCTCTTGGAACATTCAGTATGATTAAATAAAATAACAATTACATGAAACCCTGTCTTGTGAAAGCACAGTTTCTGAAAAATGACAAAGAGGGTATTTTAACAGAAGGAACCAGTTCAAATAGATAACCATGGATTTGAAGCACTAAATATGCATGACCTAAATTTTCTGTGTATTTAATATCACTCATGATTAGAGGTCAGAAGTATTATTTCAACCCATCACAAAGCTCCTGGTAAGAAACAGATGTAAATAAAGAAGTTCACAGTCTTCTCCTGACTTACTGTTACTCACCAGATATCTCCTCTAGGCACTGTTTGGCAGTCTTACTAAATGACAAATCCATTTTAGTAGGACTGGTACAGGAGTCAGCAGGTGGTAAAGAGGTACTGTCATTTTCTGAGAGAGTTCTGAAATCAAGCAAAAAGATAGATTATTATTATCTATCATTCATGTATTCATAGAAAAAAGTACTACTTGCAGCTCCATCTAGAATCATACCACTATAGGGTGAAAATATCATTTTTGTCACATTCTTATTATGCTAGTGTAAGTCCAGCTACACAAATGTACAAGCAACTAGGGTTTCTCTCTCTCTCTCTGCAGGAACAACTTGTAGCTGTGAAATTTGAAGCCATTTTTTCCCCCACTTATTTTTTTGCAGGATTTGTCAACCAGATCTAGTCAGAATCCATTTACATTGGTTAAGTCACATCCCTGCACATACATAAAGGAAATAAAAGCTTGTAATTGATGAAATATTAAGTGAGAAAGGCCATGTGGGAAAAAGCTTATGCAAGGCTGGATGGAAATATGGCCCAGATATTTAAATCTGTGTGCAGCTTGTTTTGATAATGCCCCTTATATAACTCCAGGGAATGGGATAATACAAGTTTTTCTACTAACTTTCTGACAAATAGCTCTTATTTTCTTTGAGGGTATCTTTCTTTGAATATCAATGATAAATTATAATGGGAATGCTTTGTTGAGTAGAGTTACTTTCTGTTGTATGAAGGTAAATAGCAAGAAATACATGAGCACATTGATTAAAATAAAAAATACCTCACACGCTTATTGCCTCTTCTTAAGGAACAGCTGTAGTATGTAGTTTACACTGGAACTACTGAACTATGATGTCATCAAATATCAGCATGTACCACCATGTGTATACAGTAAAAGAATACATCTAAAGATGTATTTTTTTGAAATAAAATTTTAAAAGATCTTCACTTAGAGCTTAAGTTCTTCCAGGTTTCCTGACATGAATAGCAGTCCCTTCTCTGATTTATTAAAAGACTGGTAAATATTTATATCCTAGTTTTAAAATGGGACATTTATAGTTCAATTTTCAAAATTTACCATAGAGTGTTTCCAATGACTAACTAAACTGAAAACAGAAACATTTAACTGTGCAATGAATCTGTATTTTATAAATAAAACTCATAAAAACAGTTACTTATCTCTCAAAATAATTTTATAGCAACTTATTTTATGAAATAAATTTCCAGTTAATATTTTCTTTAAAGTTACTTACTAAATAGATTTTTTCAGTAATTCATGACAGTAGATGAGGAAACAGATATCTGCACAAAGATAGCACAAGTCCTGACATGGTGGCATCCATTCATTAGAACCATTCAACTCAGAAATAGAAATACAAATTATGCCTGATCAGATGCATTGCCTTTCTTATCAAGTTTTGTACTTTTGAGATGCTGGAAACAGACAACTGCTCTATAAAAACTATTTTTGGTACTTGTCTGTCACACACACTGGAAACACAAGCTCGGCACATACTGCAAGGTTAACCATGTCCTGCCAACCTTGAATGTAGTTTTACATTTGATGCTTGAGAGAAGAGTCTCAAGTAAAAAAAAGCTCACTCTATCCTTCTGCAGTGAACACACTCTGAAATTCCACAGTCCTGCTTGCTTTCCCAAAGGGCTTTAAATCTTCAAAATTTTAATTGTCTGAGGAAATAACAGAAATCTTATGGAGGACTATGGATTTCACAGCAACCTAAGTTCTGCTTACTTGAGAAAACTGGTTATTTGTTCTGGTACAGATGGACTAGAAAGCACCAGCCCTTGGGCAGCTGTGATGGAGATACACCAAGGAGGGAGCAGGGAGCAGGTCTCTCACAAGCTCTTTTTCCAGAAGGTCTCCAGGGGCTTGCTGGCTGCCAGCACTTCCACACCAGACCAGCCTTTTCATGCATGATGGCCAAGGCTCTGATTACCTCTGGAGTCAAGCTTAGCCCAGAGGCACTGAGAATGGTGAAAGATTAGCCTAGGGATGAAAGACTTCCAAGTAAAATCGTGTATGATTTTGGGGGTCTTGGGGAACAAGGAGGCCCAGGTGCACACTGGGTACCTAAAACTTCAAGTTGTGTTGCTGTGGGCCTGTTATGGGTTGTGACATTCGACCAAGCATATAAATGCCTCTTATAATTTTTGAAAAACGGGAAATGAAATTGTGAGGTTCAACTTCTCCTATACTTTCGGCTTTAACAGCCTTTCTGTGGGACATATTAATCCTGTGAACGAGTCAAGTGATCTCTGCAGGAGTACAGCACAGATTAAGCTCAAAGAAAGTAAACAGAAAATTAAGTGATCTTCTCATTAACCTTGCACACTGGCCTTAATGAATGATCCTCTATCCTCTACCTATTCACAACCCAGTGCCTTAAAAATAATTAAATTCTTGCATCTCTCTTGATATCAAGAAAAGGGAAAAGAATTTCAGTTTAGTTAAAGCCAGCCCAGTGATATTTCTTCCAGTGCAGTGCATCTACAGTGAAGGTTAATTTAGGAAACCTTCATGAAAACAAGACAATCTGTTTCTATTTTAATCATGGCAATCAGAGAATATATTTATCCCCAACTCACTGAGTTACATGCTACCTATTTGTAAGAGTATCAAACTCACTTAATGGGACAAATCCTTCTTTCAATCAGACCTGCACAAGCTCATTCATTCTGATTAAAATGAGCCTGTACAGGGTAATTAAGAACAGAATTTGAAACACTACTTAATAAGTGGTCTCTAACGCAGTCAGTCATTTCCTGTCTCTAACAAAATAGCCAACCTTAGATAAACAGAGATAACATCAAAGATTTGTTTGCTTTTAAGTTGACATTCCAAAAGATATCAGATGAATATGATGGCATTTTTCCAACATCTCTTTGAGATGCAGCTGTCTTGAATGTGTATCACTGTCAGTGTAACAGACTGGCAGGACCACGTCTGCAATATGAGCAGTTCAATTACCCATGTTCAAGAATTGTGAGTTAAATTGGGAACAGATGCAAGGAAGGGCTACTGGGATGCTCATGGGGAAGAAGAAACCCTTCTTAAAAAAAACCAGAAAACAAAACCAGAAAGAGTTGATTTGGTCTAGCCTCACAAAAGAGAAGGAAGGGAATGGGATTATTGCCTCACATATTTAAAAAGAGCAATCAAAGAGAGGGAAAACACCTTTTTAAGTCAAAGGACAATATCAATAAAGTAATAAATGGATGCAACATTATCATGTAGGACGCAAACAATTTCTAAAAATGTTATGAGTGAGTTTCTGCAGGAACCTTCCCATTGTAGTAGTGGGTTTTAACCAGTTTAAATTTAGTTGGTTTATGAAAGGGTTTGTAGGGCTGCCAGTTACAGAAGCCTGAACAGAATATTTCTTTTCGTCTTTTATGCTGCATTTTACTGTTTAGTCAAAGGAATAAAGCCACACTGTCTGTACAGCAATTTAAAAGAATAACTTCAGACCATAAACAGAACGCAGATGATTTATCAAGCTAATCTTTTAACTCAGCATTAATCAAATATGTGTTTACAATGATTTCTTCACTTATTATGCTTCTTCCCATCTCTTAAACTAAAACCTCTACAATGGAAACTTTTCTTGCACAATTACTTGAAAATCAATCATGGAAAAATGGGAGGATTTTTCTAAAGACCATGTATTTGTTACAAGTAAAACTGGTGAGTGACAATGTTTAGCACTACCTACAACTGCAAAACTTTGGTAGTGATTGTTGCTTTATTTTCACAGCAGCAATGTAAATAACCGGAATCAATAAAGCACTGCAGTATGACTCTGAGTCCTCACTTTATTGAAGAAAGTATGTTTAGCAGCATAATCTATTATTAACAAACACAATTAACTGACGGAATATTTTTTACTGTAAACTTAGTTTCAGCTCCACAATCAGTGACACAGAAGTAGCTTCTGGTCATTAAACTGGATAAATGTGGCTTCAAGGAACCCTGCACATGCTATGTTTGCAGGATCCTTGAAGAGTAGTATATATTTTTTTTCCCTAAGCCTGTATGAAGACATCCTGAACAGGCATCTGGAGCTGCATTTCACTGTGATTCCAGAGATACAACCAGATTATATCCTCCTTCCTATCTGTCACTGCTCTGAAGCTCCTGCACACCCTTGAAGCTATGGCCTAGTAAAAGAATTGTGTTAATCACCACGTAATAAAGGAGTTGGGAGGAAAATTTTACTACCCAGTAACATGCTTATTTATTACACTGATATTTCCTTTTTCTGCCCTATCTATTGAATACTTTAGTCCTTACAGAATCATTAAGTAATTTAGATCAGAAAGATGTTCTAGTTGCCATCTGGTCCAATGACTTTCTTAAAGCAGGCCTGGTTACATTAAGTTGCTCAGAGCCTTGATTTGCTGGATCTTGGACATGCCCAAGGACAGAGATTCCACCTTGCTCCACAGCCTGCACTAAGTATTTCACCAACCTCAAGGTAAAACCATATTTTTCTAACTTTCAACGAGCACCTCCCTGCTGTAACTTGCATCTGTTACCTCTTATCCTCTCACCCTGCATTTCAGAGAAGAGCCTGGCAACATCTTACCTACACCAACCTATTAGGTAGATGAAGGTACCAGTTTCTTACTCTGCAGGGACAAAAGAAGTGCCAAATTGGTGTTTGTAGTCCAGCATTAACACTACAATAATATCTCTGCAAGACTGCAATTCAGACACTGTTGAAACTTCTCCCAGATGTTGTTATCATCAAACTAAAATTCAGATGGAAAATGGAAATTTAAGCAATGCAGAACATAGAAGTGCAGCTCAGGATGATGAGTGGTCAGCTAATTCTCTGCAGCAATTTCTATACTTTCAGCATTTAAGGCAGTAAGCAATTCCTGAGCACTACAGCCCCTGGGATTTGAGAGCTTCAGATTCTATATTTGAGCCATGGAAAAGAGACCTACTAAGCTCTCACACTGGTTACTGGAGGAGTCAGTAAAATAAAGCTGAAGTGCAGTACATGCATCCAGTTATAACCCAATGTTCTCCTGAAATTCAGAAGGATTTCTTGTTTTGTTTTCATCAATGTACCTTTCTCCTCCCATTTTCACTGTAGCCTACTAGGTACTAAACTTCTGGGTTACTCTTCTCCATTTGAAATTTAAGCACTACTAGGAACACAGCTAAATTCTAAGGCTAATTTCAATACAAGTTTAAGGGACTCAGGAAAATGGCACAATTTCCATCCTCCTACAATTCTGTCTAAGTAGAAGAACGTGTAATTTTAAGCAGTGGCTGGTGTACTTTAAACAATTATATGGTCTCTTATGCCTTCCTACTGTATCTCTCTTATCAAGCTTTCTGGCAAATAAATTACATCTACTTCAATCATGTATCAGTTGGACCCTGCGGTCAACTTCAGAGGGGACACATACGGGACTGTAAATAATATATTCACAGCCACATTTGAAAATAAATGATCACTTTCTGGCAGAATGGAAGAATTTAAATTATACCCATTTAGATTATCTCAAATGCAACTCTGACTGTTGCTGTTAATCTTTGAAGAGAAGTAATAATCCCATAAGAATTTTGATGTCAGGTGTTTAAGAGGAATAAAAATACAACGTGATATCAGATGGGGCAAAGGACCAAGACTGCAAAGCTGAGTAGCGCAATATGCCACTTGAGAACCTCCCAGTAAAACAGTATTTTCTATCTACTGTCCATTAATAAAAATATAGACTTCTTGAAAACATGGTTGTTAATAACTCTTTCAGGTTTGCATTACTTACTTAAAGAAAATACATGGCAATCTCAAAAAAACCTCCTTGGAATACTTCCTTTTCCTTACAAATCTTCCTTTTCCTCAAATCTATCCTTTTGGTTAACAAAAAAATATTTCAAAATATGTGGTATCTGCAGGTATCAGCAGCAAATCAGAGAAAGCACCAGCTTACTTATGCTTGTGCTAGCAGTCTAAATAGATGACACAAGTATATTACAAGATTCTGAGGAACTCTGGATAAAAAACACTGTATATTTACTAAATTTTGTTGACTTTTTTTACAAGGACTGCAGTACAAACTCACAGAGCCTAGATATTCCTTGTAGCTGGCAAAAAACCCTGTTAGTCTAAATGGTAATCATTGTTTACTAGCTCATATACAACTCTTACAAAGCACACCTGAATATTCTGTGTATTAATTGTGGTAACTGCTTTGAAAACAATTATGTTGAAGAACAAAAAATGTAAATACAGTACCCCAGCTCTTGCTCATTTCCACTTACCATATATCCATAGAAATAAATATGCCAACTTTGAAAATTTGGATATTTTATCCTTGGTTATATTTATATTTTTCTGTGAAATCATTGTGTGGTATTACAAAGCCCTCGAGATTTTTGAGAAATTTAGTTACTGTGTATTTTTGAGTTAGATTCTGCACAGAGTTAGAGAGATACATACTGAAGCAACCTGATCAAAGTCAGTCTTTACTCTGGGTTTGTGGCATTTTTTGAGATCAGACACTGGCTCTGAGAATTTTATTTTCATGTGAGATTTAACTTCAAATGCGGTCTCCTTTGCTGTTTGTTTGAAGCAAAGAGACAATTATTAGTAACGAATTTTACTGGAAGATGCATACTTCTATCACCCTTTAAAATTCAGAATACAGTTTGCTTCAAGACGAAGCTTAAAACAACACTAAGACATCTCTATCACGCAATGAAATGGCATCAATATGTAGTAAAATAGCCATTAAAGAGCACACACATCTGAAGGCAAAGCATAGCTCCTTTTTCTCTCTCCTTATATATGCACCCTAACACATATGCAGGCTGTCCCGTGTACCACACTACATATCCTCTGTATCACTGAGGTTATTCCAGATAGTCACATGCATATTAAGTGCATCCACTGATACATCTAATTGAAGCTCAAGAGGCTTCGCTGCATATTAGAATAAGTATAACCCATACTGAGCCTTTTCTTCCTCCCATATGATTTCCTGAACTTATCAGTCATCCAAATTGGTTTTGAAGCTATGTTTAGTTGTGTGTAATGATATATGTACTTCCTCAGAGCCTACTTCATCACCTCTTTAATCTTTAGCCAAGATTATCGAGAGTACTACTCACTAACAAAAACTGGCAGTGTATTTTGCTTAGTAATGTATTTGTCATTTTATCAGATGTTAAATTTACCCACAACTGTAGCTAAAGCCCTCCAACAGCTCTGACATCTGACATCTGAAAACATTATTCAAATCACCGTCAATCTTTCTACACTTTTTCTATCTTCTGAGTTGTACAACAATGAAATCTCCCAGCTTCTCCTCAACTGCTCTATCATATAACAAAATAAATTCAGAGAAATGTTGATACATTTAACTGTTCATTCTTTTCCAGAGCCTTGGCCATCTGAAGACTTACTATTGCCTGTAAAAATTAACTGCCTCCAGGAAGTTGATTTACACCTAACTCATGTAGAAAACTAAACAGGAAAAGAACTGGAAACACCAACATTTTCTGTCTACACAAACTGTTGAAATATTTTTGAATACTTGTAAAAGTTTGTGTATGGTTTTTCTTCAGCTATCCACCAGTACTGCTACACATTCTGAAAACAACAAGAGTTTATTTTATGATCTTTTAGGAGAACGGTGAGTTCTAAGCAAATATTATCTAATATCAGCAAATAGATGTTGAGGTTCTTAGAATGCAAACAAGAATATTCACACTAGAAACCTGACTCAGCCGTGACCTTTCAAAAGCAGCACAAAGAATGTACCATGTGATCTGTATTTCTAATCAAAACACCCTGAATTTAAAATGGCAAATATTTGCAGTGGATTGCTTTTGTACAAGGTAAAGACTCAGAGCTCTTGTACAAAATTGTTCATACAGTAATATTTATTAAAAAATAATATTAGGAAAACATTGGCATGATGCTGTGACAGAAACTGGTGGATAACAGCGTGATCCGCCATTACTTTATCCCTTTTAGCTCTCTTTCCTAAATAGTAGCACAAACCCAATTTTCCTCCATGATCTTACCTATAAATGAAAGGAGCTACCGTGGCAGTGTTGGGGTGGCTGTATTGCTGTTGCTGAGGAAGCTGGACTACACCATTTCCTGTGCCCTGGCCACTGCCTGCAGCCATCGAGGCTGACAGAGCTGCAGAAGATCCTGGGGTGAGAGCAGCACTTGGTTCTTTCCCTTCAGAAGAAGCAAGACCAGAGGAAGGAGAAGCCTTCTCACTAAGCTGAGATTTTGGTGTTGATTGGGACTGGTTTCCTTTTGTAGTCCTCAGTTTTTCAACCTCCTTACTCCCTGTGCATGCGGAGGAAGTGCTCTGTTTTGCTGTTGGCACCTTTGATCCAGGTTTTGGGATCCCACTAGAAGATGATACTAAATTTTCTTTCTTGGCTGCTGTTGTCTTGCTTCCCTTTGGGATTAAGCTTGCAATTTTTGAGCTCTTCTTTGTAGATGATTCAGTGACCTGATCCTTCTCTTCCTTGACTGCTTTCTCAGTGCAAACTTTGTTTTTGTCCCTGTTCTTTTCCTCTTTGTCCTTTGGCTGTAGCAAAGACTTTTTATTGCTGAGATTTTTGCTGCCAGCTTTCGGAGGGGTTAACTTCGGTGATACTTTGGGACTGCTACTTGTGGAGCCGCCGCCGTTCACCCCACCACTTAAGACATCCATTTCACCACACTCTGAAAAGTTGTCATCCTCTCTCCCACTGTCACTGGGTCCTGAGCTCAGTGACAAAGGAGGTCTCAGAGCAGTCCTAGCATTAACCAGCTTGAATTTTTCCAGCATAGATTTTTGACCAGAAGAAGGGGGCTTAACGCCTTCAGAAGGGGGTGGCTTGAGCCTGTCTGAAGTTGGAGTAGGGGAGGTTGCGGGACTGGGCTGCTTCACAGACAGCATGGTAGAGGTCGCACTGTGTTTGACATTCATGGATTTGCTGCGCCAAGGCTTGCTGGCACTTGGAGAGGGTATGGCAGAGACCGGCTGCTGCCCGGTGCTGGTGGGATGCTGCACATTTCCATTCATGCCTGCAGAGGGGTGAGGGCCTTTTGGTGAATCTGCTTAAAAAACAGAAAAAAACCATAATGGTATAGTTACTCTCCCATCACCTGCTTGAAGGTGATGTCCTACTCCCCTGGCATTTAAGACACGCTTACATGTGATCTATAATAAACATAATTTATATGTGCATAGAACATGAAGGATGCCAACAGAAAACACCTATCTTTCCTCCTGTGGAAGGAGGGCTTTGGTGGATCGATGCCGCGTTTTTTTCCACAGGGTCCCTCGTGGAGACGCTTAGGCAGCACTCTGCCAGCACCCATGCGTGCACACCACCTCACCTTCGCAGGTGGTTGCGAACAGCCGCTCACACACACACAGTCTGTGCACGAACCGGAGACAAAGTAGTGACAGGGGTCCAACACACTCAAAGGAAGCAGGGACAAAGAACCAAGAACAAAACCTGAGTGTGGTTTTCTCTCTAAGGGTCCCAAGGCCGGGCACAGCATCAGAAGCCAATGGTCTGAGCGCTAGGGGGCAGAGGCAAGGGTGAGTGATGTAACAGGGGCCAATGGGAGAAGGGATGGGAGGGGGGAGAGAGTCAGTAACCTGTGGAATCTTGGTAAAGGGAGAACTTTATAGCACAGAGGTTTACTGAGAGACCACTTTCAAAGCAACGTGGGGAGTGTAAAGTGGACTTTGCCACCGCAACATCCTCCATTATGATGGTGTGGTTTAATACTTCCACAAGCCCAAGAAAGCCTCAGAAACACCTTCATTACATCAATTTCATTATAAAAATCAAACCTTCCAGTTTAAGATTTTACTTTTAATATGTAATGAAGAAATTCTTCCAATCACCTGTTGATAACAAAACACTGAGACATAGAAGAAAAAAAGAATGCTGCAATTCTGGCAGAAAACCAAAACTGGACAAAGATGGGTTTGATGTTTAGTGCTAGAAAACCAAGGTTTTGGGGAAAAGGAGGAGGACTGAGTAATACTGAAATTAAATGGATAAAATCAATATTCATAAAAGCAAAAAAGACAGGTGACTATACATTTTTTAGTTTTAAGTACTGTTAACAATATTTAGCAGCTCACTTCAGGAACTTTTCCCAGTACACCTTCATAGGTGGGAAAAAAATTTACCAACAATTTCACTGGTGTCAGTACTTGAAAGTTATAGTGATATATCATCTGCACGGGTACAGCAATGATAGCTGGTTTGGGTCTGAACTCAGGTAGGTACAGAAGGCTCTGGCACATTCAGTACATTTATGTCACCCAGGACTTCAGTGAATCTTCAGAATGAATGAGAACAAGGCTCCCTCTGCAATAATCAAACGATGCCAGTAAATAGGTGTGATTTTCGTCATCTAGCCTTATTAAGCAAAACAAACCAATGCATGAAAGGGTTAAGATCTTCTGTATGAAGTTCAGATTCCCAAGACATATCTGAGTGTATAAACACCATCACTCCCGGAGCACCAGAGAAATGGAGTGGTAATGGCAATCAAATCATGTGGTACATAGCTATTTCAGCAGCTGATGTATTTTCTTTTAGTGGCGCTATCTTGTCTTGCTATTCAGCATTGAGACTGTCAATGATTTAGATGTAAGCCTGCCTATAGTATACTGAATTCTGTACTACAAAAAGCCCATGAAACATGCAGTGCAAATACAGTTTGTGTAATGACAAAAGGAGTGCTTGATGCCTGGCATACACACATAGTATATCATACCTTGGGGCTCCCCTGTCTGAATCAGATCTTAGAACGCTGAGGACATTTGTCCCTTCAGCACAGAGTATGAAATTATGCATCATTTCCATTTTTGCAGTCTCAGTCCTAAACCTCAAGTAAAGATTCAACTACCCATCTGGAAGTCTGAAGGCTGCTAATGCATTCAAGAAAGGCAGAATTTTGAGAATACTGAAAGGGAACCTGGTTTTCCTTTAACAAGAGAATGCAAACATAGCAAAATTTACTGCTCTGGATAGCATTAAGAAGTTCTAGTTCAAAAATATAAAAAAAAAAAATCTGAGCAAAAATAACATGACAACATGTAACATTTTTACTTGTTTAACCCTATTAACAACTAGTTCCATTAAGCCAATCACCTCCACCTTTATAGATGCTATATAATTCCATCTGCCCAGGGTTTTTTGTGTACTCCTCAGCCTGGTATGCAAATGCCACAGTGCTACATGGGCAAAAAAGGTTGATGAAGGGACTGGAGCATCTTTCTTACAAGAATAGACTGGGAGAGTTGGGCCTGTTCAGCCTCCAGAAGAGACGACTGGGAGGGGACCTCATCAATGTATACAAGTATCTGGAAGGAGGGTATCAAGTCAGGCTTTCCTCAGTGGTGCCAGCAATTGGACAAGACACAACAGGCAGACCCTGATGCATGCAAAGTTCCACCCAAATATGTGGAAGAACTTCTTTACTGTGTGGGTGACTGAGCACTGGAACAGACTGCCCAGAGAGGCTATGAAGTCTCCCTCACTCGAGATATTCAAAAACCATCTGGATGCAACCATGTTCAATGTGTTGTGAGATGACCCTGCTTGAGCAGGGGGGTTGCACCAGATGACCCACTGTGGTCCCTTCCAACCTGACCCATTCTGTCATTCTGTAAATGAGCTCATTCCTCCTTCACAAAAGGTTTCAAGCAGCTCTACCGAGTCCTGTTCTAAGCAAGAAAACATTCACTGGTGAGGCTTGCTTCAGAGTATTTTTTGTGACAGGTGAAGTTACAGAATATTCCCCAGGCTCCAGGTTGCAGCACAGAGCACCTTTGGTGGGCAGCTGCATAGCTGATCCCTTGGGACCAAGGCAGGAATTATGGCTGGGCCCCTGCTCTTGTCTAGTGAGCCTCAGATGCTGTAAGAAAGCCTGGGGCCAACCACAGCTGTTGGAAATTACTGCAGCCCTCAGGCTTTCTTAATTTATACCAGGAATCAGCCACAGGGCTGATAGCTCAGAAGTGGGTGTGCACTTGCACACATCTTGTCTTGCATTAAGCTAGCCCTAAATACACAGGAGGATTGGGATCTTAAGCTAAACCAGTAATTTTGCAGAAGAACAATTCACCATAAGAATATGCAATGCTAATGCAGAGTACATGTAACAATTTGTGAACAGTGGGATGCCACTACATTCTGTTTTATTAGTTTTGTTACATATTTATGGCTTCAGGCTATTAGTTTAACTACAAAAAAAAAAAAAAAAACAAAAAAAAAACCCAAACAAAAAAACCAAGAAGTGTTCTGATTAAAAAGAAGAATGCCTGCCTTGCCATATTTCCAGCTGTATAATACTAAACTCATTAAGGGGAAAAATGTAAAAAGAAGAGTATTTACTGTTTCATCAACAGCTTGTTCTGCTACATATATAGCAAAAAAATACAGGTTCCCGGACCCACTGGTATTTGTTTGATCCCTATGTCACAAACCATAAACAGCAACAAAAAATTACAGAGAACTTTAGCTTGCCATTAATCTTCAATTAAAAGGGCATCCTTAATGTTTCTGCAAGGAATGTGAACTGCATGCTCTCAAGAAATATTGACAACCTGTCTGTATGTTTAAAAATACGGAATTAAAAGATCTATTTCCCCCTCACTTCCAGTACAAATGAATTACTTGAAGCTGCACACAATTAACTGCTTTCTGCATGTTCAGTTGGGCTTGGCTTTAGCTGTTCATTACATGAAACCTGTCCCCACCTTGTGGTGATTTTGAGACAGAGTGAACCCAACCTATGACAAGGATTTCTTATTTCTGTAAACTAAATTTTACAAGAAGTCAGTCTTCTATTTCAGGCTTAACCCCTTATTCCTGAGATGCACAGTCAGCTTCTGGTGAAAACGGTTTTGCATTCTGCTTGAGAACTCAGTGCTTCAGAGCTCAACCTCCACTGTAAAAGCACAGCAGAAACATCCCCAGGTGATCAGTGCAAAAAGGGAAATCCTACCAGAACCCAGCAAGACCACGATGATCAAATGGACATTTTCAAATCCACTTTTCATAGGCTGTTGAACAAATAGACATGTGAAGAGTTGAACTTGGGCCCAGTACATAATCAACCTCCTTTGTCTTCTGCGGCCTTTACTGTGTGCTGTGCTGCTGGAGAAGACAACCTCTGTAACAACAGCTCCTCCACTGCAGCAAAGTTAGGTATAATAATCTAAATATTCAGGCAGGCAGATCATCCACTTTTAGTCACTCACAATAAAAAAGGTTAGTAGAAAATGGAAAAGTTGCAAGGGGTTGCTATAAGGATATTTGAAGGAATGGGAGGTCTATCTAGTGAAATTAAAAGAATTCCGCTTATTCAACTCTCCCTTTCTAGCTTTCCGTGAGAATGTAGCTACCCCTTAGCAGCACAAGAGGACACCTGGAAAAATAGTGGCATCAAAACAAACATACACCAACTAATTATAGATGTACATACTGGCCAGAGATGAGCAACAATTTGCATCATCACACAATAGAGTTCCAGGGCAGAGTTTCTCAGAGTTAGTATGGGCAAAATAACGAAATACTGTTAAAACTGAGTTTGGAGAAAACACAAACACCATTTTATTTATCATTAAATTATATTGAAAAGGTGACAATAAAACCCCATGACATAGAGACCTTTACCAGTGCTCAAATACACTGTTTCTCAGATCTAAGGGCTAAAGATTTGTTTTAAAAATGTGGCATGAATTAGAACATTATATCTTTGCTGTACTCAAAATGTGCTGCTTTTCCACCACCTAATAGCAATCTGAATAATAACTTCATTTAAATAGTTTAATTTTCCTAGTTTTATTTCTATCTTTATGTTATTAAGTCAGAGGCAGATAAATCTGACGTCTGAAAAGCAGGCATGTTCTTTGAAATCGAGCAGTGAGCTGCAAAGTCCAGCAAAAATAAAAAACAATTTCACTAAAGCTCCACAAACAAGTTTCAGCTAATGGCTTGTTTAATGTTTTGGTGCATTCTGTGTTTCTGACTTAACCAGAACTATACACAATTGTCACTATACACCTGTGTCACACAATGGACCGCGTCAGTCGGTGGAAACTGGGCTCTGCTTTGCAAAGAGCAAACCTGCATTTGCTCAGGGGAGCCAGGTTTCTGACTGTGTTGAACTACTCCCTAAGCAACGTTCAAAGGAGATCATATCAAAGAAAGACTAAATAATGGAATACTAAATAAGAGACTGATTTCACATCTTCTTTGGGATGACCTTCAGGTCTCCTTTAACTCTGTGACTACATATCCATTCCCCACTGTGACTGAGTGACCGTGTTATGCAGGAATGGATTACAAGTACTACCTATAACTGGATTTAAAAAAAAATCTTATACTGTATATGTTTTCTGAGGTCTCCTTATAGCACATACAAGAAGGTGTACAACAGAGAAAAATGTAACAACAGTGGTCTGACCTTGAAGAGGTTTGGAGGTCCCAACATCTAACAGCTATTTACCTAGCACAAGTAATTTTTTTGTCTCAGAAATTAGGGCATATGGACTGTGCATCTATTAAAAAAAAAGCTGTTAAAGTTATCTTGCTCCAAGCATCTGCATCAGAAACAAAAATTGACATATAAGGTCTATTACTTGTGCTGCACTGTAAGGAAAAATCAGTTTGTTACTGTATGATGACACTATTTTTTAAAAAGAGAGGGTTTATATTATTGCTATAGTAAGGGTTGAAGTTTGTTTCTAAACAAATTCTTCAAAAATCTCAGGTTACAGAACATCCTAAAATACTTTTAAAAATATCAAAAAAGTACCTGGAAATCTCATTTTAATATTCAAAAATTAGTCACTATAATGACTAAATTTAAAATATAGCAAGGTACAGTTGATTTTCTCTTTAGGCAAAGTAGCAGCACAGTGTACTCAAACACAGGCTCTTGTGTTCTTTTAGGATATTATGAAAGATTATCACTTTGCTATCCTTGCACTTACAAAAGTAATTTTCTCTAATTTTCTGCTTTATACCTTAAAACAAACTTGTATTTATCTTTGATTATCATGCAAATTAATGTTTTTTCATGCATTCTGCTGTTTTGATAGGAAAAAAAAATAACAGATGGAAACATCTCAAATACAGTAGTCTGTAGATATGCAACATTACATCTTATATTTTCTGTAAAATTAATTGACTTTACAAAAAAAGCCACCCCCTTATCCTCTTGCAAGTGATGACTTCACTAAAAACCTCATCAAGGTTCTCATTCTCTGCTGTAAAGAAATGGGGAAGTAAAGAAATACATCATGCAAAAAGTCACATAAATGTACAACGCAATGCAAACCTTAGCAGTCAAAAGACAGTTTCCAAGTAATGAGCTAAGAATATCAGTATCTACAAGCACGTCTCACCTTGAATCATTTCATTCTCACATATTTCAGTAACAAACATGTCAACATTATGAAGCAATTCTAAAACCTAAACTGCTGTACATACCTTCACTCAAGCAGCCACATCTACTTCACTATTGTATTTGTGAACTATACAGTGTGTGCTCAGTTTTCACTCTGATCTCTTTCTAGTTTTAGCCTGGATGTCTTGAAACAAACAAGTCCTTGGTAAAATAAAACCCACTATAGAACTATGTGAAACATTCAATCCTGATAGTAAAAATAAAGAAATAACTATTGAAAGGATGGTTTTATATCTTCAGATACAGCTAGGGGCAAAGCGTGTTCATCAGAATTTTGTAAAAAAAATCTGGATAGCTGCCTGTTGCTTGGATGAAGAACATTCACTGCATACTTGTTCCTCCCACAGACCCCAAGGATGCAACCGGGTACTATGTATATTGTATCATTTTCAACTGGATTCTAACCCAGAGATATGAATAAAATGCTGTTCATTACACAAAGGGAGAAAGAAGGGGAGGAAGGGGATAGATTAGTTACACAACTCAGAAAGCTGCATTTTTGCATTATTCTTTTTGAGATAAAGCCTGAAGAGGCACATTTTCCGGAAAAAGAGAGTCAGGGTGAGAGAAACAAAAGGACCCAGGGTACTCAGTTCATTGTCGCAATGGCTGCTCCAAATCCCTGCAAAATTTCATTTCACTTGACTTAATTTTCAATACTTTGTTCAGTATTATACACACACTAGGTAAGATTCTGAAAGAATAGATACATGTAACATTCTGGTGCAAATATAATATTATGATTCTTCTCCATTAGAGGCTAAGATGCAAAGTCCCCTGAAAATGATGGCAGTATTCCTTTGGGTAAGAGTAGATTTGAATTTGGAATAAGATTATAGGCATCCAATATGGATTAACTTTTACTTTGTAAAAGTCACCCTGTGATACTTCCATCAAAGATGAATACAATATAATTATGATGTCTTGAAAGTGTTCACATCTGAACTTAAATCCCAACTGAACCACAAGTCCTAATTCAGACCCCAATTTCCATAGGTCTTCATTACCAAGTCTAAATACTATATTCACTTCTTTGACCCTTGTGGATGTTTTTTTTACCCTTCTTGTGTGTTATGAAGAGTAAACTTAGTAACCTTAATCCCTTACCTTTTTCATTTCCATTTGCATATTGTGGAGGCTTGTTTTTGTCAATGCTGTTAAAGCTCTGACTTCTCCGATTTAAATTGGAAGCTCCCTGGACCTTGGTACTGCTGCCTGCAGCTGGCACCCTTGAGGGTCCTGGAAGCCTGGAATGGTGAAAAAATTTAGTGAGAAATCAGTGAGAAATCAGTTCATTTTATGAAATGAAGCATATAGTGGAGACAGTATGCAAATATCAGATCACAGTTTTAGACCAATTAAACCCAATGAATCGTAAGCAACAACGAGCAGGAAGATTCAAATTAGTTAGACTCCACAAATGAAAATAAAAGCTTATCTTTACGCACACAAAAGGGAAAAAGATACTTTCTAGAGTCACAAGACATATAAGAAGATGCTTTGCATTTGCCGTTAACATTGCTAAAACAGATTCACCCTAACAAATATTAAAGTGCAATATCAATCTTTATTAAAATCTGTCACTTTTGAAGAGCAAGTATTAAAAAGATCGATTAGAAAGCACAGCAATACATAGTTGAGAAATATTTTGTATCTCTAATAAATGTTTCACAGCTGTGTTTAGCATAAAAGCTGTCTTTTTAGTTATCTTCTTCAGTTATTTTTCAGAAGGCTATTGCCTAAAATACTTCCACCTTACTATTTTAAATGGAAAATATTGAAAATACTTATTTTTATCTAGATGATACAGATGCATTTATACCTTTCAGATGGAAGTACATAATGTAGACTATACAGCACATTTCTTAGTATCTGCTGCCACCATCTGAACCTTACTGTGTGGCTATGCTAAGGAAAAAAATGTAGATTCTTGTTTCTGGCATGTGTAAGCCTGCATCTTTTTAAATCTCTTTTATGCTGTAAAATACCTTAATTACATGCTTACTTCAAACTTTCCGAAGCACCTTTGTGGGCACCCCCAATCCTTTCCAGTTCTGTTATTTCTTAGACAAAATTAACTGTTCAAATCAGTCATAGACTTTGGCCATAGGAGAAGAGCATCTCTATTCTGTTTCTTGCTTATTGGAATGATTTGAATAATGGCAGTGCAAATTATACCAGAGTTATCAAATTCTGTTAGTTTCACTTTATTATGAAAGAGCAGCATCAGAAGGAAGGAACAAAATCACATTACAAAGAAGTAAAAAACAGTTGATTTCTTCCAAAGTTTTTTTTGTTTGTTTAATATACTGGCATAACAGAAATGTTCAAATAATTTTATTTTCATTTGCAAACATATGTAAACAGATCCATATTCTCTTTCTTTACCAGTTTAAACCTCAGAGAACTAATCCACTAATTATTTTTATGTCTCATTCTGGCCGCCAGCCTGCGCTGCTAGTCTCTGCGCCGAGCCCAGAGCAGACTGTCTCTGCTCTGCAGCTGTACGCATGCTAACCTTTACCGTGACCCATGAATTCGAGTGATCTTCTGTTCCCTGAAGAACGCACTCAAACAAACTTAAAAATCCATTTTCTCCTTCTCATTACCCTAATTTGACAGGCAGTAAGAGCCCTGAGATCATTTGTCAGAGGTAATGACAAAAACAATGAAAAGGCATGTGCAACACTAGAAACTCATCTGTTCTGTTAAAATACAAAATAGTTCTGCATATATTCTGCATGCCAGAATTCAAGAACTTGCCACAATGAGCACATTATGCATGAGGTCATTTTCTCTACACACTTTCCAGTTTACTTCATTTGCTGACTTTTTTAATTGAATTCAGGTTTTAAATTGCTCTTGCAGAATCATGTTAAGCAGCTAAGGAAATGCAAAGAAGAGTATAACAAATAAGGGACAAGTCACATACCTCTGAACAGGCTTCGGAAACACTGCCACAGATTTAAAGTATTAGACAATAAGACTGTTAACCTTGACATGTTGAATGTGGACAAGACAGGAGCATCAGCAATAAGGAAAACAAAGACCTATAAATGCAGGTGCGAAGCAACCGGACCGTGGTGTAGCTCCTTTCAAGCTATCACCAGCAACTCGCATTGTGTTAGTGTTCCGTACTGAGAAACGCAATCTTTATTGTAGATGATGCAATTTAGAGTTCATTGGTCTCACCAATGAACTGTACAGCAAAGGTATAATTAATGAACATGTTGATTATTCCCCCCCACACCCCAAAAAAAAAAAAAAAAAAAAAAAGAAAGCTAGAAAAAAGAGTAAGCTTTAGACCTCAGCTTCTTTTTTCTACAATCTGGCTTGTAGATTTTAGTGCTCATGGAAATGACAGACTAAAAATACTGACAAAATCTGAAACAAGTCAGCTCCTACACACAGCTCTGTCAAATTCACTGCTAAAACAAAGCCTCTCATTCATGGGGACTGTGTGCAGGCTACTCTTGATGGAGCAGAAGTCTTGGAAGTCATTCTTTTTTTCTGCTCTATTTTGCTTCTGCATTAACTCAACTCTGTGAACCCAAACTTTCAGGTTGGTTTGTTATATTTGCAAAACATCTAGTGGGAACTGAGGTGGACTCCCAAACTTCTTTTCACTCATGACTAAAGTCAGGAATTGAGCCAGAAAGAACAGAGCACTAAAATCACCAACTAATCCTTCACATCCAATATTTTACATGCAGAATACAAAGATGCAGGATACATAACAACCAGAAATATTGCTAATATATGGTACAAATCAGCCAACTGGCCAAAAGCCAATTAATACAAGGCTTTTCTGTGGCAAAGCTCACCATCGCAAAGCTTGCACACATAAAAAATTTACACATTGTTTAGTGTCTGCTTAAGTCCAAAGGATAAAATATCAATGGGCATATACTTGCTTGAGTATCACTAACAAGCAATAAATTAGAGGTATTTAACTGACCTAGAAGCCTTTTTTTGACTGGTTGCAATTCCACTGTGATTAGACTGAGTTGCATATCTGGCTGTGAGACTGTATGAGAAGAAACAGAGAAATTGAATTAAAGAATTTCTTTGAATATGTATAGAAAGAATACACTTACCAGCAAACTATGAGTTAATGAATGCAAATCGAACATGGATAGAAAACACAAATTAACTGGCAACAATATGAAACAATGTAAACATGCATATTTTTATGAGAGATGCAATGAACAGATTATGAAACAATGGATACTGTTATAAAATGTCTCATTTGCTAGAAATTATCTTATGAATAGAAAAAGCGAGCAAATTTCCACTGAATTCCTGAAGTATAGCTCAATTCACACAGAATTTACTTTAAAACATTGTGCCCTTTTTTTTTCCCCCCATGAAAAGCACTAAGCACAAATACACACCTACTGGTCTCCCCAGCAACCTGACTGTATTCACAGTAGGGCTGTTAGGAACAGATCTGCTATACCAAATTCAACGTGGATTCAGAAAAATTCCTGTTAAAGCAAGGTGACTCTCCTGACAGTAGAGCTATATGGAAGAAGCACCCTGTCACAAATTTTTTTACTGTTACAGCACAGGTCACATATGTGGTGACCCAGGCAATGTATCAAGAGGCTGCATTAAGAAAGCCCTGGCATGTGCTTAAACTCACTGCGAAATTCCACAGGAAAATGCACCTTTGTCTATTAAGGCATCCACGTAGCATTTCTGCAACAGAAGACATGCTATAGTATAGGGCTAAAAACTGTGTGTTCCTTTTGACACCCAGCAACCTGGCATTACTAGACAGCAAATTATTTCCTCTAATCTTTTAGACATTTGCATAGGGGATATGTAAAATATATGGCCAAGGTACAGCTTTCTGATAGGTAATTTCAGTTTCCATAAACAGGTGCATCCTTTGGGATCCACACAGTCCAAAGCTGTAGACAGGTGCCTAAGCCAGGTGCAATCACAACATCAAACTCCTTGAATTATTAAGGAAGTCATGGACAACTGAGTAAGCAGAAACTCTGATAGTCACAGATTTCTTTTGTTTCTCAAAGTTCTGAATCTTCCAGAAATTCTTCTGAGTAGCAGCAGAAACCACAGGGCTCTAGTCCCAGCTTTACAGACTGGCACCACATATTCAAAGCACCTGCTGGTGTTGAGTCTACCAGAACGGTGTTAAGCAATTTCTGCCAGTCCACTGAAGCAGCCAGCATGAGTGTAAACCAGATGGGAGAAGCTGTCAGGTAAGAAAAGTCTTCCCTTTCTTAGCACTGCAGTGCTGAAAAGGGGCAAGAAGAAAGCATAAGCCAAGGGACAACGTGAGACTGGAATGGGATGTGGGATTATTGCTACTTTAACAAATTAAACCCCAACAAAGGGTTCAGAGCTGCCTCTGTTCCTGCCAATTAAAAATGGCACATTTGCACATGATGAATATAAAAAGAAGGAGAGTACTTCAGTGTTTAATGGGCAAAAAGGAATCATTCAATATGTAAAAGCAGCATTCAATTCTCTGACATATATCTTCAGAGTAATGCTGACAAATTGCTTTTTTATATGACCATAGCTTCTGTGGATATTATAATTACTTATAATAATATCAAAAAAATTTTATAATAATTTCACTTTATGTATTTTTATCTATCTAGTTTTAAGTGCATTGTATTATATTTCACTTGCAGCTATATGTCTTAATAATGTCTGGACTTACAATGCAAATGTGACATAGGTTGTTTTACTGAATTTGCTACATTTGTGCCTGGCATAATAGTCCATCTTTTGAGATGAGATCTTTCTCTCATCTTCTTTTTCCAACATACTTAAAATGAAGGAATCTACAAATGAATAGCTGGTTATCTGAGTTGACTAAAATAAGACATTTGTGAGAAAATTTGCATGTCAGATAAAACCTTAGTGCATTTATGCTGTAAAAGGTGGAATGATACACAGTACAATCAACACAGAAAATAAGATGGGAAAGCAGAGTGAATAGGATGCAGAGCCTTAGTGTATCACAGCATTTCTACCTCAAACAACACATTCCAGAGTAAACGGAAAGATCAGAACCCTTAATCTCAGTGTTGATAAGCTAGCCCACAGACTTTAAATAGCAATTAATACATAAATACCTATCTGATAATGCTTGCTAGAATGCTTTCCTTCTTTGCCTGTTAGTTGAGACTCCACCCACCAGCAAATTCATGAAACATCAGCCTATAGACTGCTTTCAAACTTTCCAGACAGGCTTGAAAGGCATTGATGAAAGTATCAATGTCAGTAATACACGATTTGTAAAGCATGATTTCCACTGTGACTGAATAAATTTATTTTCCAAAGTAATGTGACAAAAGAAAGGCAAAAAGATAATTTAAAGCAGATGCATCAAGTTCCTAATGACTTTAGGTTTTCCTTCTCAATTAACTCTGGATGTCCTGGGCCCATGAAAGCTTTGCATGGATGCATTTCCCAGTTGCTGGCCTCACTTTTCCAGATGTGAACTGCAACACTGTTGCAGACTAGACTTCAGTCTAGCCGTTCTTCTAAATGTATAAACAAATATTTACCTACTGCCCTCTGTCCTGCCAGATAATTGTCTGTGGGTAGTATCTGTCAGTCAGGAAAAATAAACCTGTTTCACTTAAAACAGTTATTTTTAATGCTTACAAATCCACACCATGATATTGTACGTACGTGTCTTCAATAAAGCAGTAAATGGATTTGAACAGATCAGACAGTATCATTTTAATGCTACAGCATTCGGGATGAGGAAGGTTTTACTTGTCAGAGGGCTGGAAAAGGGGATTTTGAAAGCCTCTGGTTCTCAGCAGTCTGCTACCAGAACCCTTTCCACTGTCAGGATACTCATATCGGCAATCATCTACACCATGTACAGAGGACCACGCATCATGCTTAGTTCTCCTCTTCCAAATAACACACAGCAGAAGTGAAATAAATCCTGTCCAAAACAGGTAAAATGGCATATAGACATCTGATACCAAATCCCTAGAAATAATCTGAACTCTGTCTTCCAGGTGGAAGTCATCAATATTTTGTCTTACAAACCAGGGAAACACTAGTCAACACAGCAGATATGAAATGGTGACAACTGGGAAATTTCTTTTGCTGTGAGAAAATGGAATAAACATCCTTAGACTGTCCAGAAAGGCAATCTAGCACAGAGGTAGCTGAGGTAGCATTGAGAAGAAAGGACAGTGATGTTGCTGACCCCGAGGTGCTGATGGAGAACACCTGTATGAACGTCTGTATTGTGCTGACTGGTTGCAGGAACCAGGACTCTGCACAGTGCCACATGGCTGTGCAGCACAGTCAGCTGCATTGGGGACCTATCCACCATGTTCCATCAGGATGGGGAACTGATAGAGGTCATTCATTTGCAGGGAGGACACAGTTACAAAATGGTCCTACAAGGTGTTGAGGAAACTAGGAAATCAATATAAGCTACAATACAAAATGACTTTATGTGGCACTTAGGGACAGGTTTTAGTAGTGGACTTGGTGGCACTGGTCCTAGCAATTGGACTTCATGAACTTACAGGTCTTTTCCAACCTAAATCATTCTATGATTCTACGAAGAAGGAAGGCAACAGATTGTTTGACAATGGATTAAACTACCAGAAAGTCTGTCTTGTTGCCATACAGTATGTCAGAAAAAAAGCAGGTCCTTGAAAGTGGGTTAACACATAAAGCTGAAGGATGAAGCTTTGATAAACCTGAACAGAACATGAATCAAGCTAAAAATATTTTAACCTCCTTCTTCAAAAAGTAACCCATGCAGTGACACCCTGAATATCATCTACTTTTTATTAAGTCTTCCAAAGGATCAAAAGGTTCATGTTACATCACACTGTCATTTTCCTATAATGTTAAGAGTCACATGGTGGTTCTAAAATGCCAGCTATGCACTATGTTAAAATTAGAAAAAGGCAAAGGGGTTTGTAGTATACAATCAAACTCTTTCTTCCTTACTAGCATACTTGAATTTTAATATGCTGTTGATCTTATAAAGTACATTTAATCTCTAGTGTGAATGCACTCCAGAGCTGTTCAAGACTTTTATATTAGAATGATTCTCTGAAAAAAGACTAGTTTAAAAAGAATGCTTTTTCAATGTAAACTTTTCCCCAAAAGGTCTCAGTTGCACTGTGCACCATTTTTTTCTTTTTTATTGTATTTTATTTTTTTTAATAAGCTACTTGGAAGCTCATCATCCTACCGGTTGAAAAGCACAAGAGATAATATTCTAAGGTCTACCTGTCCAAATTCCAAGTGTGCCTGGAAAGATGCCACAGGAAACAAAAGTTTCCAGGCTTCCCACCATATAAAACAGTTTGGGCAGGTAGAAGATCCCTGATTCCCCAAATATATAGGCAAGGAACACTGAGGAAGAAACCAAAAAATTGAATTTCTGTACAAACAATATTTTTCAGACATTTCTTTTCCCTTGTTAGCCCAGTCTTGGTGAATTAATATATGGCTATATCTACATATATGCATCTATATATCTACATTTATCTATATCTATACGTATTTATTAATTCGTAAATAAGTTAACATTTAACATTTATATAAATGTTATATATGAATGTGTACTTTATAGATAGAGGTATTTTATCTGTGTATATCTGACACATGAACACACATTCATTTTTTCATTCACAAGAGGAAATGTCTATGGCTCAGGCAGTCCTAGCTCATACCCTGTCATCTGTTCTAAATTAGTAGGACATTTCTCCTTTCCGCTCTTTGAACTTCTGGCATCTTATTCAAGAAGTCTGTCTCCAAATGATTCATGCTTGGAGGTACAAGTAAAACTATGTTTTCAATGTTTTCCTATTGTTCACAACTCATAAAGCAAAATGCAGATAACCCAGTTTTGCATCAATATTTATGTTCTTGCAGAATACAGAGACTTGTAATAAGAATGAATCGTCTGCCACAGTGACCATAGCTTTCCTGCTTTGGTCCCCGAATTGTAGTATAGGTATTTTGTGGAATTTAATGAAGGAGTACAGGAATCACAACATTAAAGAAACAAAATGGATGGCTAGCAATAACCGTGTGTTGCAGTTTAGGACACTGTGCTACTTAGCTACTGTGCTTAGCCTAACCTGTAGCACACCTAAAATGCTGTCTTTTAAACCTTACTTTTTTTCTCTGAACAAATTGGACAAGTGGATAACAGCATGCTGCCAGAACTAGGATTAGGCCCTTAGGGACTGACTGTACCCTTTTATGACCTTATCTCCATACCATTTATGATCTTATACTTGAACAAAATTATATCAGAGTATCTGCACAGAATCATATGCCACCATTCAGCTTCAGTTTGATACAATAAAACTGTAATAAAGTTTTTTCCTAGAGGGAATGGAAATGCAGGTGACAGAAATGCTGATGCTCTTACTTCTTCAAATCTATGCTAATTATCTCTTGAATCTTTGCATAGATTTCCAGAAAATCCACATTCATAACACATCCTAATGTATGGCTGGGATATAAACCTGTGTCAGTCAAAAAATTATCACATGGTTAACTGTTTCTACTGACAGTAGTAAAATACATTTGTAAGCATTTTGTTTGGTCTCCCCATTGACTTTAAAATGGTAAAGAGCTTTGTAATATAAAGAAAATACAAAAGATTCTACCAGTATTTCAGCTATTTTCCCTTAAGTATTTTCAAAACACAAATAAATTCCTGTAAGCCTGGTGAATTTTAAATATAAAAAAAATTTTTTTTTTTTCACTTCTATTTTAATCTATTTTCCACAGACAATGATTGCCAAACAGCACTGGCTATGCTTCTTTAGAATTTATACAGATTTTGATTTTGGAGTTTTTTTGGTAAATGAAGAGAGAAAGTAATTGCCTCCACAGCTTCTAACTGTAATGTTATTTCATTAACTGACACCTGCAAAACCACAATATGTAGACTATCAAATTTGTTGCACAGTCTGTGAAAATAGTAAGAGATAACAGTTGATAAAAAGGACTGACAGAAGCAAAGAAAGTAGCAGTACAAATATAAAACTATGACTTAAATAAATCTAAGAATGCAAGGAAAAGACTGGGCCACACATTGGTATAAAGGAATTTATTAAAGAATATATAGGAACAAAAAGGAACATTTTACTTCCTAATAGGTAAAAATGGACTCATACAACAACAACAACAACAACAACAAAGAAAAAAAAGAAGATTGCACTAATTTAATATAGCTACCCTTGCATTTTACACATGTTGGAATTTTATTTGCCATATACAAATAATTATAGGCAATCTCCAATGTTCACAAGACATCAGAATTAAATAGGTGACAGGTCTGGGAAAGTAATAAATGTATGGACATTTGCATCAGATTTCATTTTCAGAGAATGAGAAGAACTAATGAATCTCAGTAGAGAGTGAGGGTAGAACAGCAAAGAATGTCTTAAGGGAAAATAACTTCATTATAAATCTTCTATTCCTTCAAAAAGGAATATATAAAAGATTGTATTTAAGTGCTACAAGGATGAATGGAACACTACCCATTAAATTCTACATGATCTGGATTAGCAACAGTGAAAATTATGGCCAAAGTGCATCAAAACTGACATATAAAAGTAAAGAGTGGCAAGGGTGACACAGGCCAGACTATGAGAATATTTGAAATGTACAAAATGAAAATTGCCATTAAACTGATTTAAAACACTCTTTGGAAAACTGCAAGAACAGATAATGTGAAAAGACGACAGTTGCATTTTGAACTGCAAACAAAAGAGGAGGCAGGGAAAAATATCGTTCTTGAGCAGAGGTAATTCATAAACAGAAGAAATCAGTGTAACTACATGTCACAGGTTCCTAAAGAAAATGTTCAGACATACAGCAGATACTTTGCAAGGAGATAAAATGGTGTGTAACAAACAAGGGGAGATACCAATCAGCAAAGGACAAGTTTCAAGGATCCAGCCCACAGAAGCATGTAAGAAGGTAAAACATACAAGCAGTTTATGAAGGATTGGTAGAGAAATGGTCAAATGGGAGATGAACAGTTTAAAAAAATCTGAAATCCTATTGAGAGACTAAAAATACTTTATAATTTAATTTTTTAAAATTTTAATTAACCTGAATGTCACCTTGAAACACCCTTTCTCCCATTATTTGAAGCTTAAGAAATGTTAGATATCTTCTTAGAGAGGATGGGTTACAGGGAAGAAGTATATGAGAAATACATTCTTACTACTGCTTTGTTCTGTCTTTTCTGTGTGAAAGTTATTAGGCAGGTTAGTCATTTGCCACTGAGACATACTAAATTCTTTATTTACTTTAACTTCAGGACAAATATGACGAAAACTTTGTTTCTGATGTTCCTATCATTGGGAACCTTGAGGACTATAATGATTGTATCTTTGGGGAGTAGAACAAAATGCGGACAAAGCTGACGTGCAAGGTAAAATAAAAGGTTAAAATAAAACTAAATATCTAAGGGCCATTTGAAGGTCAGCTTCCTGCAGATCCTGGAACAATCACATTAAGCAACTCATTCTGCATTATCTCCCAGACACATAAAAATACATAGATTAGATGAATAGTGCTTTGTTTGCTTAGACCCTTAATAGTAAACAGAGAACAGAAAGAAGAAACAAGTATTTTCCTAATTTTTCTTCTCTTCAGTGATTTGATAATGATTCTGTAGTGGAAAAAGCAGGAACTACCTACCCATTTCCCTTCACCAAAACCAAGCGACTAGCAATGGCAAGAGCTAAGGACAGCAAAGGGACTTGTTCCATCACTTTCCTATCTGTTAACCAAGGAAGACACACAACTATGTACACCTTCCAGTTTCTAGCCTATGTCAGTGCCATGCACTTGATGTCGACTGCTGCAACCATATTTTAAACCTTGAGAATATTTAAATGACGGCCTTTTTCTAAACAGAGTGATGTAATCAAGACTGCTATGCAGATTGCTACTATTCTGACATGGATCTATTTCAATTCATAACCATAACAACTACATTTTCATTACTGTATTTCACACAGCACAAGCTCTGTGTCCAATATGCTTAATTTCTTCCCTAGTACTTCTGAGCAGCAGGCAACATGAAACCCTCTTCCTTGCAGTAGTTATATATGCAACTCCCTATAGAAATCAGCTACCTAACTTTGTTTATATGCCCACAAAAACCAGGGTGCACTTTTAATATAACAAATTTAACAAAATACATCTGGACCTCAAGCTGCGCTCATCATTCCTGTACGTGATAAAATAGTTTGTCTGTCTAGGGGAATTTTTCTGACAGCTTACTGAAACCAGTTACTGTCTAATCTGTAAATGAGACAGAACTTCTTTCATCCACATGTGTTTTCTCTTAGTATCTGGGTGGTTGAAAGATCATCACCACAGATGTATTGCTCTGATAATGGAATCCACTAGCAAAGCGAAGCATAAAAATATAATGTAGCCATTGTTGTCATCTATCTGTACTGACAGATATAAATAAGGCCACCAGCACTGTATTTTTTAAAATAAATCTCAGAGCTGCAAAAAAGTCATAAGGAAAGAGTGAAGTGCCAACTTCAGATTTCGAAGTATTCAATTCCCACAGTTAGTGATGGAAGAATATAGGAAATTTTAGGGTAAAAAGAAATCAGAAATCACATCTAAAACTATTCTTTGTCTTTGGTTACCATTAATTATTTGCCACAGATTTTTTCACTGATGGTCTAATAATTTCAAAGTTTTTATTATTACTGGTACAAAACTATGATCATCCATAAAGAAAGTATGCTTTTTACAAGGCAATTTCACTTAACATGAATCAACTTCCTTCATTCTTTTTACATTTAATTTGAAATGTTGCTGTTGGCTGTAGGATTAGACAGGCTAATGATACTCTTTCAAAAGAAGAATCTTGCTCGCCTTCTGTGTGCATAGTTTTCACAATTCTGATGGTGGTCACAGATTACATGGGAATAGGAATGTTAGAGTATTGCCACACTGACCAGTTATGCATAACCTTGTAAGGAGCCTGTGAAAGAAGATTCATTATCCTCCCATGCAAACTTTGCACTTAGGGAAGAGAGGTTCCTCCAGAAATTGGTTTAATTACATTCCTGGTCTGTATTGCCTCCTAGTCACCCAAGGACAACTAGACTCCTGAATTAGTCTCCTGAATTCCCCATTTCTGCACAAACCTCATCTGTCCAGTCTTGTGATAGTCTGATTATAACCTTCCCCTGGGGCCTCTTGCCTTAGCAAAGCAACCTCTGTATGAAGCCTGTAGAGTCCTAATATAATTTGGTGTCGGTTTCAGTTTTGTTGACAAAGGGCTCAAACACTGTATAAAGTAGCTTGTCTTTAGTGGCACACGGAATGGATTCGGACACAGTAATAATCACAGACTGATCATTACTGAGGACATCATAATCTGCAAATGAAGATGAGTATCATCTTCATCATCATCACCATCATCATCATCACCGTCACCATCAGCTGCAGGACCAGTCTTTTAAATAAGGAGATGCTAGCTCTGCACATACAAAGACAAAACTTTCTTGGTCTTCAGCAAGGCTTGAATGCTACAACCTCTGTAATTTGAATATCTTCAGTGTGACTTCTCAGAGGTATTTCCCTCTCCCATGTATAATCTGTATTTCTCTTGGAAGAAGTGAAGGGCATCACTTTCTCGTTATTTGTTTAATAAAGGAAATACAACAGCTTTTTACCTCTTAGGAAATCAAGTTGAAATTACACAATATGTTTATTATATGTTAGCTGGAAGCAACAAAGAGGATAACTTTTCTCATAGAATATTCTAACCTAAAATAACCTCAGTTATTAATTGAAACTAAGACATAGTTTCAAATACTTAAAGTACAACATGAAATATGATTGATTATTAAAGATCTAAAAAAATGCACTAAGTCAATATAAAGCACCCACCTTTTTCAGTGTATATATTTTGCTTTTGCTTACATGTATTCACGCATACAAGCACATGGATATCAAATGCACTTAAATATACAGAGTGCATCAAAAAGACATCTTTATTTCTCATGTGTCTAACAAAGTAGATACGTGTGAGTCTTCCGGTACAATAAAATACCCGTGGTTTAAGAAGATGATTTTCAAAATACCGTTGAAAAGGTACTCAAATTAGGTTTGAAGCATTTTGCAATTATTGAAAAAAGATTCATGTCCCATTCACATGCTAGCAGCTATAGTCATTATCTGGCTTCTGCCATAATAATAAGGTAATTTTTCTTGTTCCTTTCGAAAACCTGAAAGAACTATTTCTAGGTAAAAGACCACAGGTCAATTTAATGGAAGCTACTCTCTGTTACGTGTATTTGCCAAATATTTTTTCCAAAATTTACACCATAAGGGATTTTCTGCCTTAAGGCTTCTACATACCAAACCTTTCCACAGTTATGTTAGAAATGTTAGAAAAAGGAAAGAATCAAGAATTTTTAAAAACATATTCATAACTGCAACACAGTAATAAAAAAAGGCATACCTGCACAATAAATGTGTAATAATAAATAGCCTTAAAGATTAACATTCACTATGAAAGGATAAAATAGCTTGTTTTATCAACAGCACTTCAGAAAAACAGTAAAATGACTCCATTATTGATTGATAGCAGTTAGATTATCTATTGAGTTAATAATTTCATATGGACAGTGTGAAGGATGTACATTAATATACACTTCAGATTTTATCACTTTCCAAAATTCTCCATTCAATGAAATATCTAGGTTTCAGTGTCTGTATGAAGCTACTTTTTGCCAAATATATCTAAAGGTCTCAAGTGTCCCATGGAGCAGTCATGTGAATTCCTCAGGACCTTCTAAATCATGAGCCAGCTCAGTTATGTTGGTTGCTTCTGTAATTATTGCTGAGACACACCTGACATGCAAGCCATCATAGAAATCACTTTGGGGAATCATGTAAGCTACCTGTCCACATTTTAGATAGCAAAAAGTGGGCAAGAGGAAAGATGAATTTCACCAAAATCATCTTTTCTTTCTTTGATTTATATTTTGGCTTCTTTGTAAAAAGAAGCTTTCATTTACTCAGTAGCACCTTTAAACTAAAAAGGTGTTTGGGAAATATTTTTAAATTATTTTTCAAACTATTTATTTTAGTGGGGAAAAAAAAAATTAATTAAATGACTGCTATGAAAAGAAGTGTTGCTAAGTCCACCACAGAGAATTCACATCAGTGTACATTTAAATATGCCTATCTATTTGTGGAGAACTTGTTTTCACATGTGGTCATTTTTCTTAGAAGAGGACATATAATTTTATGCTAATTTCTTTATATTACTTCAAAACAGTGAAAACTGAAAAAAAAAAAAAACCAAGAAGAAAATTAGTATTGAAAGAAACTGTATTTCAGTTTGTTTCTAAGTTCCAGGGCTCTGTGTTTTGGTAGCAGCTCATAATACTAAATAGATGCCTTTAGAGTAAAAGATAGAAACCTCTCATACAGGAGAAAGTTTTTAGTAGTAGGCACCTTTCTTTATCCTTAAAAACTTAAATGAAAAATATATGGATAGAAAAAACCATATTTCCTCAGGCAATACAGAAGTTTATAGTGACAAGCATCAAACTTCTGTATATGTGAAAGCAAGCAGAAAAAAAACATGCCTTCAGTTTACAGATAAGGAAGAAGAAAGATGGCATCAATCTTGGTCTATTAATTTTTTACAGAGAAATATTTTACAACTGAACCATAGCTATGAATAGAAATTTAATCGAAGAATTAAACTATTTTAAACTCCTAGATTAAAGAGGAAGGTCTAAAACACACTGATGGAAGTAATATTTTTTTTAAACCAGCCTTAGATGTCACTCTACAAAAGCATAAATGTGGGGGTTCTGGGATATGGAATAATTGCTTTGAACACTGAAGCATGTTTTAACATAGCAACGTAGAAGAGGAGAAAAAAGTGCAGAAGGACCATGAGATCTTGAGGAATTACAATGGAAAGCTTAATAAAAGATTCATCACCTCTTTGCCTACCATGTGCAATCACTGTCACCCAAATAGTAAAAAAACTTGCTTTATCGAGGCTTTTTTGGACAAACCCTTGCAATAGTCATGATGCATAAAGGAACACTGTAATTTTTTTGTAATTAAAATTTCACCATGGATAAATTACAAAATCAGGAAATGTTTCAGTTCTTTCACTAAACTATGAACAAAAAGATCTTAATGCCACTGATTAAAGCTGTGAACACTTAATTCCTGAATAACAAGATGTTACTGCCTCTCATACAGTATTAAATATCCTTCACAAAGCAGAAATTCAACTTTAGAAAATGTTGAGAATGGTCAGACGCTTCTAGGACCACACCATAATTTCCTAGATTGCATGTTAATACTGTACTTCACAGAGAAAGCATTCAAAGACATTAATTTTCAGTAGCAGAGAAAATAAATGTATTTCACTTTTTAATGCCCCAGCCAAACACAAGTGTATCTTAATTTTTGCATCAAATGAGGTAATTAAAATGCTATCAGTGACACGTTCCTCCAAAACATAATTTTAAAATATTTCTAGTTCCAAGACATAGATTTCTATCAGGCTGAAGTGTTAAAAGTTTCGTCAATTGAAGAAGAAATATGTTTATTATACAAATGAAAGTGTAATTTATATATGAAGGGACTTAAGAACCAGAATGTCAATATATTAGTCTGATACTTTTGATCCAATGTAGATCATTGACTTACCACATTCTAGACATACAGTTGTTCAGTAGGTCCACAAAAACATTTTAAACAAGGATATAAAAAATGGAAAAAGTACTAAACCAAACAAAGCAACAGACAAAACTCTTTATGAAGATCTACAGTTGACATTTTTTTTTAACTTCCCCAATAAAATATACATTGGCAATACTCTTTCCATGTAAATAGATATTTCTGTTTCAAACTCATTCTTCTGTAGTAGCCTTTAAGCAACTACCTTCTGAAAATATCTTTTTGGATACAGTCTGAAAGCAATGTAGTTCAGCAATTACTGGATTCTGCTGAGTGCTTCACTTTCTTAAAAGTAAATAAATATCTGGCCCCTTAAAAGAAACAATTAGATTAGGGCTATTTCTCCATTTTAAAAAGAACATTCAAATAGAATTAGGCCCTCAAAAACCGGAATGTGTGGGAATAAAAAGAGTTTATAACAAACGAAAGCAACAATTGTGCCTTTTCCCCATGTGTTTTGTTAATTATTGGAAATTGTTCATTTACGTATGGGGAACTGGGTATGTGAAGAAAACATGAAAATAACCAGTACTAACTACACGGTGTGCTAGCTGCCTCTTGTTGTGCAATGGGCAGAAAAATCAATAATAAAGTAAAAGAAAGGCTTACAATTAATTAAAACTGGAACTAAATCTAATTGGGAATGTTCTCTGCTCTCGCTCTAACTTTACTCCCAAGAAATGCGGGCTTACTACCAAAAACCACACTGAATCCACTGTGTAAATAGCTAAAAAAATTCTTTAAATGGCCTATTTTTTTATACAAAATGTTGTCTTTTTCAGACAGAAAAATAGAAAGCTTTTACACCTGAGAAAAATAACTTTTTAACCTACCTTGACTGCATATCTTGGTATGTTTTGGACTGGCTGATTTCAGCTGGAGTTGAAGGGACTTGCTGTTGTAGCTCTACCAAAGACTGGTAGTACTGTTGCTGATGATGTTGCTGCTGTTTGTACCGAGACAAACTGAAAAACAGCCCTAAAATGGCTTTCAAATTTCCATTCCTTATTTCTATTAAAAAAAAAAAAAAGAAAGAGAAAAGGAAGTGAAAACACTTTGGTTTTAGACTTCAGTTTTGTAACTGTCATACTAAAATATCTCTGTACATACCTAGAGCTATACATGTTTATGTCTTATATCTCTTCATTTACCTGTAGAGTCAGAGACATTTTAGGTGTCACTGATAGTTTATTCTTTATTATAATTTTTGTTTATTTATGTTTCAGGGTTGCAATAAACACCTATCTCTACAGTGCCCTCCTGATGAGTCATTTGCATGGTCATAAACAAGAGTATATCCAACCTTAAATAAGACACATAATCTGAAATGAATACTCCTGTCTCAACAAAGTACAAATATTCTAATTAAGGAAAAGTTCATTCAGAAAAATCTGAATTCTTTCTGGTCTTAGATATACTTCCCTTCAAATCCTGTGACTTTAAATTAGTCTTTTGGCTTTTGGGGCAAATTCTGTGCACATTGGCAATAAACAGTGAGTTCTGGAAAAATCGAAAAGACTGTATGGTAATGGTTCTTGTCAGTGAGCACATCCATTCATACAGATGTGCAGGGTACATGAGAGAAGAAAATAAATGAAAGGTTGGTTTTCAAAAAGGTGACTGTAATGCTCATGATTAAATTTTTGAACTTTCGAATGACATGATTATTTTATAGCTTTCTGTTTTATACTGCTATTACTGATAACAAAGACTTAAAAACTACAGCTTCCATGAGGCTAAAACAGCTACCTGAATACAATTCTGCTGAGCCATGGAGCATCCCTATGTCTCCCATTCCTTTTATAGCTTTTGCTGATCCTGAGATGAAGATTTTAAAAGGATAATGCAATATATTCTTTGCTGATAAAGGATCTCAATGTTGAAAAAGCAACCTCAGAAGACTTTAATGAAATTATCTGCAGCATCTAGGTCTGTTCATAAACTCATTATTAATTTTCTTTGGCACTGATCACCCTGTGAAAGGTTTTTATTAGAGCTATAGACTTGCAACCTAACATGCAATGCCACAACCTTTCTGCCTTCCCTGCAAATCAAAATACTGAGCTGCGTGTGCTACACAGCTTTCCCAGGTAAATTTTCAAGCTGAATTTATCCAAAATTACTGTCATTTTCATGTCTCTTAAACCATATTAATTTTCTTTCAATAGGATTAGTTGAAGTGTTAATACATATACTACACAGGCCAGCAAACACTGGAGCTTTTAAAATGCTCACAACCTGTGCTTCAAAAGCAAACCCAATCCGGGGCACTGGAATATACTTTTCAAAATGTAAATTTGTTCTAAGCAGCCATAGTTTTTCATCTTCCCTGTGAAGATGCTGCAGGATCTTTGATTACCAGTGAGATCACCAGAGATATGCAGAACTTTGCCAGAATGAGTAAACTTTTTAGGCACCTATGACTTTTGCAGTCACGTTGGTTTCAAGGAAGATCATTGTCAAGGAATACAGAAAACTTATATTTAAAATTATCCTAAAAACACCCCCAAAAACTACATAACTATCCATTTTAAGTGGTTCTGATTTGAGAAGATTGTCAGTACACGACACTAGTTTATTTATTATAATTTTGGATCACTTAATGCTCAGAAAGAGAATCCTTCGTTAAATCCCAGTCGATATATTTTAATCTTAAAATTTTGGTCTTCTTGTGTTCAACTATAATTTTTACTATTTTAAGAGAAAGATGCTATTAGTAACTTTTTCCTTCCTACTTTTAATCAAGTTAGAAGATTTCTCACAAGCAAAAAATCCAGAAACTTCTAATGTGTACTAAGCACATACTCAGAAAATGAGGGGACTGTTTTAATTTGTAGCAATTGGATAATTATTTATCAACTGGGCTCTCAAGCAGAGATTCAGCAGTAAAGACTTGAAAATCACTTTTTTTCTAGACCTCTTTGCTCAAGTGTCAAAATGAGGTCAGAAACTGGTTATGAAATCTTCAAAACTTGTTAAGCTTATGTTTTGTTTTTCTACAACCTTTCTGGTCATTAATAAATGACCTGGTAGTAACAAGACACTTTACCAAAAGCTTATTACAAGAAACTCAATTTCTTCTCCCCCCAAAAAATTTTAGTGTTCAGGATTATACATAGTAAAAAATGGTATATTTAAGGGAATCACACTTCTGCAGTACTTTGAAGAATATTATTACAAAGATAGTGGTGGATTTACTCCAGATTCATGACCAACTGCATAACAGCAGAATTAATGTTAATCTTACTTCAGCACTAAATGTTAAAATTTGGTTTTGAAGAATAATGAGTATTTTAAATCATAGTCCTTGCATTTAGTTCTATGTAGTATTATTGCTTTTAGTAGTACATGAAATTGAAGTTACACAATTGAAACTTATATCCTATTAAAATTATTTTCCAAAGCAAAACAAAGGTAGGTGTGCATTACAGAATGCACACAGATTTTGATTTTAAAAAGTACAGAAAATGTATCATGTACCATGTAAAGGTATTAAACAATGATGAGTGTCTTCATAAAATAAATTCATGCTATTCACACATTTGATTCATACTTCATATGCAAGTAAAAATAGGTTGCTCTAGAAATTCTGGTTCTAAATAGCTTTGAGGTGAATGACAACATGCAGACTTTTAGTATTCTCTTGCAACAACATATCTATAAGTACATACAAAGGTTCTCTTAAATCACTTAAGGAGCTTTTCACATTTGAAGATCAAAATGAATACATAGGACATATTGTGACCCTGTTGCACGTTTAAAATCTTAGATAGGTTCAGATAGTGAAAGACAGTAATTCTGAGTTAATTTAAAAATAAAGTAGTGGTTAGAAATCCAGGTTTTTTCTTCATGAATCTTCAAGAATTCAACTCAAATTATCACCTCTGGGGAAACAAAAATTTCCTTCCAGCTTTTAGCTTTGCTACAAGCAAAATAAAAATACAGGGTTGCACCTCTGGACCTGTTACCTTCAGGTGCCATAGAGGTCAGAGAGGATTTTGAAGGTGCACAGCACCTTGCAGAACTGCTTAATTTGCTACAGGACAAAGACATATACATTTTATTAATTCACTTGCCTCTTACATGAACAAGGCAAATATTACATAATAATTAAGACAATTGATATTTGTAATGGTTTTTGTTCATTGTATTTATTAATTTAGTTGCAACCACATTAGGCAATTACTTAAGGCGACTAATACAGCAGAATAGCTGAAACAGGAAAACCATTCACTCTTTCACTTAATAGAAGACATCAAAGGAATACTGTAATTTTCAGACTCATCTGGACAGCATTACTACTAATAATAAATTTGCTGAAACAAATAGTCTTGCCCGGGTTTATTTAACTGAGCAAGATCCTTATATTCTTGTTTGCTGTTTTGAATCAAATATATGAACAAGTTAGAAAAAAAAAATGCTTGGGAAGTTCTGTGCCTATCTAATATTGTGGAGGTAACATGAAAAGATTAATACCATTGAAAAAATATTGTTTTAAAACACTGTCTCAAGCTTCATAAACATTGCATTTCTTGGTTCAATTTCAAGGAAAAATTAAAAGGAAACTCTCTCACTTGTTATCACTAATCTATATTTGCATGCTGTTCAAGACAGCTGGAGCTTGGTATTTAGGTGCAAGTGATTTGTGTTAAGAAATTTAGCTTTCAGAAGAAAATATTGTTATTTGTTCTGATGATTTGTTTCTCTTACCTTCTGCAGAAAGACCTTGGACATTTACGCCTCTGGCTGCCAGAAAGCTAAGGCAGACATCAACATTCTCAATCTGCAACATGAATAGAAATAACAAGCAGCATAAGACTATTTGACAAAATGTAGAAATGTTGGGCGAGGGGAAAAAAAAAAGAAACTGCCCAGGAATGAATACTTTACATTCATTGCATACTACAGCTCTTTACCAAAGTTTAGCAAGAATGATTACTGCTAATTGGGGAATCAAGATAAAGCTTTCATTGTCCGCTTTGGTGCTTAAAAACAATTCACAAATGCCTGATCCAGAATGGCATGCTGGCAACTCAGCAACCCACCTAGTTAACATAAAACTGGATTTTGTATGCTATAAACAAGCAGCAATGAACAATGAAAGCACCCATAGAGAATTAGACACTGAGTATATGTCTGGAGATGTGAGTGGCTGAGTTTACTAAAAAATGTAAGCAAAAACCTCCAACAGTGTTAGCAAAGGTACTTGGGATGATGTAGGATTCTGTGAAAATGATATCATTCTCATTAGTGGTTGTTTCTCTAATTTCTTTCCTTCAAATCTTACAACAAATAACTTTGATTTATTTATTGTTTATGCTCCTCTGAGGAGTTCTTAGTAAAGAACACGGTGCTGGCTTCTCTTGGTGATTTAGAAGAAATCTACAGTTAACCACAGAGAGCTTTAGGTACAAAAATGTAGCCTAAATGTATATCAAAAAAAGGATAAAACTTCTACCTCTAAAATAAATAATCACAGAATTAGACTGCTTTCATGCATCTGTTTCTAACAGATGTGGGAGACAGGGGTTTCCAAAAGGTTCTCTTGAGTCACCGTCCTCAGCTGATTACCCCAGTCCTTCTAGGACCTATGAAGGAATAATCAGCTATAAATGTAAAAACTACTACCTTTGTCTATAAATATGCTGCTACAAAAACAGAAGAATTATGTACAGACAGGTGTTTTGTTTGAAGTGGCTTCAACAGATTTGATTTTAAAATACTTTTTTTAGGTTGATGCATTTATTTCAAGGCAATTGGGACCACAAAAATAAAATAAAATTCTAAGAATTTTTAAACAAATAGGTATTTTAAATACCTATTATCATTGGAGAAAATTAAAAATAAAGCAAAGAATATTCAACACTAAAAACATAAACCTGCAGTAGCTCAAGTCCATGCAGTTAATTTATTTGAATGTTTACACATTTTACAGTATCTCATGTCAATGGTTTCCAACCATCAAAACATAAGGGGTAAATTCATTCTTGAATGAAAGCTACATGATCCTTGGCAATATCTTTTCTCGCCTAAGAAAGTCTTTCACTACTGTCATCTTTCTGTATTGGAGTTCAGCCACTATTCTCTGGAAATGGTAACAGCTGAAATGATATAAATATTCTTTTTACTACTGACCCTAGAAACATGTATTATGAGTTTACAGACTGTCTTGATCCATGGGTATAAATTTATAAATACTTGCAAAATATTTAGGTATGATTTTCAAGGACAATAAATGTCAAAACATTACCAAACACATTTTTAAGAAGTCTTTTCAAACCTTGATTTCAAGGGCATGCTAACATGTACAGTGAATGATAAACAATCTCTTTACTGAATCAATTACATAAGAAAACCAAAACTCAAAGTCTGCAGTTAAATTAATGAAAGTCACTAGAAAAATTGGGGTCTACTATAAAGTTTTCATCAATCAGTTTGGTGGGTGTCACCAATTTTCACAGCTTTGAATGTGGAATAGCCATCCTGAAATCAATGGGAATACTTCAGCTCTGGCCCAGCACAGTCTGAAGCAACCCAGGTATTAACTGTCTTTTTCTTAAATGTTTATGTAGTTTTACACCACGAAAAAACCCAAATTAACTAAGTAACCTTGTTAAGACATAGAGACATGACACAGCTAAATCAGTTGCAAGTTGGCTGCAGCTAAAATAGGAAGATCTGATTCTTCCTCACCTCTTCTTCCTCCCAGGTGTGAGGGCCCTGCTGCTACTGGGCTTCAGCGCTTCTCTGAGCACACAAGGAACTGGCTCCAAGCAGAAAACTCACCCAGCAAAAAGGCAAATGGATTCAGTCATTCCAGTTTCCCGGGCAGTCAGATAAGCACAGGAGCCAGCAGAGTGGAGGGCGTGTCCCAGCCTGAGTAAAGCATCATCGCTTGGGAGAGGAAAGGGGAGGTGGGAAGGAGGGACAAGCGGATGGTGCCACTCCTGGTGGCAGTGGCAAGGCACTGGGCTGGCTCAGCCCTGACCTCCAACTAAAACCCTTCATCACTTCAGAAAACAGTGCACATGAAGAGAATATTTCTACTCCACCTTTAAACAATGTCAACTATATAATAAAAAATTTTGAACAGAAATTTTTTTGCTCTGAAGAATTGAAAAGAAATGAAGGTTTGTTTGGCTGTTAGCTGTACAACACATTGTGTCTTCGGACTTTCAAATCAACCATAATGCAGTATCAATTACTTCAAAGGTGGGAAATTCTGCTCTATTACTTAGTACTGGAAGCCAAGGGGAGGAAAAAAAAAAGGAAAAAAAGAAAGAAAAATCAGTGCACTACATCAGTAGCACCCATCTTCAAATAACTGGAACAATATTTCCTAACACATATTCTAGTTTAATCAAGTAATTTTTCATAAGGGGCATGTCCCCTTAGTAGTAGTTCAGGAGACCACAGATGTAACAAAACCTAGCTCACTGGAGAACATTTAAGCCCAAATGTGAAAACATCTCAGTATCTATCTGCAATACCGAATATCTAGTAAATAATATGCCTAATACCTAAACGTTCACACATATTTAAGGTGAAAAACATCCTATAGAAATAGCACCTGGTTATTTTACGTGTCTACTTTTACAGCATGTGTCTTTGAAGTCATGTCTCTTAAACTCTCAGACAAAACTAATCATTACCACTAACACCAATGACTCAAGTATTCTGCAGAACTACAAAGCAAATTCTGTTTTGCTTCAGAGTTCACCAAGAGAAGAGTAACAGAAGCCCTGAGTCGAAAGTCACCCTTTTGGTAAGGGTATATGAAGCAATAGCAGTGGCCAACTTCCAGACAATAGACTGGGGTTGCACTGTTAGCCTTATAATAAAGTCTTGTTTTGACTTGTGAATTGAGCAAGTTTGGTGTGGCAACTCACAGCCCCATAATACCCCGAAAATGTCAGAAAACAACTCTCGCAGTCACTTATCTGATAATAACTGCGGTTACTATACAACTCTCAGAAACTCTTAGGGGATTCAATGAGACATGCATTAATACATTTTTGGGTTATTTTCACTTTCTTTCCTGTCCAGTCTAGAAAATGTTAGGCTTAAAGTTGTCCCATTTTGAAGCTTTCAGTGGGTCTCTAAATATTGCTTTAATTACCTACTTCTTGCCCTAGAAAACCACAGTTATTCTTTGAACTCAAACCCAAGCAGCCCCAAACACTTTTTCTTCAAACTTACTCACAGATGAGAGTAATTTTGCAATTACAAAAGTTCTAAGAGATTTCAAGCAGCTTCCATTCCTCAGTACTGTTTCAATCAAGAGTGGTACGAATTCCTGAAGTCCATGTTTATATAAGTAGTTAGAAATGAAGTTATTATTCACTGGTGTAAACTCCTCCTATAGCTGAAACTATATATGTAGAATTCTACTGCTTTTTACTGTTTTTTCTACATACTGTGTATGTAGAATTCTGCAGTGGCTGAAGGTTTTGTGGTGTAACACAACACAGACACCAGATACAACCACAATTCTGTAGTGAATTTTGCTTGCAAAAATAACTAGTTTTTATCAGAGATTATGTTTATCATTATAGTGAATTGTATCATCAGAACTACAAGGTGTTATAGCAGAAGATATTGCTCATTACAGTACAGAATTCAGGATATACAGATTGACTCCAAATCTTGCATATCAAGACAGAGAAGAGTCTCAAATGTGCAAATTTGCTTGTACAGGTACATGTTGCCAAGACTGCTGTTGATAAAGTTCTCCACCACTGTCTATCTCCAATTTTTATTTTGTTCCAAGGCTCTTATTTTATATTAAATATTCAAACCAGTGGAATTGCAGCACATTGAATAGCATACCTGCAATATTAAAAATCTTAACAACTATAAATAGGATAAGTAATTAAAGATATA